>NC_142008.1:10853387-11188387 GCF_049901715.1 Pseudonaja textilis
GAGCCCTCATGTCAACATACACAGTGGTTGGGTCTGGCCCAGATGTTCCCTGTAAAAAAAATCTTTCAGTTAGCTTCTGAAATAGTAGGTTCTTTTTGTTTCTACATATTAATTATTGTTACAAGTTTAAAACAGCAAATCTGGTATACTGTCATGGTAAAACAGACATCAAGGAACACATTAGTAGGCTACATATGTGTATGTATCTGTAGATCTAATAATCTGTTCCTTGGCTTCTTCCTTGCAAACATAATTTATAGTTGCTCACCTTCCTGAAAATGAGCCTCAATGGAAAAATAATGAAGGATGCCAGGTTTGGCAAATTCTAAAGAAACAGAATTGGCTGAAGACATAAAGGTTCAAGCATGTGATTAAATTTCCTGAGGCATAGATGCAAGGGCTTTATGTAAAGTTGAAAAAGTTCAAAAGCAAAACATTTGATACCAACATATAGAAATGGAGGAAGCATAACCAGTTGTTCTGTTACTTCAGAACGTATTATATTTTAAAAAACAGCACACTAATTTGTTCATAGCCATTTCACCCGCTATAGTATTATTATTTCTATGAACACATTCACTTCAGAGAAGATTTCTTTGTATGAAAAGCCTGGGTTCACACACTACATTGAACCATAGTTTGTTGCAAGCCAAAAACATGTTTTACAAATTACACAGACTGGATTTACAGGAGTGCTATATGAACAAACTGCCTTAGTATATCTGTGAAGTAATACAAGAGAAACTTGCACCTCAGTGCAATTATAAGAAAAAAGGATGGTGATTTGAGCTAAGTACTATACAATGCAACCCAGGACAGATTATTTGGATTAGAAACCAGATGCATTAAACCACATTGCTTTCTAACCGCCTTTAGGTTCTATTGCAACACTGGCCCTGCAAAGCCACTTCACATGTTTGGAGATGGTTTAAGACTTAAAGTGCCCAACCTGCCCTGTGCAACATGCTAAAAATGTGCATTTAAAGGAAGGCACATTCTTATTGGTTTGTTTTACAGTATATATTCTGTTGATTAGGTAAAGGTTCCCCTCGTACAAACATGCTAGTCATTTCCGGCTCTAGGGAGCAGTGCTCATCTCCATTACCAAGTTGAAGAGCCAGCGCTGTCCGAAGACATTTCTGTGGTCATGTGGCTGGCATGATTAAATGCTGAAGGTGCACGAAATGCCGTTATCTTCCCACCAAAGTGGTCCCTATTTTTCTACTTGCATTTTTATGTGCTTTTGAACTGCTAGGTTGGCAGAAGCTGGGACTAGTAATGGGAGCTCACTCTGTTATGCAATGCTAGGGATTCGAACTGCCGACCTTTCTGATCGACAAGCTCAGCGTCTTAGCCACTGAGCCACCACGTCCCAATTCTGTTGATAGAAACTCCTAAATCTGGTTATGTCTAAAGAGGAGACAGCTATTATAATGGGAGCTAGTTTAGTATTCCAGCTTCAAGTTTGCTTTCAGCCACAGATGCTCGCAGGATGACTTTAGCTCAGTCACTCTTTCTCAGATCAATTGCTATGGTGGGGAAAAATTGGAGAGGATGCTATATATGTACTGCCTTCAGCTCCTGAAGGAAAGTTGGACAATAAAGAAATGACAAACTATCTACAAATGTTTTGTAGATGTCTATGGACATCTACAAAACATTTGTAGGCTACTTTTCCAGGCTACTTTTGGCACTTTATTTCTTATACTCCTTTTAAAAAAATCAGGTTCTATGCTAAGGAAAGCAGGAGGCATCTTAAAAATAATGTATTAAACCAGCATCCCATCACCAGGAGGGCATTACAGAAAATTACAGGAGGGCATCACTAGGCAACTTGGCATAATGTCAACACATTGTATTCTTGTGTTGGCATCCAGGGGTTCAACTCTCAATATACTAATATATTCAGTTGCAGAGTAACAGACTAGTTAGTGCTCAGAACGGAGAAATCCATTCCCATTATTGAAGAAAAGGAAGAGTGGGAGAGACGCACTCTATAAATACAGGTAGTCCTCAATCACAACTGAGTCCAAAATTTCTGTTAAGTGAGACACTTGTTAGGTGAGTTTTGCCTCATTATGCAACTTTTCTTCCATAGTTGTTAGGTGAATCATTGAAGTTGATAAGTCAACAACCTGGCTGACCCATTACCCTGGAGCACAGCAATGGTCATAAATATGAGTCATTTGGCCAAGCATCTGAATTTGGATCACAGGATCATGGGGATGCTTCAAAGATCATCATTGTGGAAAATGGCTATAAGTCACATTTTTCAGTGCTGTTGTAACTTTGAACCATCACTAAATGAACTGTTGTAAGTCGAGGACTACCTGTATTACATTAGGAACTGTTTTCCTGATTGACCACAAGCAGTTTACTAAGTTCAGTTGTGACCATTTGTACATTAAGGATCATCATACCTGGGTGTTGTTTTTTTAGAACACATTCCCAAGTATGTTACAAAATGTTGATTGACTTTGGATGAAGACTTTATCTGGATAATAGCTATTAATTATTTCATTTCTTTGCACAAAATCTTATTTCATTGATGTTTCCTGGCCAATTTTGGTTATTGCAGTGAAACATACAAATCATGCATACATTCCCACTCAAAGATCTCCGGATTCCATCTAGTCTGTCCATTGCCAGGTGGATATTTTAGGGAACAGGTAAATTCCCTACCTGCTCGCCCAGTTTCCCCAGCCCATGCGGCTACAGCGGCAGAAATAGGGGGAGATGGGGAGGAGAGACAATATCACATGAAATAAAAAAAACCAACAATGAAGATAATAATAATTGAAAAAGAAATGGAAGTTGAGAAGAAAATAAATAGAATTATGCACAGAGTGTAATAAAACAAAATAAAAAACCATGTCCGGTCTAAGGATTTTATAAACTATACATTTTATTACTTAAAGATCTAGAAATGAAAATAACATGGAGGTGCCATTTTAATAGAGCAAACAGGAGAGGCAGACATATGTAGTCCTTCCAATTTTTAACAAACACAAGTTCAGCAGTTTAAGAGACATTATAGATACTATTATTTGAGGGCATGGTGTGAAACTCCGCTTTTCAGATGAAATGTGCCATACTATACCTCCACATTTCGATAATTGCCATACCTTTTTCAAAAGATTAAAATGAAATGGAACACTCCTTTGTTAATCCTGAAAAGCACATCTGTGTGTACAGGAAGGAACAAGTCGTCCATCTTGAGAGGAATTTTCAGCTCTTACTTTTCAATGGATAATTCTAGCATGACCACCTGCCTTCCATCACACACAAGTTTGCCTCTATGAATGAAACGGAGCCAGGAAGTTCTCTATTCCCCAAATTGAATTTGCTAAGAAATTTTAGTTATAAGGATGTTGCTTCCTAAGGGCAAAAAAACGGCACACCCATATCCTCTGCTTCATTGAGAGTGAAGGCAGATTACTAGAGTATGAAATTAGCTCCATATGGTGTCTGAGGATACTTTTATTGAGTGACTATTGTTACAGAATCTTGCAAGTCTGTTTGTGCTGTATCTCCTTCTTTTTATATGTCAGCAAATTAGAGAGGCATCTACCTGAGACACTTCTAAATGTTACCCTGTTTTGGAGTTATCTTGGGGATCGGCAATAGAGCCACTCTGGCAAGGTCATCTCTCCACAATAAATTTCTCATTTCTGCCTGTTGCAGTTCTACTATCCAAATCAATATATGTGTCAGGATTCTGGCACTTATTCCAAATAAATTATGAGCCTCGAGCTACACTCCCCAAACTAAAGAGGATTTATTTGAAGTTAACATTCTACGTCCGGCACAAACCAGGGCTTAGCCAACTCTGAGATACGTAATTCACTGTCACCCTTGATCGAAGAAGTGAGGGGAGCCAAATGTCAACTCTTAAAACATTTTGTATACATGTTTTATAGTTGACAACAGAAAGAAAAGGGGGAGTTTCAAAGAGCAGGCAACAGTGTGGAATTGAAAGTACATTTCATTCCTATTTTCTTCAGAGACTGATTAAATGACTGAAGCTTCTGTCGCAAAATAATCTAATTGGAGAGCATGATTTATGATTCTTGGCTATGGACGTTTTTCATTGGATGATACACCCAGAAGGGTGGGGGGAAAAGCAGGATCAAGGGTCACAGTGAATTACGTATCTCAGAGTTGGTTATGCCCAGGTTAGTGCTGGACGTAGAATGTTAATTTCAAATAAATCCTCTTTAGTTTTGGAAGTGTGGCTTGAGGCTCATGATTTAACTGGAGTAACTGCCGGAATCCTGACAATATGTACAGCACAATCCTAGAAAGTTTATTCCAGATGGACAGTATACAGGTAGTCCTCGACTTACAACAGTTCATTTAGAGACCATTTGAAATTACAACGACACTGAAAAAAGTGACTTATGACTGTTTTTTCACACAACTGTTGCACCATTCCCAAGGTCATATGATCAAAATCCAGATGCTGGGCAACTGACTCAAATGTATGATCATTGCAGTATCCCAAGGACATGTGATCAGCTTTTATGATCTTTTGATGAGCAAAGTCAAGGGGAAGCCAGATTCACTTAACAACCTTGTTACTAACTTAACTGCAGTGATTCACTTAACAACTGTGGCAAGGAAGGCCGTAAAATGGGGCAAAACTCACTCAACAAATGACTCGCAGAGAAATATTGGGTTCAATTGAGGTCATATGTTGAGGGCTACCTGTAGATAAGATTGAATAATTTTCAAAGAAAATTTTCCAGGTGAAAATACGTGGTTTCCCATTACACAGAATTTTGCATTCATCAAAGATCTTTTTGCAGGGAGTTCCTGGATCTAAGTATCATAAAACGCAGTAGAATACAGGAAGAATAGCTGATCTACCAGGAACTATTAAGATCAGGAAATAAACTCCTAAGACTTAAGATCTGATCCTTGTGGAAAAGTTGCACCTAGAAAATATCAGATTGTCTGTTGTTCTAGAATTTGTCAATAGCAAATTCATCGTAGCTGTTACTGACTTTCAAAGAAAGAGATTATTCTAACAATGACGTTAAAATAAACACCTAAAGCAATACCAAGATACCACAGGAAACTTCTAATTTTGCAGGTTTATAATTGACAAGCACCGTAGCACAATCTCCTTTCTCACTAAGAAATAAAAATTTTAGCATAATGTGTCCATATTGTAAATGCTTTTTTAGAAAGATCAATTAGTATAATATCAGTATATATGCATGGATTCATGCATGTTGCTGGGCTTAAATATTCTTTACTGCATTTTATTTGTCATTTTTATGACCCATCCAAATTGAAGCCCTGGGCTAGTGTACCAGAAATTATCATGAAATTTGGAATGAGAATAAACTGTATGACTTAAGTAAAACAGGCAGTGCTTGTATCCTTGAATGACTTTGCAATGCTTTTGATATTTTTCTGAGGCCAGCAGGCTTCACTTCCATTTAGTATGTTGTCTCAGCAAAACCGCATCCTGGCAAGAATGCATGGTGTGATCAGAACGGCTGCATCTCTAGGATAATTTATTATTGTTCCCGCTTATGTCCTGGGTTGGGGCACTAAGATTTAGAACTGAAATAGAATGCCATCTACCCTTATGAAAGAAAAGAAGTAGGGAAAAAAATCTGGTTATGAAAATCAGAGGATTATAAAATCCTAGAATGCATTCAGGGAAATAGTGTAAAATCTGGCCAATGGCATATTTAAATGTCTGCTCACTTTACAATGCCCTCACTCTTGGCTGAATAAATATTTAGGGAATTGTTGCCTAGTGGTGTGCATATATATTTTCTGAAATCATATTGTGTGGAGAAAGATCACGAGCCATGTGATATCTCTAAGTGATGTGACTGTTGGAAACTGGAAACTAAATTTACAAAGAAAAGAACTCCAACAGATGTCCAAAACTAATAGACATATATACGTAAATACTAAGAAATTACTATAAAAAAACTCCAGGTACATCTCATTCTTAATGTGTAAAAATAAAATGAAGCAGAAGATGGAAACTATCAGAAAACAAAAATGTAAAGGACAACAGGAAAAGGTAATGTTTTCCCTAACCAAATACATTTTTATTTGAAATGGATGAGATTCACCTCCAGTTCAGCATACTGTAAAAAATAATACAAGCCTATCTTATAAGACTGTAAAAATAAAATGTTTATAAGGTTTACTACAGTACTATGATTGCAAATAGCTTTTTAATTTCTAAAATAGGATTACAGGGAATCCTCAATTTATGACCATTCATTTAATAACAGTTTGAAGCAATGACAGGCTTGGAAAGGTTGTTTTATGGCCTGTAAAACTCTTCTGTGGCAAAATGTGCCCCCACACAGTCACATGACTGTGATTTGGGTGCTTGGCAACCCCTTTGCACTAACAACCAGTTGCCAGGAAGTCCACTATCACGGGATTGCTATTTACAATCTTCTGCAATCTACCAGCTCCCCCAGAAAGTCAATGGACAGCTGGCATGGAAGGTTGAAAGCTGCTGCAAACCTGCCCCAAAGACCCCATCTTATTTATTTATTTTGGGGGAGTGCTTGGGGGGAGGGGCTTAACTGAAAGAGCTCCCTACCAAAATCCAAGCAGACACAGAGCTGAAATCTACAGAGCAGAGAGCTCTTACAGCCAGCCCTCTGAAATGGAAAGGCAGCATTGTAAGATAAGGAGTACTAAGTGCCTGGGGGTTGGGGAAGAGCTTGGAAAACCTTGGGCAAGCAATGGCAAGTATCTTTCCTTTTAGAAACTGAAAATCCTCCCTCAAGATCCAGACCAGGCTGCCTACGACTACCTTTATACTCAGCTGCTTGGATTTCACAGGGGAAATTGTTAGCTCCTTAATGGAGACATACTCAGGCATGGTCTGCCCTGGGGCTGTAGGAGTGCCCTCATACCATCCCACCCCGAGGCATCCTATACTACTACCTGGAACTCTGTCCAGTTAGTGAAGCAGTCATGTGACACCATTCTGCTTAATGACCAAGATTCTGCTCCCAGTTTTGCTTATAAGGAAAGAAGTTATTATATTAATACTACATTTTGTAATTGGTTTTTACCTTCAGGACAATATAAACTTCCAGTAGGGTTGGACCAATGGTGGGATTCAAAAAGTTTCGGTGGGCATGGCTTGGTGGATGCGCTTTGTGCAAGTGCACACACTTTGCATGCGCGTGTGCGCCAAACGAGCACTTTGTGCAGGTGCAGAGACGTTTCAACTCACTTCCTGCAAGCCTGCACTCTCCCAATCGCTTCAGCAGCTGCTGCATGGCACTCAACTGCGCCGCGCAAAGCAGCTGCGCTTCGAAAGCAGAGGATAAAGGTAAGTATGGCAGCCTAGGTGGGTGGGTGAGACCAACAGCAAAGTGGCGGAAAGAACTGGTTCAGTCTCCACTGCTCATCGCCGCTACCGGCTCTGCAGAACCGGGCCAAACTGGTAGAATACCATCACTGGGTTAGAAAAAACCATAACATCTAGGAACTCTGGGAGTTTAAGGTATCAGGCAAATATAAGGTTGGGACAAATACTGTAGATATGGACATTTAATCCATTTCTAACACCAGCCACAATAACTGAGTAAGATTAGAGTGGTTTTCAGGCACCATAGATATTTAAGTCCTTATTCTACTGACAAGATAAAAAAAGATTTTGATACACCGAGCCTAAAGATTTGAGTTGAGTTTTACAAATTAAGTAAATACAGGTATTTACTGTTATGCTTTCATCCTGAGCACAGAATAAATGTTATAAATGTAACATATAAAGAATTATGGAAAAAAACTTATTAACAAAACCAGAAAAGGTGTATGCTTGCTGTATGAAAAAGGAACATCTTTTAATACTTGCAATGATTAACAAAGTAATTAACCAACTTAAGTGAAACCTGGTTGTTTTCCCTTAAGAAACGACTTTTTTTACAATTTTTTCCAATAGGAAAAAGAGAAAGAGAGAGAGCCTTACCTGCAAACATATAGCCAAGTTAACCCTGCAGCCAAAGGATGTGCTGACAGCCCTGGGATGAAGGCCCAGATCTTTAAAAAGCTTTGAAAAAGATTGTGTCAGAGCTATTCGAGGTCGTTCTTCTGCCACAACCACACATGTCCGCACCCTTGACAAGTCCAGCCCTCTTGCCTGGAAACAAAGGACAAACTCAGGTCATCCCAAAAGTAGTGTTGACATTTGGACAGATGAAATAGACAGATGAAATTGTGGGGCGGGGGGGAAGTATTTTGGAATAAGTGGAGACATCATTGTAACAAACATAATAGAAGTTTTTTCCTCCCAAATTTTCCAAGTTTCTCAATCTTGGCACTTTTAAAGTATGTGGACTTCAACTCCCAGAATTCATGCTGGCTATGGAATTCCACATATTGAAACTGACAGCATGCTGCTGGGGAATTCTGGGAATCGAAGTCCATATATCTTAAAGTTGTTAGGGTCTTACCTATCTATAATTCTGCTTTAGGGAGAATAGAGTGTTTATTGTTTTTAGTTTACCCATACTACAAGCCACACAAATTCAATATTTAAACTGTGAGCGTGTTTTGAACGGATGTAGGATGGAGCAATAATTATAATGCAACTTGTTAGCCATTTTGAATCCCATTTGTTAGAAAAATGGGAGGAAAGGCACAGATTGGTTTAAAAACCTTATATGCAATAAAATATAAAGATTCTTCAGTGGAAAATTGAAAAATGTGTGAGCTCACATATCAAGCTATGATTTAACTCTGAATAAATTCACACCAAGTGGAAAGTAGAATTCTATTTGCCCAGCTGAAGGCACAGTTCAGTCCTTGATTCATAAAGACAATTGTTTATCAACAATATAAACAGTGCTATCAAAAGGGGAGAAGAAATCCAGGCAACACAGGCTGTGGGGAAAAAGAAAAGGAAGTGAACAAGGATTCCTCACCTTCAAAGATTCTGTTTGTGAACCAAGGCCCTTGGTGCAAAGCTCCATAACCGAGTAGGAACAAAAGGTATCTCTTACTTTATACTGGCTCACAGCCAAGAGCCATAGAGCAGGTGTAGTTTCCAATTCTGAGGGAGGAATTAAAATAGACTGGTGTCCTGAATAAACGCTGTAAAGATACAAGATTGGTTAATGCCATGACGAGAAATCTGTCTTGAGACCAGAATATGTCAAATTGAAAAGTAAATTATTTTTAAAAATTCTGTGAGGAGACACAGAGCTTTTAGCTCAGGTATGGACAATCTGAAGCCCTCCAGATGTTACTCAATTGGTTTCCAATTGCTCCACCAAGAAAAGCCCAATGGTCAGGGATTTCGAGTACTAAAAAAGTGCAGCAACTACCAGAGGGCTACAGTTTCCCCGTAGCTCGTAAATCTTAGAAATCAAAACAGTGGCAACAAATATATATTCCAGAGGAGAAAGTCAAACAAAATGACCTAGTTTTAAATCAGTTTAAGTAAAGACAGACCCAGTGATTTTGCTTATGCCAGATAGTTTTTCAATAGTAGCATGAAGATGGCAAGTTCCCTGTGATGAATTACTATCGCTCTCAAGTATACTCCCTTGAGGAAACAGTCTTTAGCAACCTACAAGATTCTTCTTCTCTGGGCCTCTGGGATTTGGAACAAAACATGGATTGACTGAGCAAATCGTTCAACCGACCAGACTGCTCACCTTATGAAATGATTAACAGATAATGTTACAGGAATATAGGGATGGTAAGGAATGTCCTTTGCATACAAAAGATTCCATCTTTGATCACTGAGAAATGGTTGGAAATCTCGTTACTTCCTTTTTCTGGAATGTCATCATAAGAAATTCTGAGATTTCTAGATAGCTTGTAATTTAATTATTAATTCTATCCCAGGGCAGTAACTCTATTGAATTCTGCTGTATGGTGCAATATTAATGCAATATCAGGGGTTTTCAATTTAATGTATAGAATGTGAAGGATGTATGCTTGTGTTTATTTTCATAGTCATAATGTACAATAAAGATGGTATTTAATTTCATTGTATAAAGTGCAATGACAATAAACTAAACTAAACTAATTGCACCTGATTCCGATTACCTTTTAAAGATCTAATAAGATAATGCTGCCATCTAGATGGTATATTTGCATAAATCCTTTTTTCGCAGAATGAGAGAACTAGAAGATGGCTTTTAAAGTAAGCCACTGAAGGACTCTCTTGGTCTTTTCAAGAATTCAGCTAAAGGCATCCTCCAACAAACATACTATCTAGATCCTATTTGAAACATACTAACTCTAGAGGGAATTTCTAATCTTGTTTTATTATTTTGTTTTGTGAATTGCTGTTTTTTTAATTAGTTCTACGCCCTTCCTTTTGGTGATATTTGCAGAAATGCAGTGTTTAAAAAAATACAAATACAGCTTTCAAACCATCTCAGGTTACAAACTCACACTTTCACTAGAATTTAAATGTGGAATGTTTCAACCAAATTGCATATATGGTTGAAATCTACTCTGGCTAGCATATGCTACCTTAAACATTGCTTGTTGCACATGCAACAAGGGATGGCTTCAGACATTCCACATAAACAAAACTGTACATTGCTAGATTCAGTATGAGGTATGAACCAATTTTCCGCCAAGGAAAATTTATGTATAACGGATCTAAATGGATCTGGTTTATCAATAAAAGTTCAGGTAGAACAGTACTAGCCTTTCCTAAATATGGAAGACGGGGAAGCCATAGATTCAATATTTTCAAAAATGAGCAGAAGCACCATTTTAAGAACCCTTCCCAGATCAAAGTGAAAATGCTGGTCAAAAACACTCGATCTTTTCTGCATGAAAAGCAGGTCTCTCTCACCAGGCTGCAACCCTTATAAGGTTGCAGTTAGTTTTGCAAAATTATTTATCCAGAAGAAAATTTAATGTTTTAGTTTAAAAACTACCCGGGCAGTTCACAAATATACACGTAAGCATGAATACCAGGAAATTATAACATCTCAGGCTCCATATAAAAGAAATAAAACTTGGACCAAAAAAAAAAAGATATCAGATGTTTCAGACTTCAGAATCAATACCAAACTGAACAGCTTCTAGAATAAACATATTTAGAAAGGCTTAAAAAATCTTCCCAAACCCCCAAAACATGGCAAGGAGGGAAAAAATCACAATACAATGAAGCCCAGCATTATGTCTTTGGCACAAACAGCTAAAAGATTTAGAAAGACTAATGTCCATGAACTCACGTTGGCCTGACAATTGTTGTTCTGCCCAGAATGCATCAATCTTTGACAAACATCTCCAGGAAATCCTGATGGAATAGGTGGCCAATTGATAGGAATCTGGAGAATTTTTGATAGAGGTCTATTGCTCTGCTTTGCAAGGTTTCTTTTCATTATTATTTTATACCCTTCAGGACATAAAATAAAAACAAAAACAAAACTTTGCAAAACCATGCAATGCAGCCATGACTTACCAATGGGCTGGCTCCATGCTCCAATAGGTTTTCCTTAGCAGTTTGAAAGTCTCAGAATGCTGCATTCTGGGACATCACAATGGAGCAGGCCAGCACAACTTCATAGCATCTATAACAGGGATAAACAGATGGTTTTATTTTATTATTATGTTTTATATATAGGTATAAATTTGGCTGCTTGTGCTCAGATTGCAAACCCTGGGTATCTAGGGTTCAATCCCTTTTTGCACTCCTGTAGCAGTGATTAATGGCAATGATACCAAACTGGAATAAAAACAATGTTGCCCCAATATGGTTCCCTTTTATAAAAAAAACCCACACAATTTAAATTTACTTCAAGTGTATTTACATGATCAAGAATTTCATCAGAGGCTTAAGAGAGCTGTCACTCTTGAAATAGAGTTCATCAACTCTGTATCTGTTCTAATGCCTATGAAACAGAGTTCAAGATTTAGTTTCAAAATGTATGCTAAAAATCAGGTAGTCCTCAACTTATGACCACAATTGACCCCCAAATTTATGTTGCTAAGCAAGACATTTGTTAAGTGAATTTTGCCCTGTTTAACAATCTTTCTTGCCACAATTGTTAACTGAAGTTATTAAGTTAGTAACATGGTTGTTAAGTGGCTTCCCATTGACTTAGCTTATCAGAAAGTCTCAAAATATAAGCACATGACAGCAAACCGACCTAAATATGAACCAGTTGCCAACCATTCAAATTTTGACCACATGGCAATGTTACAAGGGTGAAAATGGTCATGTCATTTTTTTCAGTGGCGTTATAACTTTGAAAGGTCACTAAACGAATGGTTATAAATCAAGGACTACCTGTACAAAATGTCTGGACACGAATGGTTCGCATATCCCTATTTCTGTATATTAAAAGTTGGAAATATAGTGTTTGAAACAAGACTCTTAGAATCTCTTAGCAGAAATGATATTTGAGCTTTTTTTCAGGAAACGCTTTTGGAACAATACCTATAAACAAGTTTGACAGGAAGCAAAAGGACATTTTGTGTTATGTTTCCAATTGCTTAAAATATTTAGGAAAACTGGGAGAGGGAGATGAACTTAAATCCTGCACACTAAGAGAAAATGGGTTGAAGGTCTGGACTTTTTTTCGTCTGACATGATTACCTTACTAACCCTCTCCCTCTTCGTATCCTTGTACTAACAACAAATTATATGTTTTATTTCCCAATTTGGTATATGCCATACTCATGTAATGTCTCAGTAACCAAAGCAGCTTTATCCACAGGGAGAGATTAGCCAGTTTGGAAAAATGTCAAGAACTGTGCTGAGAGAAAAAAAAAAGGTATGGATGTGATATTCCATTAAAAGCACTCCAGTGAGAGTTAGTGGCAACATGGAATAGCATGGGCAAAAAAAGAATGGTTGTCTTAAACTCTGAAGAGGATTGTTCCACACAGCAATATTTTCTTATAACCAGCTGAAATACCCACTTGCTCAAATATAAGTTGGTCTCCAGAACTGATAGACTGGTCTTCAAACTTAAATCTAGCTCCATTCTCTGCTTTCATATGTCAATCAATCATTTTCCTGGCAGATGATACATTAGATCCCTGCCCTCGGTACACATACAAATAGAGTCCAGCAGTAATGTCCTGCCACTTCCAAAAAAAAGATACTTGACAGTTCTCATCAGGAAAACCTACCTACAGAGGCACCAAAGGACAAATCCCAGTCCACAATAGGGATCCAAACAAATTGCAACTTCTCTAGAAGGATAGAGTTCACACTGCAGCTTAATAGAACGACAGAAGGCACTAGTGGCTGCATGAGACATCTGGAAGAAGAAGAAGACAGTAATCAGAATGATAAACTATGCCAATCTGTGGAGTTGCTTCTGAAGCATTTCCAGAACTTAAGTTAGTAACAGAATAAAAATAATCATTCCCCCCATCTCTTGTCTTTGTACCCTCATCTCCTAGAAGCAAAATCACACTGGATCTTTTCTACACGATGAAGATTAATATGTTTTCAAAGAAGAACAATCAATCAGCATGGCAAACGAAAAACAAACAAAGTGACTCATTGTGGCTTAGGCTTCTAGGTTATAATCCAGAACTGCTGGAAATTATGTGGGACCCTGAAGAGGAGGGTAAAAATAGAAAGTGTGACAGATGGCAGGCATGGGTCAGTAAAAGACCAAATGCTTAACAGACAAAAACTTCAGATTCTCCCATTAAAGAATGTTCTACCATGTGAAATAACTCAAAGCTGTTGCTGTCTTGACTTTATCCTAGGGTCACAATATTAGGTATTGTACCTCCGGTGAAAATTACAGAAGAATAGACTGAAGGCATTTTCCCCCATCCCCTTTAAAACTAAAATAATAAATTATGGAAGAAGCAGTTAAGGAAAAATAAGTGATTTTTTCCCCCCTTGTTCTTCCCCTACATGTGTCTTAACCAGATGTAGATCCTGACTTAATCCAGTGTGTGTAATTCTTACCTTCACCCCTGCTAACATTCCAGTTGTAGATACACTGAAATCGAGATAAGCTAGCATGTCAGGATTCGAAGGTTTGAAGATCTGAGGAGGCCGTTTCTTTGGCAAATCATCTATGAAGAAAAAGTGAGACATGATTCTTGTGACAATGTGAAAAATGCAAAAATTCGCAACAGAACAAAGAGGAACATACAACATACCTGTGTCTAATATAGGCGGCCACGTTCTGACATCCACTGCTGCTGCTGCCTCCCGAGACCGTAATAATTTACATATTAATTGTGTAGTCATTAAACAAGCAGAGCGACTCACCTGGGAATTTTAGCAGAAAGAGAAAGAAGAGATTTAAATTTCTACACTGTTTTTTTTGTTCAATCATATCCCAATTTTTGAGTCTGTCTAGACCAAGTGTGTCAAACTCGATTTCTTGAGGGCCACATCAGGGTTGTGTTTGACCTCGGTATGTGTGTGTGTGTGTGTGTGTGTGTGTGTGTGTTTAGGGGGCCATAGTCAGAGTGGCCATGGCCAGCTCGACGTCACTTGTATTAAAGGCGCCTGTGGTGACCCAAGCTCTCTGCCAGCAAAAATGGACTCCTGAGCTCCATTTTCAGCTGTGACGGCTTCCTGCAACCCTCTCCCAGAGAAAACAGAGCTGTGGAGGGCCACCTGCAGCCCTAGCAAGTTCCGCTTTTGGCTGCGATGGCCTTGTACAACCCTCCACCAGCAAAAATGGAGCCCTCCCGAGCTCCATTTTCGCTGGCAGAGGCACTGCGGGCCAGTTCTTTACTATTTCCAGGGCAGGCCGTGGGCCAGATCTAAGCACCCCACGGTCCGGCCTGTGGGCCTTGAGTTTGACATCCCTGGTCTAGACAGATTCTTGCAGTTTTCTTCCCAAAGTTTTTAGAAGTAGTTTGCCATTGCCTCCTTCTTAGGGTTGACAGTGTGTGGCTGGATCAAGATCCCCCAGCTGGCTTTGTGTCTAAGGGCAGGACTAGAACTCACACTTTCCCATTTTCTACCCAGATGCTTTAACCATTACAGCCAACTAGATGTTTGCTTCACATTATTAGTCAATATATTTCACTTTTTTATAAAGTATATCTTTAAAAGGAACATCTCACTAGTTCAAATGTTTCCAAGTTAAGACATACAATACAGGGTCCTCCTGCACCCATAAAAAAAAATCTATGATGATGTAGAATGCAGCCATTATACCAATAAAGAAGAAAGTTTGTAGCTCGTGGTTGAAATGAGGGGTCCTTGGTGCTCTCTGAGCTTGCTTGTTTTCTTGCAGATGTTTCATTGCCCCAACTAGGTATCAGTGCTAGAAGAAGTGAGGTTTCCTATCAGTTTATAATCTGGAGTCTTGCTTGTTTGTATCTTAGGGGCAGTTTTAGGGATTATTTGATTGGGTTGTTCACTGATGGCTCTTGGGCAGTTTCTTCACTAGGGTATTGCTTACTTGATTGTTGGTCTTAAGTTAGAATAGAATAGAATAGAATAGGATAGGATAGGATAGGATAGAATAGAATAGCAGAGTTGGAAGGGATCTTGGAGGTCTTCTAGTCTAACCCCCACTTGGGCAAGAAACCCTATATCATTTCAGACAAATGGTTATCCATGTTCTGACCAACGCTTTCTGAGACAGTAACAATCACACACTGTTCCCCAAAACCTTTTGTTTTATTTCAACGGCCGTGAATTATATGCATTCACAGCCCGTAATGAGTACCAACAGTTTATGAATAGTCCAACAGAAGCCTGCCACAATCTTTCGGGGTAAGGCTGATAAGCATCTCCCTTGAAATGCTGCCAACAACTAAATTGCCAATTAGCTGTACAAGGCCAAACAGAGCACAAAGTCAAAACGGAGCTTCAGATTTTAAACCGACCAGAATGAACAAAGTTGCTTCCTGCAAAGGCTCATGTCCCTTTGCTCCTCCTTTATTTCCTATGGGAGGGGCCAATCACCTCCAAGCCTTACTCTCGAGTTGCCCTTTTGTCTTAACTGTTCTTGTCTTCTAGCAGCTCTGCACAAGCACACACTGGGAACAGCTTGCCCCTGTTACTCTGCTTTGCTGATGTCAGATTCTGGAGGCTCCAAAGTCAGCACATAACTCTCAGATGGCCCTGGCCTATCTCTGTGTCAGATGCAGATCCCTCATCCAAGCCCTCCCCAGATTCCAGGACTGGCCCATGTTCCTCCCTGTTGTCTGATTCTGCTGCCAGCTCCATAGGCCGCCAGTGGACCACAACAATCCAATCTCTTCTTAAAAACTTCCAGTGTTGGAGCATTTACAACTTCTGGAGACACGTTGTAACACTGATTAATTATTCTAACTGTCGGGAAATTCTCCTTAATTATAGGTCAGAGGTTGCCAACCGGTGGGCCGCAGCCCACTGGTGGGCCGTGAGAAAATTTTGGTGGGCCACAGGGAAATCTCACCCCAAAGCACTCCCACAAAGCAATTAATCCAGCCTGCGCAGAAACACAAGGCTGCACCACCCACATGGCTCGTGGAAAGCCTCCCCACCCACTCACTCCTTACCCGGTAAACTTGCCTGCTAAATTGCTATTTTTCCTTTTTCCGACCATCATCTGTTCTGCTGTGCTGGGAGACTTAGATTAGTTAGGAAGCAGGAAATGGTTGGATTTCTTGCTTTCTAGCTAGTCTTTAGATCTTCAGCTCAGCAAAGCCGAACCTCCCTTAGGATTGAAGGTTTGCTTGCAAGCAAATTCAGTGCAGACTCATGGCAAGCAAATTTGAGAGGCTGAGCTAGCCGATGGCAGATAGATAGATCACTGAATGATTCTGTGAGCAACTCAATCTGCCTGCTTTGCCTGATTTGGGGTAAAAGTTGCTCTTTTTTAATAAAAAATTCAATATTTACATGCATGGTGTGTTGTGAGTTAATTTTGTGAATTTGCTTGCCAAATTTTATGTGACAGACTGAGCTAGCCAATGGCAGATAGATAGATCTCTGAATGAATCTGTGATTCTGTGAGCAACTCAATCTGCCTGCTTTGCCTGATTTGGGGTAAAAGTTGCTCTTCTTTATAAAAAATTCAATATTTATATAAATATTTATAATATTCACATACAAGTCATGCCCAGCCAGTCACATGACCACCAAGGCACACCCACAAATTAGGCCATGCCCACAGAACCGATTAGTGATCCCTGGGATCTAAAATTATGAGTTTGGTGGTCCCTGAAGTGCAAAAGGTTGGCGACCCCTGTTCTAGGTTGCTTCTCTCCTTGATTGCTTCTTGTCCTGCCCTCAGGTGTTTTGGAGAATAGCTTGACTCCCTCTTCTTTGTGGCAGCCCCCGAGATATTGGAACACTGCTATCATGTCACCCCTTGTCTTTCTTTTCATCAAACATACAAGTTGACCTTGGAGTTAATCTATGCTGATCTGGGTGCTGATTGCTTGTGGAGAGATGCCTCTCCATGAGTCTTTTTGTTCCCTTTTGGGCTCGTGGATTGTCTCTTTTGCATAGTTTATAGATGTTGTCAATGTCTATGTGTCTATTGATGGCTGATTTGTCAGAGTGCCAGGCTTCTAAAAATTCCCTGGCATTTTTGGATTTGGCCTGGGATTGTCACATTGTCAGCTAGGATTGTCACATTTTCCCAATTGTAACTATGGTTAAATATATCTATATGTTGTGCAGCCAAATATACCCACTATATCCCCCAATCCCTAAAACAATTCATCTCTGGGCCCAAAAGTTTTAATTCTTAACCCTTGTTATATCCTTGCACCACCAAAATCTATTCCTCATATCCCCTGGAGACAAAAAATGCAACTCCAGGGTGAAAAGGGCAATCTATGCATGTTCTAAGTTAATCATTATTAATGGCCCACTGACCTCCACAATCATCTTCACTGTGGGTAAGGTTGTTGCAATGTTTTGTGGATGGGGAGGCCGAACTGTTATTGGCACACAGCCAGCATATAAACATCCATAAAATGCAGCAATCAGATCTATACCTGGATGGGACAGAAATAGGCATGACTGTTAGCAAGGAAGAAAGCAAAATGAGAATAATTTCTAAAAATACCTGCATAATTCCACCTTCCCTAAACTAATGCAGTTCAGATTTGTTGGGAATACAACTGCTAGAATTCCTGCATTGAAACTGAGCTTCTATCTTATATCCACTTACCTAGGAATAAGGATCATTGAACTCACTGGGGCTGACATCTGAACAGATGCATAAGATTGTGTTGTTAACAGAAGAGAGAAAGAAAGAAAGACATGTACAGTTTACTTCTACGGAAATGATCTGAATTCATTTGGCTTTGGATGAGCAGATTTCTCATACTATTGTGAATTTTATTTATTACTGGAGGCAGAATTTGTTTCTCCAGTTTTCTCACTGAATAAATCTGTACATGAAATTCAACACTTTATCCCTCATGCTTGTGAGGTAAGGGGATTCTTTCTTCATTATTCCATAGCAATTCTATTCTGGAAGTTAGTGCATTTAGCAACTACAGAGGTCATATTCAGCAGGTTCTGACCAGTTCTGGAGAACCGGAAGTGGACATTTTGAATAGTTCGGAGAACCAGCAAATACCACCTCTGACTGGCCCTGCCCCCATCTATTCTCCGCCTCCCGAGTCCCAGCTGATTGGCTGGGTCTTCTTTTGTTGTCCTGCACAGGAGAACAGAGCTGGAAAACAGATTAGTGGGATGGGGAGGGAATGGAGATTTTGTGGTATCCTTCCCCTGCCACACCCACCAAGCCACACTATCCCCACCAAGCCATGCCCATAGAACCGGTAGTAAAAATTTTTGAATCCAATCACTGAGCAACTATATATTCAACATAGATTGAGGTATTATGCACATGTTTCTCAGCCTTGGTAACTTTTAAAACACATTGATTTTAAATCCCAGAATTTCCCAGCCAACACTGGGGAAGCATTGATAATTGGGGATTTCTGGGAGTTGAAGTCCATATGTGTTAAGTTGCCAAGATTGATAAACATTGCTGTAAGCACGTAAGTGCACAAGTCTTAAAGTTGCCAAGATTGAAGACCCCTGATATAGAACAACATTGTTAGAGAATTACAACCAAAGTATACTTGCACAATTTTACCTGGTGGGTAGACTAAAGCAACATGATCTCCATCTTGCAAATGACCCCTTTCCATCAACATTACTGCTATCTTTTCAGCTCGTTTATGTAGCTGGACACAGGTGAGAGAATTTGCTATTGTCCCCTTCATTAAGAAAGAAAAGGTAGAGACAGAGAAGAATATGCTGCTTTTAATTCATTAACTGAATTATTGACCTTAGCCTCTGAAACTAGATGGGTGATACAAATTCTACACTTTCATTTCTTTTTAAGCTGAAAAATATACCAAAAGAAGCAAAATCTATATCTTGATTAGGTCAGTTGAAAGGTAGATTTTAAAGCTTTTGACTAATTAACTGCAAAGTGAACTATGATTCTTTTCAGGAAATTATAGCCACTGCTGAAGAATATTTCAAAACAACTCAAACTGACATTCAGTAACGATATAACAAGAGGAACTGAGTGCTAGCTATTAGTATTTACCACTATTTTACCACTTTCAAAGTGGTAAAGTGGTTTGAAGCAAGCCTTAATAAAACCTGAACAGCTTGAGATTTTTCAAAAGTAAGAAATTATCAATGTCATAGAGAGAAATTACATCAGATTGTCTCCCAAGCGGTACCATTTACGGATACAGTTTGTACAAGTCCACATTGTAGACTATTATTTGTTAGTCTAATTCAATTTGATGCCACCTGACTGCAGAGCAATTCTGGGCAGTTCATGGGATCCAAAGTACAATAGGAACAACATAATAACAGGCATTACACAGAAGCTGGGCTAGAATAGAACAAAATGTTAATTCCAGCAACTCTATATCAATAGTGCTTTATGGTACTTTCTGGTTGCTTTACACTGTTTTGCACATTGCCCCTAACAAACTGGGTCCTCATTTTACTGACCTCAGAAGAGGGAAGACTGAGTTGATCTTGAGCCCTTCAGGATTGAACTCCAGGCTGTGGGCAGAGTCAGGTACAATATTGTATACTAACCACAGCACCACCAGGGCTCGTACCTATCCAAATGCCTAGGAGAATAGCCAGGTCTTTATGGTTCTATGAAAGGACTGGTTCATTGTAAGATACTCCTTTGTCATTTCAAATTTGGTTTTATATTTAATAGTTCTGAGTTGCAAGTTTATTTATCATCATCACCATCCTCATCCTCATCTATTTAATTTTAATGCTGCCCAATTCACAGTGGCTCTGGGTGTTTCATAAATTTACAAATAAGAAAGCCAAAAGATATCCTTACCCTACAGTTTAGTAGAGTATAAAGCACATGGTCAGGAGTTGTCTGTGCCCTCCACTGTAAGACTTCTGAGAGGAATAAGAACTGGTGGGGAAAACAAGATAAACATTAAGAAAGAGAGGAAATTAAGAAACACAATTGCTTCTTTAAACATTTTTAGGTCTAGAAAAAGCTCTCTTTTCGCTGAAACTGCAAGCTGCTACCAGTTTGACAGATTCATAGATTTTATTACTATGAAGAAAAGAAATTAAAGGATGTTGACAGTAAAAATCTGAAAATACTTAAAAATCAGTAACATTCAATAAACTGCTGACCTTTTTTTTTTCCAATTAGTCAACACAGAATTCAATTAATTCATTCTTGTTCTAAATCGACTGAAATTACCAGCAGCTTAGTAGAACTTTATGTATGTACTGATGTGATCAGGAACAACATCCAATTAAAGGTAAAAAGTTAAGATTTCCCCTGTTCAGTCCGTGTCTGACTTTAGGGGCCGGTGCACATCTCCATTTCTTAGCCAAAGGAGTCAGCATTGTCCAAAGACATTTCCGTGGACGTGGCCATCATGACTATATGCTGAGGTGCACGGAAGGCTATTACCTTCCTGTCGAAGTGGTACCTATTTATCTACTTGCATTTGCATGCCTTCAAACTGCTAGATTTGCAGGAATTGTGGCAAGTACCAGGAGCTCACCCTATTGTGTGGTGCTTGGGTCTTGAATCTGGACTGTTGGCTTTCCAGCTGGCAAGCTCAGCATTTTTAACCACTGAGTCATGCGCCCCTAATATCCATTTTGTATTAAATATTTATAATGGTCATTTTTAAAGTAGACAACTAAACATAATGTGTAGTAAGTAGAAACATGAATACATATTTATCCAGAATTATATAAGACAAAAATAGCATATTTACACCAGTTCTGTAACTGTGATTTGACATAGGTTTTTTTTTATATATATATATATATATATGGTTTTGATGTTATATATTAGCAATAGAAAATACATCCCTTGATATAAATATTTGGTCTGAATATATGGACTCTCATATTCCCAGTTCTAAGGGAAGGAAAAACTGCGGTAAGTATGCTCTTCTCTGCTCGTTATCCACTATACCTATGGAAGATTTAGGGCTTTACCTTTCTAGCTTGATCATTATCTTCTATTTGTCCCAAATCTCTGCCGCTTGCCTGTGCAATCCTTTTTCCAGAGACCAGATTCCCCACCATCACAGAGGCAGGACCAATTTCTACAGTATATCAGGAAGATGGTGAAAGAAGAATTAAGAACTTCCTTTCCAGTGCAAAATTCATATTACTGTGCTTCCTCATCTAGAGTGAAACTATCTCATACGAAATCCCCTGCCATTTTGGCTGCAAATAATAGGAGCCGCTCCCAGCAAAATGAAATTACTGGATTTTTTTATTTTATTTTTTGCTGTCCAATTCCTGCAGCTCAAATCTTGAAACTCTGATTTCCAAAAACTGGGTGTTTTTTTTTTAAACTCATGAGAGGAAATGAGACAATGGTCAGTGGGATCATTACATTTGGTAACCTCATCTAGTGTTTGAGGAGCAAGGGACATTAGCTGAACCCAGACAATTTGAGATAACCAATAAAATAGGCTTTTGTAGATTTCCTCAGTATTAGGAGCTTAAAAAGTTCTTATCCCCATCCTAAGCCTTTCTGCAATGTACACAAAAAATACAGCAGATTCATAGGAAAGGACCAACTGTCTGAATTGCTAAGAGTATCTTTCTTTGTAATAGAGCACATAATCTTGTCTATCAAAGTGTTGTGGTTCGCGACGTTCTCGAGATGCCTGTGCTGGGTGTGAGTGAGAGCAGGATGATTCATGGAAGAGCAGCACAGGTGACTCGAGTAAAAATGCTAATTAATGGCCCCTCCCTCTAGGGAATATAAGCATGGCTTCAAACGGCTTTTGCGTTTGTGAAAGCCAAAAGTTCGAAGGAGTTAGTGTGAGGATTACAGACTTTGATTTATTGGACTACTTGGCTGCAAGCCATCTGTTATCTACAAAGAGGGTTATTTGTAGAGTAAAGCGTGAAAGTTTGAGTTTATTTGTGTTTGCTTTCGGCTGGGTCAGAACACAAAGTGGTGTGGAGATACAGGAATCATACTGAAAGATCTCTATTTGCTTTCTCGGAACAATTTAGAATACCAATGTTAATACAGTTTAGGTCTTACTATTTGAGGGATTGCTTCTCTATTTACTAATCTATGTGAATTTTAAAACCTGCAAGAGAGGCTTGTCTGAAGTTCTCCCTCCTCTGGGCTTCCTTCTGCATCAAACCCAAACTACAGAATGCTGGTTTTTCATATTGCAATAATGCCCTGCCTCTAAGAATGCCTTTCTTTTGCCAGACATTTCTTGGTAAAATTATTTGAGTCTGTTTTAATTTCTATCCATTTGTTATAAGCTGCCTGAGGGACATTTTCAATCAGAAGGATGGTATATAATTAAATGAATAAAACAATCCATAAAGCAAACCAGTATTCCAATCACTGAGTCAAAAACTAACTAACACATAGAGCACCCAATCAAAAGGTCTTGAATTATGAGAAAATCTAGCTACTTTTATTCATTTATTTATATGAAATTTATATATGGGACATCTCACTATTGAATCACTTATCAGGGGATCTCAACCCAAGATGCAAACATTAGACTTACCTGGTTGTTTCTGTCTTGGTTTAGGCAGATTTGTTACACAGGTGTGTGGACACATCAGTACATTACAGGGATGCAATGCTCCTTCAAGGAAGAGCTGCTTTGTTTCTGATAAGTGGATTCCACCAAGCGGAGTCTTTGGAAGTGTGTTTGCTGGAACCAAGGCTAGGCAATAAACTCCTACTTGATGAATACTGTCTATAGCCTAGAAAAATACATGTAAAAGAAGAAAATTACTATAAGGGTGGGAACTGGATTGAGTTGGTCTACTCACAAGCACGCAGATATCTGATAAGCTATAGAAAGGAACTTTGAACTCCCTACTAAACATGGACTATGTTACACAATTATGTATTTATAATTTACTTAGCCATAAGTTGTGATTGCTTCAACTTCATCTTCATGCAACAGAAAAATTACTCCCCCCGCTGTTTTCACAGGGCCCAATGCTGTTAAAAGTTAGAAGTCTAAATTGGAGTTCAGTGTAGTAGGGGAACTACAATACCACCAAATCTAAATGTAAAGGTAGAAATAGGAAGTTAAATCATTAAAGGGGACTTTAAAACATCAAGAAGTTATATAATTCTTGACACACATCAACTTAGGAATGTTTTCACAAAAAGAAAATGAACTGAAATTAAAAACCAGACAAGTGCCAGTTTGGTGTATTGTTTAGGACACCAGTCTAGAAAGCAAAACATTGTGAGTTCAAGTCTCACCTTAGTCATAAAAGCTGTCTGGGTGATTTTGGGCCAATCATTTTTCTCAGCCCAACCCACCTCACAGGGTTGTTTTGGAGAAAATAGGAGGAGGAAGGTGTGTTGGATATGTTTGCTATCTTGAGTTATTTGTAAAAATGATAAAGACGGGATACAAATTTTAAAATGCACATTTTTCCTTCCTTGCTATGCAGATTTGTTGTACATTCCAAATCAATAAGGATTCAAGAGAAGAAGAAATTGTTTTAAAATCATAGATTTTGAGTGTGTAAGGAAGCAAAAGAAAGAGTGACATTATGTTCCTTTCTGTCTCAGAGCAACTTGATTTTAATATAGGCTAAATTCACAATCGTGAAACTGTATGTTAAGGTTATTATCAATCAGAGGTCTCAAAAATATTGGGCCTCACTAGTACCCTAGAAAAATAGGCTACATAAAACAAAAGTGGACAATTTGCAGCCTCCACGAGGCTTTTCACAATGAAAAATACTAGTTTTTACATCACTACTAAAAGCTGTTCATTCCTTCTCTTTCTGTTGTCTTGAACCAGCAAGAAGAAATATTGAAGGAAAGAATGGAGGCTGTCATTTACTCTGGTTCTTTTTGCTTTGGCTTCACCCATTAAGTTTCTTTCAACACAATACAACAAATTGAGGAAACATGATCACTGAGAGAAAAAGAGGTTCCTTTTCCCTTCTCTAAAACATTGCCAGAGGAGAGGCCATAGATCACTTCTCCCTAACAGTTATTTATTTAAGCACTAAACATGAAGCTGCAGACTGGAAGGAATGTAGTACTCATAAGGCAATGCCATTACAGAATCAATATACAGCCAATTAGTAAGCACTTGAAGATGAGTTGTCTATTATATAGTTCCTTCTCTTTATTATAAGTTATGCTTTTCCCACTCTGAGTTTCTTAAAAGCCTCTGCACACCAACATTGCTATAGCCGTTATCAAAGACACAGCAGTCATCTGTTCAGAAAGCATAGGAAAGGTGTGGGGAGTGGACTGACATAGTTTAATCCAAAATGAGAAGAAAAATTCCAGGAGAGATTAACCAAGATCATCTGGAACAGGAATAAAGATTACTTTTTCACCTACATATGTTTTGCTTCTACTGGAAAATGCAATGAATTTCTTATGCTTTTATATAACAGAGAGCTACCTTGGCACACTGTGCATTTCCATTTGACTTGATGATTATAGGTTTAGCAGCTGTACCTGCAGAACTCTGCTCATCCACTGAAAGCTGTCTTCTTCTGTAGAATCCGGCCTCTGCTCAGCCACAATGACTATTCGTTCATCATGAAGGACACTCACTGAAAATACTGCTATCCTGTAGGATGTGCAAACCAAGACATTTGCATTTGGATAAAAAGACTAAGAGCAGAGCAGATCCCTTTCATGATTTTTGTGTGACTCAGTTCTCATTAGTTATGCAACAGAGAAGATTAGAGCCCAAGTTTTTTATTTCCTCTAGAAGACATCTGCACTGAACACCTACAGAAGTTTAAAATAGAGCACTAACTGGAACAGCTATTATAAAAGCAAGCTCATGTTGGCTCTCCACACAGTAATGCACCATCATTGCAAACAGTATTTTACTCTATATACATTCAGAATAATATTTACTAACGAAGGCAAAGAAAACAAGCATAACAAAGTCATCGCTGCCTATGTTTTTTATTTAGAGAAATGAAAATATGCAACGTTGTTTCCATTTGTAGCATTCCTGCTTTGAATTTCCTAAAGAGGTTTGCCGGATATCAATTTTGACGCCAGATTAAAGTCTGTTCCCCAGATGTTTATAGAGGTTCTACTTCCAATTGATTTTCATCTATTTTTTCTCTTAAATATTTCACTAGGGATTGTTTTATTTACATCACCTTAATTTGTCCTGAAGCAGCCCTGAAAATTATTTTAGATAACTTATATGGCTGTCCGTGTTACAACTTTAGCAGCCTTAGGAAACAAAAAATGTTAAAACAACAAACAATAAGCAGAAAAAGCATTAATAGCTACTGAGGGCAACAGTCACAAAAATAATGCACTCATTATTACGGCTTATGGCTCCCATTACCTTAGGTATTACCAATAACTTACTGATAGGCTGCCATATTGTGAGAGGACAGGCTGCCTAGAAAATAGCCCAGAGCTGTTTTGCAGTTGTACTGCCCCTTTAAGACTTCTCCCAGAATCTGCTATAAAAGTAGCACGGGCAGAGAGCTGGGCTATTGCTGTTTGAGTGGGGGAAGAGGTGGGTGGAATTTCATGTGCGGAAGAAACGCAGCCTGAAGTAGCCTAAAGAAGCTAGAAAGAGATATTATTTTCTAGTAGTAGGATTTATAAGGAATAGTTGGGGGAAAGTAACAAGAAATCTAAAAAGTGGGGAAGAATGTGTTAGTAGTGGGCAGTGAATACTAGCCCACTGAATGCTTGTTTGTACTACCTAGGGACTTGGGTTACCGGGTTTTGTATGCTTTGAAACTTTGACTCCATGACAAAGTAGCAGCAACGGGTGGGATATTCAAGAAGGAGAAAGCCATACGAGTGAAGGCAGCTTAAACTTCACGAGTTAAACACTTCACGGAAAGAAAACAAACTTAGGCTGAAAGGGAGCTGTTTCTGCCTGCAGAAACCAGACTTCATATAGAACCTACAACAAGCAGACATGGAAAAGGCAGCAAGATTCTACTACCACTTTAGTAGTAGTTAAAGCAGAAAGTAAGGAATAAGACTACCTTGGCTAATATCACAGAGATGCTGGCCTTAATTTAAAAAGGACATTAAATAAAGGCTTTTTAGTAGAAATTAATGCATGTTGGCTAATCTATCTGGAATGCGGTCACCTTATCTAAGGTTTCTCTGAGCAAGGGAAGCACTCTTTTAATATTCTGTTTTTTAAAAAAATCCTGATGGGAAGAAATGAAAGCCTACCTTCCCCTGTAGACAAACTTCATGGGTTCCACTGCCAATGCTGTAGCTACAATGTCATCTGCATTGTGCCTCCTCCCACTGACAACCATCAGACCATCCATTTTACCAACCACAAAAACAAGTCCTCCAGGGCCAATGAACCCAAGAAGCCCAGTTCTTATAAAAGGATATTCGCTTATGGGGGCACCTGAAGTAGTCATAGGGAACACCTATGAGAAAGATAGAGAAATGAAGGGGGGAAGCTTCATTTTTATGATATTTGGATAGTTTAGATCCTTCTAGGAGCAGATATTAAAATTATTACACATGATACATAACCCTCTTCCTCTGACTTTGTAATTTTGTTTGCTTCTTACTCTTTTTCAAATTAATTTATAATGCATGTGTGAATATACAAGCACATACAGCACACACACACACAAAAGTAAAACATTATTTTGAGAAAATCTTCAACTGGAAATATTCTGCCAGTCAGAAATCAAACAGCATTCTTCTTTATTCTAAGCTTTCTAAAACTGAGATCTGCTGCTGAGGAAGACAATAATGGCCCAACTTAATAGAAGTGCAGCTTCACAAATGAATCATTGCTATGAATAAGTTAACAGTTTAGCAGCTTACCTCAAATGTATTTTTGGTCATTCCAGAAAGTCCATAGTAAGATGTACCTGTGGCAATAGCACATACACAGAGTTCACCAACTTCATCTGTTCGGCAGAGTTGAGGAACTCCATCTGGTTTGACAGCACACATTATGGCTATTGGTGGGAAGAAGAAAGAATAGCATTTTCCTAATGTTGCATAATAAACATTGGCAATGCGACCAGTTCACAAGGTTATGTGAATAAAATAGGAGAGGGCAAGCTGCCTTGACTGCCAGAAGAATTAAAGGCAGGATAAATCTAACATAACGTTGAATTCAACATATGAGACCAAACCTGGATTAATATTGTCACGGATTCCTTGATTTTAAACTATCAATCATTAGATTGATCCAGATTCATAACCACAAAGCTCTAGAAAACTGATTCTAGAAATAGTACTCAAAATTAGGTGTGACTGGGAGGAAAACATTTATTTTATATAAAAAGTGGGGGGGGCTGGGTTTCTTGATTTCCCCACTCACCTTTTTCCCCTTAAATCTTTTCTCTCTCTGTGGGAAATGGCCTGGAAAACCATTGGTGGACAAGCCTAGGATCTTAACCACTAAGCCACTGCACTCTATTAAAAACACTAAAACCCATCCAAATTAAATATACATAGGAGCAAGGTACTTGGTTGGCACATTCAGAATCCCAGGTTTGGGAACATAGCCAGGTTTTTAGGGTCTTGCAAAAAGCTACCAAGGTTGGGGGCATTCCTATTTCCAAACTAAGAAAGTTCCATACAGCAAGTGGCAGCTGCAGAAAAACCTTGTTTTCTGGTCCCTAACAACCAACATTCTATGTAAATATATATAGATGGAATCTGCATCCTATGCCTTCTCTCTGAAGCAGTAGGATGGATAGAATCTCTTTTCAAAAAGATAATCCCTTGGGTACCCTGAGAAGTACAGGGCTTTATAGCACCTTGAACTTCACTTGGAAACACTGATACTCAGTGCAGCTCAACATCTCTGCCAGAGATGTTGCAGAAATATGGTGCAGAGAAGATACAGAATATAAAAAAGTTAATTCCCACAGGAAAATTAACACTAAAGGATTAAATAAAATAATAAATGCAGTTCGTCCAACAGCTAAACCTTTAAGAATAAGTAAAGATGGGGAAGAATAAACACATTCTTTAATCTTAAGAAGAGATGGCATAATCAAGAAAGTCTTCCAGAATCAAATTCCAGATTCCTGGTTATTCTTTCACCCTGTTAAATATACCTTGTTGTAACACTTCTCTTTCCAATCTTGGACATAAAAAAGAAAGTGACCATATATGACTCCTGATGGATTGCTAACTACAGTTAATCCCAAACAACACAAGATTAGGCATGGGAAAGCTGCCAACATGACAGAGCTGGAAGGAAAACAGAACAGAATGCTTTTATAACTGGGCTTTTTCCCAATGGGAATGAGGCATAGAATCTCAATCCTACAAAATTATGTAATGAATCTCTATGAGATTTATGAAAAAAAAAATTTGCTGCAAAACTTTGAAGAAAACAAAACTGTCTTGTTATGGATAGAACATATTTAGGATAACATTTTAAAATGCACCATAGGAAGTCATTACATTTATATACATGTTTAATGGAGAAAGAATCATTTTAACTGATAAGGATGGGATAAGCTAAACCACAAAATATATCAAAAAACGAATACTAGCTTTGAGGAAATAAAGCCTCTGTGAATACAACTTTCTTTAAGTCAGTGAAATCTTGGCAAATTGAAGATTTGTGGATTTTAATCTTGGCATTCCCCCATCCAGCATGCGTTAAGAGAAAAACAATGCAAATGTTATACATTTTTCTGAGTAAGCTTAAAAGACACCTTACCTCCAGGCATCACCAAACCAACATCTTGCACTGTTAGAACAGAAAGCTTTTCTTCAGAATCCACTCTGATTACTCCATAAGTAAGCCCGTGCATGGATAATACTCCCCTTCCAGGTGGTTGGTTGCTATCATCTGTTGGTCTGAAAATGTATGGGAAATGTCAATGATGCCAGGTTAGGAAACAACTTTCACTTCATATATATGCTGTGCTTGAGGAGGCCAAGCTTCAGTGACATCTATAGAAATATTTGTTCACTTCCTCAGATCTTGCAGGAAGGGCATGCTCTGGCTCCCTTCCATTAAATAATATTTTGCTGGGCCCCAGAATTGTGCTTTTTGTATAGTGCAATTTTGTATAGCAAAATTCAACATGTCCTGTTGAACAGAATATTATGAGCCTTAATCCTGTTAGTCTTTTGTTATAAGACTTGGCATTTCCCCCATGCCCTTGATCCCTATGAGCTCTGGTGGTTAACTTTGCTTTATGAGTTGGTTGTATGTGTGGCATCATGGTTGTTGTTAACTTGTTATTGTTTTTAATCTCCATATACTGCCCAGGGTTATTTTTGGTATCAGCCATATAAATTGCTTAAACAAGTAATAAAGCTTGATATGTGTGATGATGCCTGTAGACAGGAATATCCCTTCTCAAATATTTTGAAATTTTTTACTGTCATGTCCTGTTCTGACCAAGACTTCCGAGACAGTCATTAAGCACACGCTTAGTTAAAACAACTCTTGTTTTATTTCAGCGCTGGGAATAATCTCATTCCCAGCTTGTAATGAGTCCCAAACAGTCTCTCGAGATAAGCACCCACTTTTTTCTCCTTTGAAGTGCTGCCAACAACAAAAGTGCCAAATGAACTATAAAAAACCAACCAAAGTACAAGAGCTTCAAGAATTGATCCAAACAGAACAAACGACTTTGCTTCACGCAAAGGTTTTCTTCACCTTTGCCTGTCCGTTATACCTTATGGGAGAGGCAATCACCTCCAAGCCTTATTCCCGAGTCGCCCCTTTTGTCTCAACTACTTTTGCCTCTTAGCAGCTCTGCGCAAATGCGCATTGGGAACAGGCTCTCCTGGTTTCTCTGCCTCGCTGCTGCCAGACTCCAGAGGCTCCTGAGTCAGCACCCCACTCCCAGATGATCCTGGCCCCATCTCTGTATCGGATGCAGGATCTTCGTCCGAGTCCTCTACAGACTCCTGGTCCCGCTCTTCCCTACTGTCCGATTCTGCTGCCATCTGCACAGGCTGCTGGCGAACCATAGCACTACCATGACTCATAAGCTGGAGACAAGCTAGACCTATGTAACACAGTTGTCTAGATGTTGCAGATTGATGTATTCTACTTGAAAAAAAACGAGCAGATATAAATGTAGTAAGAAGAGGTTGAACAATAAATGTGGGTACTTAGATACATACAATCCCTTTTTGGAAAAGCCATGAGGGAGGCCTCTAAAGTTGCTATCAGCTTGCAATTTGAAAAGTGCTCCTAATTAAAAGTTGAATAAGAGAATACACTAGGGAATAGACCCAAGGAATAACAGTTTACTTAAGTATTAAATATGCTCTTCTTCACTATTGTTGTGCTACCCTTTAACATACCCCTTATATCCTGTACCTGCTGGCTTTTAAAGGAGAAACTTTTCCACAACCAGTCGGGCATTGGCTGTGCAAACAGGCTTTGAGAATCAGGAGTTTTAATCTAAGTTCTTTGCATCAGAGTCTAGTCCTGAAATGATTTCTCCTATTTACTTGTGCAAAACTCAAGTTCAAATACATACAGGAAAGAAATTCACTGTTTGCTTTTAATGATTCCACCACAATGTTTGCTTTTAATGATATCTCCAGAAAGACATTTTATGACAAAATCCATACCAAACATTGATGCTGGTATGTACCTCTATATCTTTGACAAGTTGACATATGAAAAAGCTCAGCTATATGTTTGATCTAAAATTGTAACGGTGATTCTCAGTGATTCTTGAAAAACTGGATGGTACCCACATTAATTAGAGAATGATAGGCTCCATAAATTTTGATTAAAAGGTTCTAAAAAGCCTTTTGCTACTCCCCCAATATAATCCCAGTAAAAGGATCACGTGTGCTAGCTATGGATTGAATTGAATGTACATTAGGGAGTAACAAATGAGAGGCAGATAACTGGGTGGCAATGATTAATGGCATTCCCTTTACCTTGGAGGGATGTTTCACCACTATATGGATACAGTTTTAACCCTCTACATGTACTTTGGTTGCTTATAAGATAATCTTAGAATGAGAACACCTGCCATATTAGGGATGGAAGAGATTTATTGTATTCTAGAAACCTCTACGCCTAATATTGATATAAGCAAGATGCAAGTACTAGGCACAAATGTAACCTCATTACAGTAATATATTTTTAGTAGGAATTGCCAAAGTTATTATTATAAAAATATCCTGAATGATGGAAAAGTCTAAGAACACTGTTTCTCAAGGGGTTGTAGAATTCTGGGGACTGAAGTGACGCCTATTCAAGTTGATAAACATTGCTCCAGATTGCCATATAATATGCCATATAATATAGTTCCTAAATACTTCAAAAAAACAAAACAAACCCCCAAACAGAATATTATTGGATAATTAACTAACTAAAGCAAAGTTTAAAACTAATATAAAAAGACTTTGGTTTCATAGCTCAGTTGAATTTCAGTCAGGGAGACAAATTCTAACCAAAGACTTCAATTTAAGCAGTTATCTTTATTGCAGTAAAAAGTATAACATCTGGAAAAAGTTTCATATCATATCATTAGTAGCTGGTCATTCCATATTGAACTGAACAACATGTATCAAGAGGAAATAATGTTATCATGACACGAACATCTGTTCTTTCTGCAAGGACTTGCATTTTTTTTTTATCTATGTTTTGCTTGCAACACCTTTATGAGATAGTTAAACTGTAACTTGCCTACATTCATACAATGGATAGATGTCTGAATTTGTTTCCCAAAGTTGCAGTTTGGCCACTAAACCACACTGCTCTATTCTTTTGACTATTTCTCTTGACTCATAGAATATCACTCTAGAATCTTTTTTAAAATTTACTTTTTAATTTTAAATATAAGAATAGAACACAGTACATCCAACTTAGCCTTGTTATACATATATACATTTTACTTCAACATTTATTTATAATTTCCTTATTTGATATATTATTTACTAATTAATCTAATCATAACTACTAATGTTTTGACCTTATCTTCTTCTATATAACTATTGATAAAATTTATTCCATGTTTTATAGTATTTCGATTGTCCTTTGTCTTTTAATTCTAAAGTTAACCTGTCAGATTCTACACATGCCATAATTTTTCTTATTATCTCTGTTTCTGGATGCCTTCTCAGGTAGCTTTTATACATGAGACTTGTAGGTATTTCTCGATTGCTATTTATTAATATTATTATATTGGAAATAAACTTAAATTACAATTAAAGAGCCAAAGAATAGGAGAATAGTCTCCAATAACTTAGAAAGGGATAGTAAGTTTAAGAAAAATCTGTCCATGACATTTTGAAACAAATCCAAGGATATTAGACTGACGCAATCTTGCAATAGCATTATTTCAACATTTTAAAAGTGGAACACTTTAAAGGTCTAAGCCGGAATACAGAAAATTGACACAATTATCTAAATACATTTGGTCCACTTTTTTGTGAGGATTTCATTCCAGGCACAGATAACAAAACCACATATAGCAAGACCTAAAAAGTTTTCTCTGTCCAGTTGTGTCTTGATTCTAGGGGGTGGCGCTCATCTCTTTCCATGGCCATGTGGCTGGTATTATATGCCAAGGTACACAGATTGCTGCCATTTTACCACCAACTGTACTTGTATCTACAATTCTACTTCACCTTTCACTTTCCTGAACTAAGATTTTGGAAACACAGGAAAGAAACACATCCTGTCATGTGGTGCTTTGGATCTCAAATTACCAACGTTTAGGTTGGCAAGCTAAACTCAGTGTCTAGAAAAATGTTTCACGCAGGTGAAATGTTTCACGCAAAATGCCCACCTGCCATAAAGTACACCAATATTCCAAAAGTCTTTGAACCCCCAAACAACAGACACCTGAAATTTTTCACTTTATAGGCAGTCCTTCTTAATGACCATTTGTTTTAGGGCCATTTAAACTTAAGAGTAGCACTGAACAAATGTTTCCACTGACAAATAGGATAACAAATAGAGAGAGTATTTAATGCTCTTTTCTCCTCCTATAGTTATTACTAGATTGTTCCCATTGAAACTTTATTTGCCTTCAGGATTTCACATTTATATTTGACTTCACAATACCTTCTAATAGCCACTGTGAGAGCCTCTGGTGAACTAGCACAAGGACAGATGACTTCTTGTCTTAGGCCTTTGCTTTGGAAGACATTTAGAAATGCATCACACGAAGAAATAGACCCTGGAGTTAAAAAGTACAGAGACAACAGTATCATTCCAAGTGCAATAATCAGAAATAAACAGAAATTCTAAATAGAGAAATTCAAAATAGAAATCTAGATGCCAACCAACTAAAACATCCACCGAGTGATTGCGAATAATTGACCTGTTGGTTGAAATCTATAGATGTTCCTAAAGCAACTCTCTAATATACCAACCCTCACTTAAACTTCTTTTGTCCAGAGAAGAAGATTGAAATGCACTGAGCATACTTCTGCCCCTAAATGCAACTAGCTATTAAGGCTAACTTAATCGGTATTGTATAATCAAGTTCTTTATATACAATAGAATTAAACTATGTGTAGAACCAAGTATTATTCTGGAAATTACATTTCTATTTCAGGATACTACTTGTACTGGGTACATGAAAATCATTCCATTTTGTATAGAATTTCATTAAGGGTTTCTAGAAAAGTGTATTTATATTCCCTCTGCTTCTAATAATTGAATTTCAATTTTCATTTTGTATCATTTTGTAAGGTCAGATATGACACAGTACAAAACATACATATGATGTCCAACTAAAATCAATTACTTTCAACAACCCTTGAAATCCTGGTTACTATATTGTTGCTGTTAGTTGCAAACTCGTGTCTGACCCATCGCGACCCCATAGACTCCATATTCCAGGCCTTCCTGTCCTCTACCATCCCCCGGAGTTCATTTAAGCTCATGCCTACTGTTTCAGTGACTCCATCCAGCCACCTCATTCTCTGGGTTACTATATATTTCCTATAAAATATACTGGTTTGGAGTTTTGCAGCCTTAGATAAAAACCTAAAACTCATAATATTTTATATGAAGTAGTCGACATTGTCCATTATGAACAGAAGATCTGCCCAGAATTTTCTGTTGAAAATTTGAAGGATAGTAATAGCAGAAAAGGTCCTATCAGTGCTGAAACCAAGGTGTAGAACTATTTCCCTTGTTCTTTTATTACTTTTGGCACCAAGTCAAAATTGGGTTTTTTTTTAGATACCACTGGAGATTCAATCAATTTCAATTTAATTTTCTAACTTGCTTTTGGATCATAGTTTCAATCTAATATAAAAGTTATTTCAATATTTCTATTAGCTGCCTTGAATCTTACTTTGGGATATTTAAAATTGTAAAAATGTGTAAACAAAAAGCAACAACTCAGGAAGCGGAACGAGAAACAGGTTGCTACTTGGAGCATGCATTCTTTACAATTGATGGAACCTACACATATAATTCATGTTTTGTATGCCTGTATTTGACCAAGGAAAGAAATCACCCCTATTGATGCCTAGTTTCAGTTGATTTCCTGACAAATCTTCAGCTCTTTTCTACTTTCAGGGAGAAATTTGACACAAGTTGATATAACAGCTAGCCAAATTATATAGAACTATGCTGGTTTAGTTTATAGTACTGTGAAATATTGGATTTGCTTTAGGATATCACTAAAGAAATGAAACTTTGAAATATAATTTTTGGGTGGGTTCTAGAATAGAAATATTTTTAGACTCCAATTTAAAAGAGAAAGAACTATCAAGATATCTCAGGAAATGACACATTAAGATTACAGGCATACATCCTTGTTTAGTGGCTTCATTGACTATTGACATAGAATGTCCAACAGCAAAGCCAAATAGACTGTATTCTTTGTTCCATACTTATCACTTACATGGATTGGCGCCATCAGCCACTATCAACATTCTAAGAGAAGAGAGGTTGATATCACGTTGATCTCTGTGTGCTACTAATGCCCAGTGCATATCTCTGGATTTTACACAAGCTACTTTTGCTGAGAGGTATACAAGAAACAAAAAAAAATACCAATGAATTAAGACATAATCCCACAAAAGTATGCAATATACAATCAAAGATATTTAAGTTATAATTCCACTAGTAAACATCCATAATATATAAAGTATGACCAACTGGCAGACAAATTGGACTTCAATTTGGATTTTCAGTTTTTATAATCTTTCACAGATTGTGTGTGGAAAAAGAAGGGATGACTTCTATTTTGCCGGGTTAATACAATAATACCTACCTCCTACTCCCTCAAAGTAGATTGATATAGCCATCACGCTTACCTTTGTACTGGCACACCTTCTGTATCCATGAAAGTGGGTTCACTTTCATTAAGGAATACGGGATGCTTATCACATGCATCATGTTCATAACACTCTGAAATTAAAGCAAGAAAAGAGAGGTATCAGCAGTGAAGAAACTATTACCAAGTGGGATACCTGGTTGACATAATCATGTCTTCAAGGTCAAAAAGAGGAGACCAGATCTATCTCCATGGGTAAGATGGTCCAGAAGGCAGGAGTCATGGCAGAAAACGCTCTTCTAGATTCCACCAACTGAAATTCCTTGGCAGCTAACACTTGTGTTTACTTCTGGTCTGGGTTGCATTGGCTAATCTCAACCCGACCTGGACCCACCTTCTAGTCATTGTCCTGCAAGCTTTCACTAACGCGGAGGGACAAGGATTTAACAGATAGATGGTTGAGGCCCCAAAGGATACCGTGGCTTATAGGATCAAAAGAGAAGTCAACATTCATGTTCTTCCAATGATGTCCCAGGCATATATTAGCAATCCGAGTGCAGAGGCCACTCCTGATGCAGAAAACTCTGCCAGTGGTGCACAACCCGAAGCTGCGCAAAGGTTTTCTTAGCCATGGCTTCCACCTGTTCCACCTGCTCTTTTCAGCAGGAGTTGCGAGTCCAAAAGAACTCCCAAGTTGTGAACTGGGTCCACTATGGCACTCAGAGTCATTTAGTCTTGTGAGGAGGGTTCAGCCGAAGCCTGTTGTCCCCCATACAAAGTTAGGTATCATTAGCATACCATATCATCAGAATTATGATGCGTGCTATTTCCTGTACGATCCATCGCATCCAACTTCATGCAGATGTTAAAAAGGAGTGGAGAGAGCCAAGGCCTGTGGCATAGCCACTGAAGAGCAGTGGTGGACTGGATCTCTCATTCCCTATCAACACCGGTTGGGGCTGGCCTTGGGTAAAGGGGCCAAACTGTGCCGCCCAGCCACCGGCCCTGTAACCCTTTTAAAAACCCGTAATTCCTCTATGAATGAGGGGACTGACAGGAATTATGACTCAACTTTGACAGATGGCCCCAAAGGATACCATGGCTGATGGTATCAAAAGCCACTGAGAAGTCAAGGAGAACAAGGATGGATGTACACCGACATCCTGCCCTCGCCAAAGATGCAAGTGCAAGTGCAAACAATACTGTTTCTGTCCCCTAAGGGAACTTGAAACCTGCCTGGAAGGAATCCATTTCATCTAGAATCTTCTAAAATTTCAGAACATAGCTGGAGTCCAGAGATGGTCCCAGAATTCTCCTTAAAAGGGTCTGGGAACGTGCCCTCCTGCAGTGAGAAGTGGGTCTCACTCCTGCCTGGACCCACCTTCGAGTCTTTTTCCTGGAAGCTTTCACTAACCCGGAGGGACAAGGTTCGAATTGATAGATGGTTGAGGCCCTAAAGGATACCGTGGCTTATAGAATCAAAAGCCACTGAGAAGTCAAGGAGAGTAAAAAGAGATGTACACTGTCATCCTCAAATTACTACAGCTGAAGCTTCGAGATATCCCTGAGGGTATCCCTGAGGGTGCTGCCCAGCCCAAATTCGACAAATATCCTCAATGGCTTAGAGTATCAAAGTCCTGAGAAGTCACAAAGAAGCAAAAATCACATCCTGCCCTTGCCATAGATCATCCACAGGTGCAACCAATGCTACTTCTGTCCCACAGCCGCACCCAAATCCATTTCATCCAGGATCAGCAGAAATTCCCAAACATTCCATCTTCTACTCCATCACCCCTAAAATATATAGGGCAAACCAAGGCTTCCTTAAAACATCCGAGAATATGCCCTGTCTTGCAGCATGGAATTTCTCTGTCTGAACTCGCCAGCTCCTTGGCACCTTGGAGGGTTTCGTCAACCACGGGGGACAAGGGTCTTAATTAAATTTCAATATAACGAATGTTTGTTTATCTATAAAGAATCTTCCCCAAGTATTTTTATAGATACACAATCAATAAATTAGAGAGGAACTATCATAGGTCATGGCAACCTCTAAGAAAAATCCTGAGATATCAAATTTTAAACAAGTAAATGGCAATCAGCTAAAAATGGGTTAGAAAATAAGGAATTCTCTGGTCTAATCCTGACAATCCCGAGCATTTTAGCATGCCACAAAGGAGCAGCTGCGGACTCAACCTCTCCTTCCCTATTAACATTCATGAGGATTGGCCTTGGAGGAAGCAGTCAAACCCCAAGCAAGGCTAGGCTGCCCAGCCCAAATTCGAAAGATGGCGCCAAAGGATGCCATGGCTCATGGGATGAAAAGCCACTGAGAAGTCAAGGAGAAAAAGGATGGAGGTGTACCATCATTCGGGGAACACTGATGTTCTTCCAATGATGTCCCAGGCATATATTAGCAATCCGAGGGCAGAGGCCACTCCTGATGCAGAAAACTCTGCCAGTGGTGCACAACCCGAAGCTGCGCAAAGGTTTTCTTAGCCATGGCTTCCACCTGTTCCACCTGCTCTTTTCAGCAGGAGTTGCGAGTCCAAAAGAACTCCCCAGTTGTGAACTGGGTCCACTATGGCACTCAGAGTCATTTAGTCTTGTGAGGAGAGTAAAAAGAGATGTACACTGTCATCCTCAAATTACTACAGCTGAAGCTTCGAGATATCCTTGAGGGTATCCCTGAGGGTGCTGCCCAGCCCAAATTCGACAAATATCCTCAATGGCTTAGAGTATCAAAGTCCTGAGAAGTCACAAAGAAGCAAAAATCACATCCTGCCCTTGCCATAGATCAACCACAGGTGCAACCAATGCTATTTCTTTCACATAAGGGGACTTGGAACCTGCCTGGAAGGAATCCATTTCGTCCAGAATCCACTATAGGTTTTAAACCTTCCACCTTCTATATTATCCTCTCTTAAAAGAGATGTTGGGAGATTGGACAGATGCTTTCCAGACAGATGGACTGAGAAATTTTTTTAAAGAAGGGAACAAACTAAGTTGTGACCCATATAGGGAAAGCTATGAGTGATGGTGGCTTGGACAGACTTATCGCTTTGAGCTCTTAAGCTCTCTTAAGCACTCTTAAGCTGAGCACAAGATGAAAAAGTATATTAATCAGTTTGATAATGATATGTGACTCAGATTCAGGTATTTTTCTCAGCCAATAATGTATCTTTTTAGTTGAGTTCATACATCCAAGACATGACTTGTTTTAATTAGTCAGAATGTTGAATTAGCCAGAGTGACTGGCTGTACATATATCAGTCAAATTCCAGATAACTACATTATAATTCAGTTTGATGTTTGAACCTAGCCTTGAACTTACTTAAGTCAGGTAGGAAGAAAGTTTACAAGTGAAACTGTGAGCATCAAAAGGCAGCAGCATTCTTCAGACTAACAGATATGCTGGATCAGTTCCAGTAATTGGTAGACAGAGGCTGTTCCCATTTTTAGGGTCAAGAATGAGATTAAGAAAATATTACCATATTGTCCTTTAAACTCCTCCAAAAGACAATGACATTCATAGACTGAATGTCTGCAGTTTCAGAAGTAAACCTGTCAGTTTTCCAGGATATTTATTATGGGAGAAGAATAGTGGCTTCTAACACAAAGTTCTTCCAGTATGAATATCTGCAAAATTAAGTTCTAGCTACCACTTTTCAAACTACCGTGTTTCTCATTTAATAAGGCCGGGTCTTATTTTTATTTTTTTTTGAGCCAACATGTATTTGATGGAAATGTAAGCTGTAACATCCCATTTTAAAGCAATTATTTAAAATAATGGTAGACTTACTGTAAGGATGCCATGCCATAAACCCACATCTTTTTTGAAATCCAGAACATTCACAATGGTTTCAGCTTCATGACAAAAAACAAAAATAAAAACGATGTTAGTTCCTGGATGCCAGGTACAGCCAATGAAAAGCTCCATCTAAAAATGTAATTGATTCATTTTTTTCAAAAAAGAAAATAATTGTAGGACAATTTGAAGTAAATCAATTCTAACTCATTGTTTTGACCTATCTGATCCTTCATTTCTCTTTCCTTCATTGTCATTTGCATAATATGTCACAGTGACTTATTCTCCTGAAAATAGGTGGGAAATGTCAAAATAAGAGCAGGAAATTCATAATTTCCAAAATAATGACTGTTCCACTGACAGAGATTTCCTCAAGACATGTAGGTAATAACAGATCTCAAAAACTTGAGAAGTTCATATTAATTAGAGATGAAAATTACAACTCTGAAGTTGTTCTTCATCTTGGCTGACAGTCTGAAGTCTGGAAAAATCATATCCCACAGCTTTCTATCTCATATAAACTTTTAGAGGTCCTGATCTCAGCTGAATATTTGTATCCAGTTCCTCTTTTTATTAATCCTGGTTGTGTTTTGCAGCATGACGGGCATATCCAGCCTGAAATGGGCCTAGTAATTGCATAAAAATGGATGAACTGTATCATACTTATATCCTGTTTCATTTTCCTGGTTGATGCCATGGGAAGAATGAATTTTCTTTCTGAGGGATGACGTAAACTATTTTAGACCTTGCACTACAATTTCTCTGTTGTTCTCACTCACAACAAGAAGATGCTTCAAATACTGCAAAAAAGGGCAGATGTTTCTGGAAAAATTACTGTAACAAATACAATTTTGTCCAAGGACCCTACAGTTCTGAGAAGATTCAAAAATTAATTTGCCTAAGAAATAATCTGTGTTGCTTTCCAATTTTGGGGGAAAACAGTCTAGCTCCGGGCTATTGAATAATTTTCTCCATCCAATTATTGAAAAGAAAATCCAGTAAAATCTATCATGCTAAATCATTTTCTGAAGCTAGTTTACTCGTTGTTGTTTTTTAAGTGTTGAAATACCTTCTGTGTATCCACATGCCTGGGTGAGCGCTTGACAATGGGTCAGCAATGCAATCCTTGTCACCGTCACGCCAAGAACACTTCCATCCTTACAAGTTTTGTACTGCAGTAACACAATTTTGCTCATCAGCGTCAGGGAATAACATCATTGTTGTCAGTTTAATAAACTGGAGATACCTGTCTATGCAAGATGCTCCATTGAGTCATCTCTCCATTCATATCACCCTGCTAATTGTCTATATATCCTTATCGTCCATTATCCTAGCTCCCTAAAGATCCAGACTAAGCAGGTTGGGGGTGGGGGTGGGGGAAGACCCAACTCTTATATTGATAGTTTGCCTGAATGGTTGAACAATCTTATTGAGGCTCCTTGATCTCTACAGAAATCCAAATTAAAGTATCTCCATTAGAAAGCTGCCTAGTTTTTGCTTGAACTCATCCGGTGAAAAGCAGCCTATTTGTTCCCCAGGAAACAGTTTTATTATCAAAGCTTATTAACATTATAAGCTTTTCCTAACCAGTTCTAGATTCTGCATTATGACCAATGGTGAGCAATTTGAAGCCTACGATTGTGTGACACCTCTTTAAATATTTCAGCAGTCCTTTCCTCTGAATTCTCTTGCAGCCTCCATCTCTCAAGTTAAATCTTCTTTGCTGCCTATCTTTGAGCCTATTTTGATTTTCTTCAAATTGGCAATCACTCTTAAAAGAGAGTCTGACTGGCACAGAAACTAAGCTTGAACCATGGCCCCTCACGACTGCAAATGACTATGAAAGATTGCAATCTAAAATTGCACTTGCCTTTTTTGCTGTAATATCAAAATTAAGCATAGGCACTATAATGATGAAGCCCTTCAGATTCAAAAGGACAAAGGGGGGCTTGGCCCTTTACATAACTCCTGTGGCCAACCCCTAAAGGCAGCTATGAAAGCTTTTGCCAGCTTAATATAGGATTTGATACTGTGCATTTATTTTTGTGTTCCTCTACTTAATCTTTGGAAATAGAGATGAACTAGAAGTCCATGTAAGCTAACAAGCATATTTTGGAATAAAATGTCTTTCTTTTGTTTCTGTGGACTCTTAAGCCACCAATATGTGCTAAAAGTAAAGTTGAATAATATAGTCCCACTGGCTTCTAAAAAGAACATCTGTCAGGAGTTGTCAAACTGTCTAATGATAAAATGTAATCCCCATGTTTCTATACACATCGGTATCCATCCCTTCCCTGTAAAAGTCTGCTGAGTGCTACTATGTCTGCTCCTGCATCAGTTATCTTGATATTTAATTCATGAAAAATATTATGAAGTATTCAATTTTCTTCCTTGTTTATTTAAAGCACTTCTATTGCATCTATCTTTTACAGAGTCTGGCACATGGTATTGTACTCTGGAACTTTTCAAATCAGCTTTTATTGAGAAGTTTCCAGTGCTGTTTTTAGAAAACTTCTGATTCAATAGATTCAGTGGATTTCAGATGCAGCAGATAAAATCTGTCTAAATTGTATGCCCCTAGGCATGTTTAATTCTATTTGTGATTTTATACCTGTAGCTGTTTAGAATCCCATTAGTGTCAACAAGCCATTCTTCTTTTTAAGGGATACCCTTTCTCATTAGTTCTTAACGCAAAGATTATTGTATAATCTATAAACATAACAAGTTCAAAGATGCATCCACTAAAATGGCTATCCATTTTGCTGTTCAAAGATGAAGGGGGAAAATATGCTGTATAAATTTAAATATCAAGCTTTTTAAAATTTCCCTAACAATATTTTACAAGTGCAGTTTGCTATAGTTGCATAGGACTGGAACTGTTTCATATACACCTTACTATTTAATGAGTACATTGCAATATATTTACTTAAAATATTTAGTCCACTATTAATCTGGACCCAGATTAATAGATGGAAATGATGCACATAAGAATATGAATGAACAAATGTATTAGGCACATTGCACTCACCTCAATGTAAGCTGTGTCATTGTTCGCATCTTTGATGTGGGGGAACCAATCTCGGGGAGGTTTTGAAAGATGTTTTGATTCAGTCACAAACCACAGCAGCTTTGGCCAGCCTTAAAAACAAACATACAAAAAACTTTTTAAAAATAACAGAAGTCATCATGCAATATTGTGGTCCACATTTCTTTCATAAAAATGACTTTGGAAAGTGTTCTTCAGCAACTCGGAGATAACAAAGAAGGGTCAGTAAAAGCTGGAACCATTAGATACAAAATCCTATTCTTGTTGAGCACACTCAACCTGAGAATTTGGCCCCAGTTTCAAACAGGCACATGAGGTGTTTGACTACACTGCCCATAAAGCCAGGTTCTGCAACCTTAAACCCTGAAGAGCCATTTGGACCCTTTTCCCATAGAAAACACCGGAGGCCTCAAAACCTGGGTGGGCGTGGCCAATTCATCATCACTCCTACCCAGTCACATGACCCACTCACCCAGCCATGCCGTACCAGCTTTTGTGGCTCCCGGTGTTTTCTGTGGGAAATGGGTCTCTCTCTCTCTCTTTCTCTCTCTTGCTCACTCGCTCGCTCCCTCTCATTTCTGTTTTTTGTGTTTTACCTTCTCAGGCTAGGCGAGGAGTGACTGGGAGGGGAGGGCGAGGGGCAGGGCCAGCCAGTGGTGGGATCACCCAACAGGAAGCCATAGCAGAGGGCACAAAGAGCCACATGCGGCTCCAGAGCCGAGGGTTGCTGACACCTGCCATAGAGGATCAACTTCATGTTCCTACAGCTTCTTTGTCTTTCCTTCTCCCACTTCTCATGCCTTGTTGCCAAGCAGCTGGCATGTCACCATCTGCCTTTCAGAAGCTTTGAAAAATATCGAGAATGATAAGAGCAAAGGCCATATGAATGCTTCTTTTTCATATTTTATTTCATATTTACACACACCTCCAGGACAAAATATAGAAGGGAATGCTTTCTAGCAAATTTTATTTTGCAAAGCTGAGAACGAGTGGATTTTTATTACTCCAGAACCCATGGTAGTTCAGATGACGAGGCATGGATGGAACAACATTGATTTACTGAATAAAAGCTTTGGGTTTCAAGGTCTGTTGAAGACAGGATGATTGTGGGTTGGCTTCAGTGAACTGTTCCATTTAACCTCATCCTGCCAGGAGACAATAAGGGTTTAGTCGGGCACTTCTCAACAGTATTGAGATAACAATTATGCCCAACTACAAGAACAATTGAATTGGATCAGAACAGGCAAAATAGACAGGACTGATCTGAAAAGTACAGAGATTTCGAAGACATAAAGTCAGATACCTTTTGCATCTTTTAAATAGAACAATTCTCTACTTTTGCTCATCACTGGGACATGAAATCACAATATTGAGTTAACCCCGCACAAACTTACCTTTAAATTGTGGTATCTCCCCTGTAGGGCTTTTAGGTAGTCCTTTATGGCATGCATCACTAGTCAAGGCTACAGTGACACCACAGCTTCCAAGCAAGAAGCCGATCTGTTGGCTACCTGCATCCTAGTTGAAAAAAAAAAGCAAGGGAGAAAAAGCTTCTAAGCGAATCAATGCAAAAGCAGTAATGAAAGTTTTCCTTTAAAATATATCTGAGCTATTAACATTTGCTTTACTTCGTCAACCATTTTTTTTAAAGACATCTATTATGTTTTGATCAAGGTCCTTGGCTTTCAAAGCTTCAGTGCTTTTGTAAGAACATTTTTTGATAAAATATTTAATACAGAGAATTGTATTTTTCTTTAAAAAGCAAAAATCAGGTCATGAAAGACCCCAACATTTCCAATCTTTGAAACTACAACTTGACATTTGGTGCACAATTTATGACAGGAGATGAAAATCAGAATAAAAACCAGAATCAAATATGGGCACAAAGCAATCCATAAGCTAAATAGGCAGATCTTTTTATTTATCTATAAAAAGCAAGTATAAGATTCCAAACCAGGAAAAACATTAGACTGCATTAACTGGGAGTGGAATCTATTGCTTATAGGACATGGGAATGACTTCTGAATTAGATAATCCAAAGAAAAAGAAAAAAAGTAAATTTATGGGAAAGAGATCTAACAGCCAATAATAGTTCAGCAAATTATGTCTAAAAACAAAAGGAGGGACATGCAACCCCTGTTTTTTTAATTGCCTTCCAGATATCTTGGGCTGACCATTATTGCACACCAATGTTTTAGAACAGTTTGATTCTATGACAATGTCTGCATCCTACTGGATCATAAACTATTGTATTGGTTGGATTTATGTCATACATTAAGCCACAATCTGCCCAATATTTAACATCAACACATTGCTTTGCCTCACCATTTTCACTTATAAAGGCCTTCAGAATTTAGATTATCCCAACAGAAGTAGGGGCACTTGAATTCTGTGAAACCCCAAGCAAAAAATCAACAAAATTACCACAACCATAGCATTTTTAAAAAATCATTTCTTTCTATTTTTTCCTCTTCTCTCCTCACTGAAGCTAACACAGAATATTATAGTTTGGAAAATTCTAGTTAGAAAAAGCAACAACCCTATATCAACAGTATTCGGTTTCTGTGTTTCAATTTGGTCAAGTCACAGGTACTCAACAATATACAACAGCTCAAAATATACAGATAAAATCCATCACTATACCCTAGTATCTGTTCAAGATGCACCAGACAATAGCCAGACACCACGTTTTTCAAAACAGAATAGATAAGTTTACAGCAAGACTTTCATTGCATTACAAAGACATTAGCACTGGAAATCTGAAGCAAACAAAAAGCAGAAATGGAGGTTTTGTGACTATCAAGATAGTAAAAGAAAGGTCTTGAGATATAGATCAGTTTTGTTCAACAACTCAAGTTTGTTTTTGTTTTTTAATGTATACTTAAAAGTTCTTAAAAAGCTATCACTTCTAAGGGAAAGACATGCATTACACTGTCCCCGCATTCAGAGCCTAGCATCAACTCTCTCTAGTCAGATTTTTTAAAATAGTATTTAATTACACAGTTATATATATATATATATATATATATATATATATATATATATATATATATATATATATATATATATATATATATATATATATATATGGGATGAGAAACTGGTTTATGACAGATTTGTATAATCATTTCAAAGTTCAGGCACCCAACAAATTCTCAATTATATTTGCATTTTCTAATGATTAAAGTAATTATGAGATATGTATTTCCAGCTTGGCAAAGTTAAAGACATACTTTTGCAAGAAAAGTCTTCAGAAATGAGCTCTCATTTGGTTTGGCTTCTATGAAAATCCAGACAGAAGGAGGAGTACCCTTTTTAAGATAAATAGAAAGAGACAAAGAGGATGAAATCATGCCAGTTGGGGAAAAATTCTGTGCATGTTGTGCTATCAGTAGACCAAGGAGATTCATAACTAGCCAGATCCTAAAAAATGTACAAAGTTTAAAAGGCATTAATCAAAGTTGGCATAAATATTAAAATACATCCTACATTAGGCTTAGGACTGACAACAGTTGTCTACTGCTTTTATCCTTTGCTGGAATCCCGAAAATTTAGGGTGTCTTTTGGGAGGGAAGGTTGTGGGTTGTTGCTTGCTTTATCGTGAATAAACCTAGCTGACAGATCTCATTATTTTCAAATCATGTCAGTGGTTACTTAGACTCAGATTATTCACTCTGATCCTGGATACAAGCGTTCCTGGTTGTTGGTCTCTACATTTAAAGCTTTCCCCATCAAGGTTTTTCTAATACCCCAAAGAAAATTAAAGTACATCTATTGCCCAAAGACAATGACAGAATAGGACTTCATCTGTCTTTAAAACAAGAAGTAATCAGGACTAATTCAATGTTTTATCTTGGCTACAAAGACTGGAAGGGAGAGTGTAGAAAAGTATGGCCAACCAGAGAACACTATAGTGAGAGAGCTTGCTTCAAATAAAACAGTGCATGTGCTTTCTTTGTATAGCTTGAAGTGAAAAAGGAAATAACACAGAAATAAGACAAAGAAATATCCATATACATAAAATAATATTCCTTAGGCCAATATACACTCTCAACAGTCTTCTCTGGGTCCAATTTACACTCTGTCCTGACATCTGTAGTCTAATAGTATAATGCAAATATATATGCATGCTTAAATTAATAAATAATATTTAGCACATCTACAGATTTTCTTTCACTGCTTCTGTTTTCTATATGTTTCTCAAAAAAGCAATCTAGCAAAAATGCATGAATGGGCTGTTAATGGATGTTACAGAAAATATTTTGGAAATGATGGCAAGCTAAGAAATTAAAGGAGGGAGGAGTTTGCCTTTCCTTGCCAGTATTTTTATTGTTATTCAGCCGCTGGCCAGGTTTTAATTACAGAGAAGGAAAGTCAACCCCCCACCCTACTTTTCCACAGAGTTTCTCTGCCATATAGAGCTAATGCAACATCTGAGCAATTATAGGAGAATGTCCATGAAAACCAACAGATGTGATGCATTTTGTTGTGTTTATCTCATTTTGAGAGAAGAGATAGGAAGAGGGGAGAAGAGATAAAGCACAAATGAATGTTCTTGGGGGGCAAAAATGATATGGTTTCTTTAAAATGTGGTTGTGTGATACTTTTTTTTGGAATGCTATCTGTTATCCAAAAGATTATTCAACTTTCTCTAAAACAGAAAGCTAGTTCATATAAACATGGGCAAAGTCCATTTTAAAACATACTACTCTGCGTAGCTTTACAGAACCTAGCTCGAAAAGAAACAAGTGGAGGACAGTTATTACATATCGCAATATCTCAAGTTTTTCAGCTGCTTAATATCATACATATGTAAGGGATTCTTGTCTTGTGATGCATTTATCAGATAGATGAATTTTTAGGAACTTCATTGCCATACTCCTAGGAAAGGACCCATTCTAAGACAAGGGTCAGAGTGAGGAAAATAGTATAAAACTCTCAAGATTAAAGAACTTTGTGACCATGCCACATACATACATTTCAAACTGAAAGATGAGCTCCTAAAGGCTATTTGTGTCCTCAGATTAACTCCTATAAGCCTAATGATATCTAAGGATAGGATATAACTTTGAGAAAATCAATCACTCCAAAATATTAGCATTTGAGGGAGATTTATACATATATTTCTACAAAACAGTAGTGAAATAGATAGCTATTGTGAAAGAAGGAAGTGAAAATAGCAGACAGAGGATAGCAAGAGTCATAAAGATACTTCAGGAGCTGGGATGAAGGAGACAGATGCAGTAAGCATATTTGCCCAACCTGGATGCCTTAAAAATACATGGACATCAGTTCTCTAGGTTCTCAACTGTCATATTGGCTGAGGAATTCTTAGGGCTGATATTCACAGATGTGTAAGATGGGAAAGCGTGTTTTAAAAAGAGACTCAGGGTAGGTTAAGGACAATCTCCCAAGTAAGTAGAGATTCTACATCACTAGTCATGTTAACCGAAACTCATGGGAAGTAAAGTCAAAGAGATCAGAAGGCCTGCTTTCCTTGAGCTGAGGGAAAAAAGGAAGGTGTAGCAAGAGTGGTTGGAAAGAAGATAAAAAATTAGAATAAGTTTTTGCCAAGCATCTAAGTTATTGTTCACTAGAGAAGGCTCAGAGTGGAAAATTGAAATGTCTACACATCTCTAAAACATGCTATTCCCTAATCAATAAGTTTAATATAACCCACCACTCGGATCTGGCCATATTTTTATGAGCGGGAATAAAGGTGTACAGTTGAATAAGGTGTTATAGAAGCTCCTTGATACAAGATGGAAAGGGAAAGGTAAAGAAGTCCCTGCGAGTTTTACCCTGCTAATTGTAGCCAACTTCAGAGGTTGGTATCCAAGTCCTTTCTTCAGGCCATTAAGCCAATGCTGTTTCCAAGTCAATTGACCAGCATGACATCATGCTGCATTGCAAAGCATACATCAAAACGTGGAATGTTTTTACCTTCTCACTAAAATACCTGATTTATAAGCTTCCATTTACATACTTTTGAACTGCTAGTTGGCAGGAGCTGAGGCAAATGATGGGAACTCACTCCATCATGTGGTGTTAGGACTCGGACCACAGACCTAAGTCACTAAGCCACGGTGCCTCTACAGGAAGATAATGTTTGAATTCCTTTAACATGCCTATTCTAAAGAAAGACTTTGGGTGTCACTTATTTCAGGCATGTTACACAGCAATACAAAAGAAGAGTTTTTAAAATAGCATACTGAACATTGCCTGCTTTCCCAGTAGCTGATATAAGAAAACCACTATGCGTTGAAAGTCTTGTGGGTAGAATAACCAGTGAGTTAGAAAGGGCTGGATTCTCCCATAAAATCTGTATTCAGTTCTGAAGTTCTCTGCAGATGGAGAAAGTACACGTTGAGAATTTCTCCAGGCAAGTGTTCTTGGGTTCTTCATCCTTATTTTAGGAATCACATTAATCAAAACCACATGAAATTATTCCACACCATTCATTCAACTCTTTCCCACTATAGTTTTATTTGATGGATGATTTTTACTCATACATTTTTGAGGCATGCAAGAAGATTATGGAGAGTTTGAACAACTGAGGGACAAGAGAAGAATTAAGGGCTCAAGTGTGAAAAATTAAATGGCAGAACTTTCAAGCAATCTGGTAAAATTCGAGCCGCATAGGTAAGGGTAACCAAATGTATAATACAACCCTGCCTATATTATTGGTTGTCCTCCAGCACCTGCTATATATAAAACCCAGTTACAAGTGTTTTAATTAACCAGAGTCTTGGGCCCTTGCTGCCATTTCTCTTTTTTAAAAGACACAATTGCCTCAAGTTCCTTTTCAGTAAATTCTGTGTAAACATGATGCTTGTTTACACAAATGATTTTTTTTTTTACAAAAATTAATCTTGGCAAGAATTTTAGCTAGAGCAAATTACAAAATGCTTTTAGCATGCTTTTGAAAGAGTCACTAGCTTATTGTGGTATCTTTTCAACTATACGTAAAATAAAAGTGTGATGAAAAACTTAGCAGCTAGTTGTCCAATGCAGAAAGGCCTTACATAATTTTTGTACAAGGAGAAGGGAAGGAAAGGGAGAAATGTAATAGGTGTCATTTCTCTGAAACTGTTATATCAGTGCTTCCCAAATACTTTCCTCCATTATCCAAAACTGCTTACCAAAAAATCCTTATTTAAATGTCCCTAATGTGATTTTATAATGATACACAAACCCATTTCCCAAAGAAAAGCCACTTTTATCCAATTTTGGGTAATTTAACCAGCTTTAGCAAGCACTGTGTTAGAAAATGATTCTTGCTAAATTGCTATGTATAAAGCAAGGGCAAAGATAACAAAGTTTTCCTATCCAGTTATGTCTGAAGACATGTTCTTTAGTCATGTGGCCAGCATGGCAGTATACCAAAGGCACATGGAACACTGTTATCTTCCCACCAAAGTGGGACCTATTAATCTGTTTGCATGCTTTTAAACTGCTAGACGTAAGGCACCTGATATTCCATTGTGACTTCACTAGGTGGGACATGCCATATGTTTAAAGGGAGGAAGGGACTGGCTCCTATTCCCACTTGAAAACCATTCCCAATTCTGCAAACTGCCCTGTTACTTTTGCTGAATTGAAATGCTTTAATCTCAGATAAATTAGGGAATGCAAAGGGAATGGCATGAACGACATGTAGCCAGTGGTAGGTTTGCAAGGGGAGGCAAGTGAGGTCTGAGAGACATAAGTAGATTTCCAGGATTGGAAGTCCAACCACTTTTCTGTATGTTTGTGACATACACATGGCTCCAAATGCCAGAAGATTACTAATCAAAGCAGCAAGAGGGCGTGACTTGTTGCATTAATGGCCCTTGGTCCACAATCCTGCCTATATCATCAACTAGATTTTTTGGACGGGGCTATCTAAAACGTATATTTAAGCCTCCCCAGTAAATTATTTGCTAAAAGCATGATTCACTGATCACATCTTAAGCTTTTGCATTTTACTCTATGGTAAATCTCCTTATAGGACCAGATATACGCAGGTTATTCCTAGCCAACATGCCAATGCACAGAAAACTTGAACTTCCTAAGAAAAGAAATAAGGGATTTTTCTCTTCTTGTTGGGCTATTAAATCCCCAAATCAATATATGACATTTCATTGTAGTTTAAATTATAAAGAAAGACCTTCAACTTAATTAATATGCACCCAAAATATGGTCAGAAACTATTTTTAGCAATGCAACTGCCAACAGTTTTCAATCATTTACTTATTTCAACTGTTCTTAATATTTCCTGTTTTCAAAAATGCGTTTATCATTATTTTGATCATCAGGCCGCCTGTAATTCTTTGAAAATCATAACAGAAGCATTCTTTTTTTAACTGAACCCAAACAATGCTGATAGTCTCTAAAGCCATAGATGTCTTTTGGACCACCTCAGAAATTCATAATGGACATCTCTATCACCCAAAAATGTATTAATTATGCAGCTGGCTCAAAGTCTGCTCCGAAAAGAACATCCATCAGCTTACAAATTGAGGAAACAGGCTTGTCACCACTCTTAATTCCACTGGACTAGCTCTATAAGAATCCTAGTCATATAAAGCAAAGTTTGATGCTCTAGTTCCCAATCAAATCTAATTTTTAAAGAATAAATTGCCTATATAGGAAATAGCCCAGAGTGATAAGAGCAAGATAATTCCTGCCAAGTTCAGGGAGCTTAGTTTTTGTAGTATCGGCACTGCTTGAATTTTATTCACCTAAATGCAAATAAATTTAGACCTTTCTAGATAATCATTTTATAGCTATTTTTGTAAGAATTCTAAGCAGTTATTATTCATGGTGCCCTTTCAGGGCCATGCCATAGTAGAAAAGGAGAACCCTTGTAAAACATGGCACCTTGGACAATCCTGTCCATCAAAAATAATGGTGTAATTGGTGGTGAGCTCCCTCACCTTCTCTGCACTTTTCTTCAATGTGGCTTAAGGTTAAGTTTCAACTCATTGAAAAATATAGCTCAAAGCTTTCTCTTGGGTTTCATGGTTCCACATGCAACCAATCTTTTTATTTTTGCATGCAAAAATAATTCCTTAGGGAACTGGGGGACTGAAGCCTAAAAAAAACAGATTCTTTTCAATGCTGGTCAAATTCTATTTAGCATTCAGCTACACCTATAATTTATAACCTGTTCTAAAATAATATTTAAAAAGTAAGCCCATTTTAGCTTCCCAATCAAGTTACGGCAAAGTCATCAGAACATGTATACACAGATGGTATACATAATCTGACAACGTATAATAAATATGTTATACTTTCATAAATACATTAAAGCAACAGTGCCATGTCATTTTTCACTTCCTTCTGAAATGCTCAAAGATTATGTCCTGAGATCTGACATTAATTCCTGCTAAGATATCTGGAAACTTATTTCTCTTACCTTTCTGGTAAGTGGCACTTCAATAGGAACAGGAACAACTTCTGCAAGAAGGCAGCCATAAAATGCTACCATAAAAGCTGCGGGATCATTGTTGGGAAAAACAAGGGCTACCTGTAAAAAAAAAAAAAGGGCAGGGGGAAGGAAAGTAAACAATTAATAATACCTGTAGATGTAAATACATTTTGCAGAATGCTTCTATAGCACTGCAAATAGACATCTTACCAACTAAAGCAACCAACTACAGGTGAATAGCATGCAGGACTAGGCACAGAAGTAACTCGTGTGTCTTTCTTGGTTCTTGGAATCTGATATCAAGCAACTGGTATCACTCTGTAGTCTGTACTCAAGAATAGCTAGGGCTTCTATCATTTGTGCTAAGGTGGCTATGATCTTTAACTAAAGAACTTCTGGGTGTTCATCCTGGAAGGAAGTCTGCCCAGCAGTTACCAGAAACAGAGCATTCTTAGTGATGGCCCTTAGTGCCTAATTCCTTCCCTTGCTGGATTCCCCCAGCAAACTAAATTCAATTTAAGTATTTTTTTAAAAAAAACCCACGTATTTTTACATTTTGGCCTTCCAAAATAGCATGGTTATATTTCATTCTATCTCTTGAATTTTCATGACACCATAGACTTTTTAAAAAATTGGATTTATGACCTACAAGGTCCCTTCCAACTCTGTAAATCTGTATCTGTATCCAGTATTTAACGTTTTGGTATTGAAGTTATTTGCTATTTTCATCTCTATGCTTATTATTAATTCCTTCTTATTGATTGGATACTTGTTTATTGATGCAGGGTGGCTTTTGGGTAATATGTGATATACCAATGTGATAAATAAGTAAACTGTAGTTCAACAACATCAGCATTATTTATGTATCCCTTTACAGAGTAAACCACTCTAGGGGGACTAATAATGGTAACCAAAGGAATGGGATCTTATGAAGCCAAATTGTTTCTAGCAGGAATGATCCTTTAAAGATCTTTTAATAGTTTTTGTGCTACCTGCTCTTACTGAGCAGCTTCTAGGTAGTCCTACTTAAAATTAATTGGAACTTAAAATGAAATATATGTAAATCCTTATTTCAAACCTATTTCTACTGAGAAACTGAGACATAAATTAATTTTTAAGTCAGTCTAAGTATAAGCCATTTCAGTTTCATCTTATATGCATTATAAAATTATAAAAGTACACAAAACAAAATCCAGAATTATACATATTTGTAATTTTATACACTACTTAATGAACAATTGAGGCTAGTCATTCATAACTTCAAATAATAGTTTGCCTTTATCTAGAAAAAGTTATGCCTTAATACCTGTTAGTGTATAGGATAATTCAGTCATTGCTGATATAAGCTCCATTAATGCCAACAAGGCTTGGATATGATTAACTGTCTCTGGGTAAGGAACAAAGTGTAGGTTTCCCCCACTCCACCACCCCGCCCAAAAAAATTGAGACCGCAATTGTGCAAAGTGGTTTGATCAGTTTTAAAGTGTTGGAAGTTATTACAGGTTTTTTATTTATTAAGAAAGGCATCAACAAAGCTTCATTGGTATTTAGTGCAAAAGTTCAAGTTGACCTTATATGAAATGACAATGTTTAAAATAGGCTTCTAGAAATGTTTACAAACAAAATATTTCATAGCCCAGCTTTGATTCAATCACTGATGCAGAAATTGAGAGCCTAAACACAAAACTCTGTTGCACAGCAGGCCAACTTTTGGTCTGCAGGAATATTTCTCTGTATTTGTGGAACAGAGAATGCAATTAACCTTTTGCCTTGCAATACCTGTTAGATAGAGCAAAGGGAAATGTCCAGGAGTTTTTTTTTAATGCTGAAGGATAATTAGGGCTATAAGTATTGATAATAAATATATTGGGATGCGGCTGATCCTGAAAGACCAGAGTAAAATTGGGAGAACAAAGAAACAAACGTCCTATGGCTCTATACTCTTGTCCTGCTTCCCTGGACTGAATACAGTTTTAATTCACTTCTTGCAGAATGGGCGGTAACTTATCTGGGTACTGGGAGAGCCTGAGCTTCATAAACCTTGGCTATGTACGCCAAAGGCCACTTCAGGCAAAGCGAAAGTGTCCAATTTCTAGCGCCTTATGAAAGGAGATGGAGAGGACCATGTCGCTGCCCTACAGATGTCCACAATAGTGGCCCGCGTTGCCCACGCAGCTGTAGTAGTTGCACTTCTTGTAGAATGAGCGGTTAGTCATCTGGGTACTGGGAGAGCCGGAGCTTCATAAACCTTGGCTATGTACGCCAAAGGCCACTTCAGGCAAAGCGAAGGTGTCCAATTTCTAGCGCCTTATGAAAGGAGATGGAGAGGACCATGTCGCTGCCCTACAGATGTCCACAATAGCGGCCTGCATTGCCCACACCGCTGTAATAGCTGCACTTCTTGCAGAATGGGTGGTAACTTATCTGGGTACTGGGAGAGCCTGAGCTTCATAAACCTTGGCTATGTACGCCAAAGGCCACTTCAGGCAAAGCGAAAGTGTCCAATTTCTAGCGCCTTATGAAAGGAGATGGAGAGGACCATGTCAATGCCCTACAGATGTCCACAATAGTGGCCCGCGTTGCCCACGCAGCTGTAGTAGTTGCACTTCTTGTAGAATGGGCGGTTAGTCATCTGGGTACTGGGAGAGCCGGAGCATCATAAACCTTGGCTATGTACGCCAAAGGCCACTTCAGGCAAAGCGAAGGTGTCCAATTTCTAGCGCCTTATGAAAGGAGATGGAGAGGACCATGTCGCTGCCCTACAGATGTCCACAATAGCGGCCTGCGTTGCCCACACCGCTGTAATAGCTGCACTTCTTGCAGAATGGGTGGTAACTTATCTGGGTACTGGGAGAGCCGGAGCTTCATAAACCTTGGCTATGTACGCCAAAGGCCATTTCAGGCAAAGCGAAGTTGTTCAATTTCTAGCGCCTTATGAAAGGAGATGGAGAGGACCATGTCGCTGCCCTACAGATGTCCACAATAGCGGCCTGCGTTGCCCACGCAGCTGTAGTAGCTGCACTTCTTGCAGAATGGTGGTAATTTATCTGGGTACTGGGAGAGCCTGAGCTTCATAAACCTTGGCTATGCATGCCAAAGGCCAATTCAGGCAAAGCGAAGGTGTCCAATTTCTAGCGCCTTATGAAAGGAGATGGAGTGGACCATGTCGCTGCCCTACAGATGTCCACAATAGCGGCCTGTATTGCCCACGCAGCTGTAGTAGTTGCACTTCTTGTAGAATGGGCGGTTAGTCATCTGGGTACTGGGAGAGCCAGAGCTTCATAAACCTTGGCTATGTACGCCAAAGGTCACTTCAGGCAAAGCGAAGGTGTCCAATTTCTAGCGCCTTATGAAAGGAGATGGAGAGGACCATGTCGCTGCCCTACAGATGTCCACACTAGTGGCCCGCGTTGCCCACGCAGCTGTAGTAGCTGCACTTCTTGCAGAATGGTGGTAATTTATCTGGGTACTGGGAGAGCCAGAGCTTCATAAACCTTGGCTATGTACGCCAAAGGCCACTTCAGGCAAAGCGAAGGTGTCCAATTTGTAGCGCCTTATGAAAGGAGATGGAGTGGACCATGTCGCTGCCCTACAGATGTCCACAATAGCGGCCTGTATTGCCCACGCAGCTGTAGTAGTTGCACTTCTTGTAGAATGGGCGGTTAGTCATCTGGGTACTGGGAGAGCCGGAGCTTCATAAACCTTGGCTATGTACGCCAAAGGCCACTTCAGGCAAAGCGAAGGTGTCCAATTTCTAGCGCCTTATGAAAGGAGATGGAGAGGACCATGTCGCTGCCCTACAGATGTCCACAATAGCGGCCTGCATTGCCCACACCGCTGTAATAGCTGCACTTCTTGCAGAATGGGTGGTAACTTATCTGGGTACTGGGAGAGCCGGAGCTTCATAAACCTTGGCTATGTACGCCAAAGGCCATTTCAGGCAAAGCGAAGGTGTCCAATTTCTAGCGCCTTATGAAAGGAGATGGAGAGGACCATGTCGCTGCCCTACAGATGTCCACAATAGCGGCCCGCATTGTCCACGCAGCTGTAGTAGTTGCACTTCTTGTAGAATGGGTGGTAACTTATCTGGGTACTGGGAGAGCCGGAGCTTCATAAACCTTGGCTATGTACGCCAAAGGCCACTTCAGGCAAAGCGAAGGTGTCCAATTTCTAGCGCCTTATGAAAGGAGATGGAGAGGACCATGTCGCTGCCCTACAGATGTCCACAATAGCGGCCTGCATTGCCCACACCGCTGTAATAGCTGCATTTCTTGCAGAATGGGTGGTAACTTATCTGGGTACTGGGAGAGCCGGCGCTTCATAAACCTTGGCTATGTACGCCAAAGGCCATTTCAGGCAAAGCAAAGTTGTTCAATTTGTAGCGCCTTATGAAAGGAGATGAAGAGGACCATGTCGCTGCCCTACAGATGTCCACAATAGCGGCCTGCGTTGCCCACGCAGCTGTAGTAGCTGCACTTCTTGCAGAATGGTGGTAATTTATCTGGGTACTGGGAGAGCCTGAGCTTCATAAACCTTGGCTATGCATGCCAAAGGCCACTTCAGGCAAAGCGAAGGTGTCCAATTTCTAGCGCCTTATGAAAGGAGATGGAGTGGACCATGTCGCTGCCCTACAGATGTCCACAATAGCGGCCTGTATTGCCCACGCAGCTGTAGTAGTTGCACTTCTTGTAGAATGGGCGGTTAGTCATCTGGGTACTGGGAGAGCCGGAGCTTCATAAACCTTGGCTATGTACGCCAAAGGCCATTTCAGGCAAAGCGAAGTTGTTCAATTTGTAGCGCCTTATGAAAGGAGATGAAGAGGACCATGTCGCTGCCCTACAGATGTTCACAATAGCAGCCTGTGTTGCCCACGCAGCTGTAGTAGCTGCACTTCGTTTAGAATGGGCGGTTACTCATCTGGGTACTGGGAGAGCCTGAGTCTCATAAACCTTGGCTATGCACACCCTTATCCAATGGCCTATGGTCGATTAAGTGACCTTGATACCCGTAAAAGATGGTTGAAATGACATGAAGAGGGCCTCTGTTCTACGATGAGATGATGTTCTTTTGATGTATATGTGGAGCGCCCTCCTTACATCCAAAGTGTGCCACCTGTGTTCCTGAGCAGGGGATGAAACAGGGCAGAAGTCCAATAGCATTATTTCCTGGGCCTTATAGAACCAGGAGTTTACTTTGGGGATGAAGGAGGGATCTAGCCATAGAACCACCCTCTTTGTATGAAAAATGCAATGATCCTCTCTGACAGAGAGAGCTGCCAGTTCTGATATTTGCCTGGCCGAAGTGATGGTCACTTTGAATGTCAGATAATACAGACTAGAAGTCTGAAGTGGCTCGAAAGGTGCCGAAGTGAGGGCCTGTAGAACTTTAGACAGATCCCAGGTGGGATAACTGTATACTACAGGTGGTTTTAAATTATCCGCATCTCTGATGAAAGTATGCATCACCGGATGGTGGATAAAGGAGTCCAAGTCTCCATAAATTAGCACCATGGACAAAGCAGTCACTTGTCTGTGAATAGTACTAGGGGATAACCCCTTGTCCAGTACCTCCTGTAAGAAGTGCAGGATCTGTAGAATAGATACTGCAGTGGGGTCTATGCCCTTCCTAGCATACCATCTGCAAAATGCCTTCCAGGTAGTCATAAATTCTGTTAGTGGAAGGCCTCCTGGAAGCCTGGATTGTCTATATCACCTTCCTTGAGAAGGTTTCATTTCTCAGGAGACTCCTCTCAAGTGCCAGATTGTCAAGTGGAGCCACTGACATCTGGATGTTCCAAGACTCCCTGGCTGAGGGAGATCCTTTTCTGAGGAATCTCCAAGGATGGGATACTGATAGGCTCACCAGGTCTGTGTACCATGGCCATCTGGGCCAATGGAGAGCGAGTAATAGGATTTCTGCTCTTTCTAGTAGAACCTTCTGGATCACCCCCAGAATGAGGGGAAGAGAAAGGAAGGCCATGGACTGCGAAGGGTGTTGATCCCTTCTGTTCCCAGTGTTGGAAATCTGGAGAAAAATCTGGGCAGTTGTGAGTTTGCCAGGATGGTGAACAAGTCCAGCACAGGATGGCCGAATCTCTGAGACAGGTCCCTGAAAAGGTCCTGGTGCATGTGCAAGGCCTCTCTTGATGAGGTTTTTGGAGGGTGAAATGTCTCGGAAGTGTGGAGGAAAATTTTAAAGTGAGGCCAAATCTTACTGTATTCAGGAGCAAGAATCAGTGATGATGTTTTCCCACTGATTCACAAATAGAGCCAGATGCCCGCCAATGGGAGAAGGGTCCTAGCAATCACTTGGAACAGTAAAAGGGATGGCCTCCTGAGCCATGACAGGAATGCTTGGCCTAGAATTGTTGTCTAGGCCTGTTTCTAAACCCTGATCTGTCTGTTTGGTGGTCAGATCTAGGAGAGTAGGAGCTTCGGAAGTGGCTGAAGTCAAGGCCAGAGCCCACCAGGCAAAAGGACTGCCTGCAGACATATGGGGAAGCCCACCTTTCTGCTCGCCTGGTCAGGGATGACAAGACCTTGCGTTTCTCCTTGTTCTCCACAAGGAAGGGGTTCAAAGCCTCCCCTGAAGAACAAGTTTCCCTTATAAAGAGAGGAGGCGAGCCTCCATTTTGTTCTAGCATCCACGTGCCATTGGCATAGCCATAGCAAGTGTCGAGAGGTCACATTGGAGGCGACAGCCCTGGAGGAAAAATGGGCTGCATGCAGGGATGAATCAGCCATGAATTCAGTGGCTGCCACCAGCTTGTTAATATCCTGGTGCATCCGAATCTCCTCAGGTGGGACTCTCATCTGCAACTGGTGGAGCCAGAGTAAGGAGGTTCTGGTGAAGAAGGAAGTGGCCATAGCTGCCTTAACTGCTCATGCATTGGCCTGATGGATTCTATGGAAATTTAATTCTGCCTTCCTATCTTCAACTTTCAAAGTCTCCACTATGTCCCCTGGCACAGTGATGGAAGAGACCAAGGAGGTCAATAGCTCATCTACTGTAGAGAACGCAAGTGCCTCAGAGAGGATAGAATTCATATGAAATAATTTTTATCATTTCCCCTGGGATGGGAAAGATACCTGGCTATACCCATTGTCTCTGAACTACAGTGAGGAACAGCCTAGGACAAGGAATATCCTGCTGAGTTATGGTGGGTCCAGAAAACACCATGTTGTTTGGGCCCTGGTTATCCAATGGTTCTATTGGAGTTGAGAGCTCTGAACCTATCTGGGCAGTAGTTCTGGCCTTATGAAGCAGGGACTTAAAGAGTGCTGGACTGAATAGGCCAGTGAACCCCTGTTCCCTCTGATCCTCATCTTCTAGCACTGATGTCTGCTCCTAGAGCAGGTGTCTCAAACCCAATTCACCTGGGGCCCGCTGGAGGCAGAGTCTGGGTGAGGCTGGGCCGCTTAAGGGATTCCACAAAAAACATTGTTAAAAAAACAATTAGCGAAGGCGGCACTAATATTATACTTTCATATCACGGTTGGGGCCACAGGATATCGTCCTGCGGGCCGCAATTGGCCCGTGGGCCATGAGAATGAGACCTCTGTCCTAGAGGAATGGGCAGGTGATACTGACCCCTGGGACCTAAGTGCCTCCAAAGGGAACTGGTAGTGATGGATGGCCTGCATTGAAGGCTCAGAGGCTAAGGAAGAAGGATGGCCTCATCTGCAGGCTGATGGCCACACCATGCGAAATGGCTTGAAATCTTAATTTCCTCATACAGCTCAGGTCCCTGTCTGTGTATTGGGTTGAGCTCCACCACAGTAGGAGTAAAGGTGGCCTCTGGATCCTGGGCCCTATCCTTGAGCTAAGGCTCAGTAATGTCGGAAGCCATAAAAAAAGGGGGGGAAATCTTCCCTTTGAAATTCCTCTGCTGATAGAGGGAACAGAAATTCCCTCTGCTGCTAGAGGAAACAGAAAATTAGGGTAGACTGTACACTCACTCACTCACACACACACAGAGTCATGGCAGAGGATCACGCTAAAATGCACTCAGATGAGTTTAGGCTGGCTGGTTAAGCTGAATCCCTCAATCAACTGTAAAGTGATGTGGTGCAGGCGTCGTCGCCTGAGTTACTTAGGTGAGCCGTTTTGCGCGTTCTGAGCGCTGTTATTGGCCGTGGCTGTGAAGCACTTGGGAGATATTCCAGTGGGTGGAGACAGCCCAAACTCCAATGCCCCATGATTATTGATCCAAAATAAGGCTGCTGGTAATGGCAGTGGGTAGATTAGAATAAAAGCCATGGATCCGGCTTTGCAATTAATCAATTTTGGTGATAGCGGGCTGAGAGCACCTTGCTGGGAAGCCTATTGCCTGGGTCCCTTTCAAACCTGATGTGGATGCTTGCAATGTTTTTCTGTCCAAACTCCTAAGCCAAATCTTTACCAAGTCTCTACGGGCCAAGACTGAGTCATAACTGGGTCCTGACCATTGATGGAGAGGCGTGGCAAAGATTAAGGACTCAGTCTCTAGGCAGAAAGGCATGTGTCAACCCGTGTGTGAATTCTCCAATCGGCATGCTGGAGAAGGGCTGTGTTTTCCTGGTTGCAAATCTCTTTTATTGCCTTTTCGCCATTAAAAGATGAGAAAGAAACATTATATCTTATTTCTCTGGTTCCTGTTGATCACTTTCAAACTGCATTTCTTCCTCCTCTTTGGACATTCAATTTCATTTCACATGACAATAAGAAAGCTTAAAAGCGAAAGAGGATAAAACCTTACACAATCACGCTTACATACAGAGATGGCCATCTTTGGAATAATCAGTCTCAAATAACGAACCTGATAGAGCTATTTTCTGCAATCAATTTTCTGGAGAACTCAGCTGCAAGATCTTTCTTTTGAGGTCATGGCTAAATGCTACTCATTAAATTGTCATTCTGATTCTGAGGTTGCTTTCACCCACTGCCTCCTTGCTACTCCCTACCCATGTAAAGGTTCATACAAAGCATGGATCTTCATCTGTTACTTTATTTCACTACTGTGGCAACTTTTGAGGAGTCTTTAGAATGTGAAAAGATTTGTACACTGATCAGGTTAGTGTAATATTCTTGTCCATAAATGGAAAAGTTGCTTAAACAATTTCATACATAGTCAAAGAAAGGAGCAAAATTCTATACTAGGATTCATGAACATAGAAAAATTTAAACCTCTCTCTATACCTTGGTGTGAGATATACATGCTATAATTTCCTCATAATACTCTAGAGGCTAACCTAACAATTCTGAGTGTTTCAAGTTTTAAGTAAATGTAAAATGAATAAATACCAACATACACCACAATCTGAGAGCGCACAAGGCACAGAGAAAGAAAATATCTAGCTGTAACATCAATTTCATAACTTTCCTTGATTTATTTATTCTATGTGCTGCCCGTTGTGGATATGATTTAGAGTCTTAAGAACTGTCATAAATCAAGAAGGAAGATTCTGTAGACACTTTAGCCAAATGCCAAAACAGACAATGATTTAAATTCAACATCTGCCCATAGTCTTTTTAGTTTAATTTTTCACCATCACTTATGAAAAGAAAGAAAGAAATCATTTCTGTAGGGCTTGAATTGACATAAGGAGCCTCTGAAATTGAGCAGTTTAAGACAAGAAAAGGGATGGGGAAAATCTTATTAGTGAAGGGAAGGCAGAGAAGATCAAGAGGCAATTAGGAAGAGGTTAAAACCAGAGAATATATACAAAAATCCACTAATTTAATGTAAGTTATTTCTTTTCATTCATTTGGGAGATTCACTTGCCACCATTTAGGGAAGCACTCCCCGAAGTACAGTTTAAAAGTTTAAATTTGTTTATGTGGAGTTTCATTAACATTCTCTGGTATTAACGACAGACCCAGCTTCTGCTAAACAAGTGGAAAGTAGATTATTTTGAGTTTTTTTAAACGCCTCTTCAGTTTTATGCTTTATTCCTTCTCACTTTGTTCAGACTGTAGCTCCTTTCCATTTTTCAGAAAAGAGAAGCAATAAAAATGAAGCATCTTCTTCAACAGAAGCTATCATTTTCATAATAGAATTTTTCAATGCTGAGTAATAATGAGAATTCTTATGCAAATTCAACTGAAGAAGGAGCTGAGACTACTTGAAAACTGAGCACCAGACTTGACAAATTCCAGGAGGACATATTTGAACATAGGGAATTGTACATAATGTGAACAGGGCAACTCCCTAGAATACTGAGGGGGGAAAACGCACAACTCCCAGTAGCACAAAAACAGAGTGTGGTTGTCAGAACAGAGAAGCATTATTTCCGTTCTGTATTTCTTGACAGATCTCAAGGCTCCAGCCTCCCCACTTTGTGGTAAATACTTGACTTTCTGACTGAGGATTCAACTTTAATGTTGATGAGAGGAAGTAGCAGCTTCATGGGGGAAAGAAACCACTAGGTATGTAAATAAAAAGTAGAAAGGAATTCATGAAATGTTGCTATCACAGTGATTTGGATGAACAAGAAAGGGATCTGAACAAACCCAAATAAAATACCAGAAATGAAGTGCGAAAAAAGAAAACCGCAACAGAGATTGGGAGAAAGAGGATGGCTGAAAGGATAAAGATATGTTTGGCAATGAAATTGGAAGAATGTTGAAAATTCTTCTTCAACCCAGTGGAGTTCAGAGAGACAGTTAAGTGCTTGTGAAAAGATAGAATAAGGAACAGGGTTCTATAATACAACATGATGGCATATCTCAAGAAAGGATAGGGATGGAGGCATATCTCTTGTGGGAAATATGTAGATGGAGACATATCTGGAGGGAAATACGTAAACGAGTCATATCTCTTGAAAGAAGTACGGAGATGGAGTTGGTCTTTAAAAACACTTAGAGGTGATAAACAACAATATATTTCACAGGACATGCAATTGTTCAAAATTCTTTTATCTTAGGAATAAAGGTGTATCCCTCTTCTTAGGATGAAACCACACAAGAAAATTGCCCCATACTCATACACACCTCAATACCAGTTCATGGTAGCCTCCCCTACTTGAAGCAGTTATGTTCTAATGCCAACAGTTACTGCTTTTAAATGGGAATATTTTTAACTGATTACACTGAACATCTTATTAATTAGCTAGCAGTATTCCCTTGTTCAAGCCTGACCTTTTCACAAAAACTCTTTTGTTTCTAGAATTTCCCAGAATACACAGGCATACAGTCTCATTTCCAAAACTGAATTCATCTCCATGACAAGCATGCTTTAATGCTCTTTGTATAAGCAAGCCATTGTGACAAGTACAGCCTCTGTTTTGAAAGAGAGTCATACAATTTTAACCATAAATAGGCTATTATAAATAAACTGTTTTCAACCTAATAACTATTTTTTAATCTGAAAAAAAATATTAGGATGAAATTGTTTGAAATTCAGATATACACACTGTTGTCTCAAGTCTCCATCAGATTATTGAAAGTTCCTACAGCCTCTTTGAAGGTTGTTGTGAAATTGTAATACAATGTGAGAACTGAAATGGACATATGGAGAAAGAATCATATTCACAGTATTTAGTTCATTTAATTACAGTACATCAAGGTAAACTTAGTGTTGCCTTTCCTCCCCTTTTGGGAGAATACAGCCATTATATCAATCAAAAGATGTAGTATGACTCTTGGATAGATGTTGTGCACTCCGGTTTATAGAAGGGAAACACAACAATATAAGCCATGATGAATGAATAAGCTATTCAAACACTAGACCATCTCAACTTTGGGGATTTTAAGAATCTATGCAAGAAAGTACAAAGCCAGGCACTGATACCAGAGTTACTTACCCTGTCCCCTGGCCGCACCATCGGTTCCTGCTTTGTGCCCAATTTATGCAGTATGTTATAAGCAACTTTCATACTACGGGTCCAAAGTTTACCTAATCAAAAGGGAAAGTAGTATAAATATGACATGGAATATTTAAGTTTTAGAATGGTTCAAAATACAAAATGCTATTTATTGGAGCTTCAAATGAACATAAAAACAGATCCAAAAGATAATCTGCCTTCTTGGATCTTGTCCAAATCTTTCCCCAAACTTGCACAAGTCTACCTTGTTAAATAAAACTCTAAGCAAAGAACAATACTCTGCTCAAACAGTAAAAATATGAACTATATTACGACCATACTTCTATCTTTTAACAAGTGTTCAGGAGGGGTTTCCCTTGGTATTACAGTATACAACTAGTAGTTGCACAAATAAGTCAGATATGTTTCAATATGCCTGGGAAAGTTGATTTTTGTTCTTTGAAATGTTCATCCTGACAGTTTCATGGCTACTTATATAGAGCATAATCAATGTCAACTTTTTCTGAACAAACTATACTACAAGCTGTATATCCATGTGATTTAACACAGAGAAAAATGTTTTTCACCAATTGTGCTCATATCATTTTGAGTGCTGGCAATGTTTGGCCCACATTCAAAGAAGGCTATAACGAAGCCATTAGTCACTTGCAGCTCTGATCAGAATCTTTAAGCCAATTATGAAGGTTCAGATAGGCAAATGAAAAAAAAGCTATTACTGCATTTCTTCGTAATTGCAATCTAGATGAATCTTTTTATTTGCAGTAATTAATGACAGAGCACATGACAAAAAATATAAAATAAAAATCAAGCACTTGCAAGCAAGGAATTTGGAAACAAACAAGAAAGCAATCCATTTTGAATCCCACCGATTTAATTAAAATACAGAATAATGATATAAGCATATACAGAAATACATTCAAGGAAAGTATATCAAAAGACAAACAAGCAGCTTTACACAAAACATATTTTATGGCAGAACGATGGCTCAGCATAAGGTGAGCAATGGTGGTATCTGTGATCACAAAAGATGTCAATTGATTAGCAGAATTAAACATTTTTTAAGTGCCTGAATTTTCATAAGACTTCAGGAAAAGAATGCATAGGGCAGAGATGTTAAACTTCATGAGATTTCAGCAATTGTATAAGATCTCCATATTTGCTCTATAATCACTATGCTTGCTTTATGTCTGCCACAAAAAAGGACATAAAATCAGATTGGTCAGTCAAGTACCTTGAGTTACAACCATCATGACCTACACATCAATTCCAGGATATATTGTGGTCCTAAGTTGAGGACTACCAGTACTTTGATTAACTAGTCAAGTATGCTTGTGAACCATGCCAAAAATCACAAATTTATCTATCTTCCATTTGTTCAGCCAACTATATTCCTTTTCTTTATGTGCAATGTGATCTTGCTGATATTTGTAACTGAATGTCGCTTGCATAGACAAAGCTTTTTATTGAAAATTTACATGCATTTCCATACCAAATTCATACATATTTTTATCTGAAACAAGCAACAATTGCCTGTTTGTAGCTTACTGAAAATGAAAGCTTTACTTTTTGATTTACTATCTCTGAAATGAAGAATAAAGGGAAAAATACTGTTTGAAGGCTACTTCCTTATTTGTATTTATTACGGCTAAAGACACATTGAACATGATTCAGAAGAAGTGATTTGTATCTCGTGTGTATATAAGCATTTCTCTGCTATTAGTTTGAGCAACCTGACTTTTTTCCATGTTTTGGTGAGGGCAAAAGCATTCCTTCCAAACCATTTCTGAAGTGGGCATAGTTTTACTACCCTATGCAGAAGATGCCACTAAAATCCATTGGATACATCCCTGAATAAATCTGTTTAATTAATAAGTATGAGCAGGGAAAGGGGACATTGAAAAACATGGGTACAAATACTTCTATAAAACTTGGCAATTTTCTTGTCATGAATATGTTGGGTGTGAAAGCTGTCACCTTGTGGCAGAGAGGTATGCCGACAGAAAAACAAACCACAAAATTAGGATTATATCATGAACAATAGGATTTTCAGCACCACACACTACTAACTTAGCCACAGCAAGCCAGAATAGTCTTACCAAATTTATGCGTATCCAAATTTATGCGTATCAGTTCAGAATTTTGACAAAAACCAGCTGCAAATAATTGTACATTTCTTTCAGCATCACAATATACTCCCCACAGTGTAGACACTGCAATAACTAAGTGTTCTCACACCCTTAACAATGTACAGAAATAGATATTATAAGGCAGCATTGTATGCAAGTATGCCCCACTAATATCAAACAGCATTGAAAGGTGGGTGTGTTGTTTTAGTCTGAATCACTTTGCATCACACCCTCCTGACACAGGCTCCTGAATTCATGGGCTGCTACACAACCAGAATGTGTAGGTGTACATCTCAGACTGAGAATGATGAAACATATACTACGCAGAGGAAGAAAGGGAATTATTTTAGGACTGGTGCAAAATATCCCCCTTAAATTATTTCTGAATTGAAATATATAAACAGAAAACATTATGTAAGGAATATGCAAATGCAATATTTCTCTTCTTCAAAAAATCAAGGACACCTGAAATTTGACCTTTTCTAGGGCAAAAAAAAATCTGATAAATAAACGCTGTTAATGCTACATGCACAAGAAGATGTCATCTTCAAGGAAGTATGGAATTGGCAGTATTGATCAAATTATTATTTCTGCTGATAGCTATCAACTCTAAACCAATTGGTTCCCCTGATTTTTATTCCTGTTATTATTACAAAGGGAGATGACTCACTTGACCATAAAAATTCAGTGGTATCTTGGAACTCAACTGAAACTCATCAAATTAGATACTCTATACATTTTCACATTAAAACTTGGTCTTGGTACTCAAACTAGAATTTGATGGTGTCAGCAGTCTTGTGATTCATTACATTATTCCTAATGGGAATTGTTGGTAATTATCATTTTTGGTGGTCATCGCATCTGCCGGAACCAATTAACAATGAGTACTGAGCTACCACTATTCATTTCAAACATGAACTCAACCATTTAGTTACAACCTTCTCTGTTAAATATTCTCTTCAAGGGGTTTCATTCAGTTCAGTCAAGCTGAGCCCCTATAATTTGCTGAGGAAATTATGAAATGATCATATTTAAAGGTAAAGATAAAAGTTTCCCAGTTCAGTTGTGTCCAATTTTAGGGGGAAGTGCTACTCTCCATTTCTTAGCTGAGGGAGTCTGTATTTTCCAAAAACAATTCCATGGTTATGTGGTCAGCATGACTGTACATCAAGATGCACAGAATGCGCTGTTATTTTCATACTATTTATCTACTCACATTTGAATCTTTTCAAACTACTAATATTTAACAATTAAAAACAGGAGATGATTTTCAGCATTCTAATGTTTCTTTTCGCAAAAGAGGGGGAAAAATGATTGCTTACCGTAAGTGAGAATATATAGTGGTTTTCCATTGGTATCCATAGTGGTCAAACAAGGAGCTTTGGGAGAAATTGTTCCCCATCGTTGCAGGGCTGCTTCAAGTGAAGGAGGCCAATTCGTAACCACACCCAGCTGCTCCCCACGCATCGCCAACATCTGAGCGCCTTCTGGCTTTGGTTGATTAGGATCTGGTTGTTGAACTTACAAATGTGAGAGGGTGTTACTTCATTTAATTCTGTACTAAACTAAAGAGAAAGAGAACTAATCATTTATTTTTGAAAGGTCATGTGAAAAGAAGAGAAATGCTGAATTTCATTTTGGAATGGTTCTGCAGCACGATCTCCCCCAATGTTTATACTGTCAACATGTGTGGACATCAAATCCCAGAATTCACCAGAGAACACAGTCAAGAACATTGTATGTTGAACTCCACAAATCTGGAGATACCCATGTTGAAGAAAACTTATAATCCTACAGGTCTGTCAGGACTATTTGAGATGCTGCAATAAATAATGATTGGATTTTTAAAAACATATTGTTGGAAAGCCCTTTCTCAATCATGTTTCTTCTTCCATTTTAATATTTACAATAACCGTGACTATTTCAATTTGGAGGTCAATTTGTCCCTCAAAAATCCTTCATAGATACCCAGATGTTCAAGTTGATAGCCATGTATGAACAACATGGTTAAAGAATGTAGTTTACAAAAAATAATAACGAATAATGCTCTTTCCCAACTAATCTAAACAAAGGAAGTGAGTAGCAATGAAGCTGTTTATAACTACATCATCTAATAGCAACAGCAATATCATTTAGTCATTCATATTATTCAGCCCCCATAGCACTCTACAGGGTTCTCTGTATATAATGTAAAAGCATAATTTTCATATTGCCCCAACAAACTTTTTCATTTTACCGGAGGAAAGGAAAGCTGAATCAAATTAAGCCCTGAATTCAGGATTGAAGTCCAAGCTATGGGCAGAGTTTGCCTACATTATTCTTTTTAATCATGGTACCATTGGGGCTCCAGAATTAAATACAGAATCCAAGTAAATTTTACTGGGGCATTTTTTTTTCTGGCACAAGAAATGAGTAATTTTATCAGCCCCTCCCAAAATACATGCATGGAAGTCAAACTGTGTCACCTTCTAGTAATTCTTCAAAGTCATCCACAAAGAACTCTCGTAATGGTGGACGCTTGGGTCGTTTCAGAGTATTAACCAGTTGCTGGATTTTAGCAGATACTCTGCTGCTTACTGGAACTCCTGCAGGAAAATAAATCATCAAAAGCATTGAAGGGGCGATTACGTCTACCAATTCTAGGTAGAGAACAAAAGCATACTAATCTGACTTCAAGTTTTAAAAATCAGATTAAATAATAGTATTCAGGAAGCAACTTGATAGCCCTGCAGAGATACTTTGAAAAATCTCTGTCCAAGCTGGTAAATAACCAGTCACAAGTTGAGAAGAATACTCTGGTTAAACTTCACTGTGATTAAATAAACAGATGGAAGAATGCCCTTCTCAAGCAGAATGGCCAGGAGAAGTCCTAACTCTTCAAGAAAAATGTTACTTCAAATAAACATAGAACAAGTAAGGCCTGTTATGTCAAATTTTAATACTTTACTTCCATGGCTCATTCTTCTGGATACTTCTGGAGCTACCGGTTATCCTATTTGAACTTACACAGATGCAAAACATCCCAATCTTTTTTTTTTCTTGACTTTCCTAGTCTTCATTCATGCAGATGTTTAAATTCTTGCTAATTAAGACTTTTTAAACATCAATTAATTAATGCCCTTTTCCCTGTACATATTAATGAACAGGAATACCTCTGCTACACTATCTAACTGGCCAAACTTTCCTTTCTGGAGTCTATGCCTACCTTCTTCCCTTTTACTAGACATACCATCACCAGTTTCCATAAGTTCAGCATTTCCATATTTTGGAGCCGCTCTTGATGTTGAACCTTGTGGTCTTTCTACTTGTATTGAGTGTTCGGAGGTGTAAGTGGTAACATCTGGAGGGGCAGAATGATTTTCTGAAAAAAGGAAAAAAGTTAAAAGTCTCCAATTAATTTATTCAGGAATTTTTGAATAGTATTCTGGAGCTGTACAATTCCTTCCAGGAGAGCCGCCAATTTAAAAATAGTCTCTTCCATTCAATTTTATCATTGATGAGCTTTGATTCCAGTAATCCACAAAAATTTATGTTGAAAAAAGGTAAAGGTTTCCCCGGCCAAGTCGTGTTCTACTCTACGAGGTGGCACTCATCTCGCTTTTCTAGCTGAAGAAGCCAACATTGTCCGAAGATGCTGAAGTCTGTGGTCCATGATCACGTGGCTGGCATGACTATACACCAAGGCACATGGAACACTCACAATTCTTATTTTCCCATTCTGAAAACTAGCACTTTAGATCAGCTACATGCTGCATGCTTAAGTATACATAGTTAAAAAGGTTTAAGGATTTCCATTCCAGTCACGACCAACTTAAGGGGACGTACGATTCTCTGCCTGCGTTGTCTGAGAGACTCTTCCATCATCATGTGGCCAGCATGAAAATAAGGAACAGAGTAAACTTTCCCAATGAAGCAGTGCTTGTTTAACTACCTGCATTTTCATGCTTTTAAACTTGGCAGGAGTTGAGGCAAGTAATGGGACCTCACCCAATTGTGTCTTGAACATTGTGGCCAGTTTTCTAGCAAACAAGCCTAATGTCTTAATCGTTGTGCCACCGCCCAAATACATATATGTGAAAACAAATATGAATCAACGAAAGTTATTTTCATGCAGACATGGAAAGAGCTAAGCTCCATGCTGTCCTCTTCAGCTATTTTTAGAGTTTATGTTTGTTAAAATAGCATGAAACAATGAGTCAATATGAAATTCTTGTTAAAATTATCCAAAAAGTGAGTAGCCCAAGGCTGCAGGGGATGGGTGCTGTCAGTTATCATTTGAGAATCTCTTTTGGCCTTCAGTAGCCATGCCACCAAGTTTCCGGTAGTGAAATCTTGCTTCTGAAACTATTTCCAGCTCCACAGCAACCTGTGGAGGTTGTAGAGGCCACTCCTGAGCCAGGAAAGTCTGCCAGTGGCACACACCTGAAGCTGTGCAAAGGTTCTCCTAGCCACAACTGCCATCTGTTCTTTTGAGTCGAAAAGAACCCCGAAGTTGTGAACTGGCTCCACGGTTGCACTCAGAGCCATTCAGCCCTATGAGGTTGAAAGGTTTTCCCTGTGCGGTTGTGACCAACTGAAGGGGGTGGTGTTCCTGTCAGATTCTTAATCAAGGAAGCCTACATTGCTTGAAAAACACTTCCATCATCCAGTAACCAGCATGAAAATAAGGAACACAATCAGCATTTCCACTGAAGCACTATTGCATTTGTAAGCTTTCAAACTGCTAGGTTGGCAGGAGCTGGGGCAAGTAATGGGACCTTGAGTCTTTGTAGCCATCCACTTTTTCTAGCAGTCAAGCCTATTGTCTTAACCGCTATGCCATCGCACTGCCCAAGTATACATAAGTGGGAACAAATATAAATTACTGGAGGTTATTTCCACAAGGATGCAAAAAGAGCTAAGTTCTATACTGTACTCTACAGCCATTTTTAGATTTGGGGTTTTGGGGGGGGGTTGGACTTGGGGAGGATTTTATTAGAGAGATGCCCTCAGATTCTACACATGAAGAGATGGGGGGAAAGATGTTTGCCAATAAGACAAGGATGTTTAAAAACCACCAATATGCAGGGATTTGACCAGAGAAAGACCTGGCATTGAGGGGAACGCACTAAGAGGCATCTGGGCAGGTGCTAGGCATCAAGAAAGGGGGCATAACGGAGCCTCAGCAGGGGTTTAGAGGGTTTTTTTAATGAGATTAAGCACTGGGTCATGATGAAAATCTTGTTAAAATTAACTGTGAGTGGCCCCATCATAAATTGATCAGAAACATAGCAATTTGCTATTTCTCCATTTCCAGACACAGTTCTTACATCCATTCTTCTCCACTATATATCTTCCATTTGCAAAAGCAACTCTGAATCAATAGCCAGCATTCTGACATCAGCAGACAATTCTCAATTTAATCTTTCCTTTCACAGCTCTGAACAGTAGCTCCACATGCTTTTGACATTTATTTTTGTTTTCGGGCCATTCTTCAATTTGTACAGTTGTACCCATTTTACACACCCTTCTTGTATAAAATCACACATGATAGTGAAGAGAAGTTATTCTGCAGGAGAATAACTGATCTCAGGCTTCAACAATTTTTCTGTTCAAAAGCCTCAGTGGTCAAAAGTATCATTGTTGAGCTTGGTGTGTTGCATCAACACCAAGCTGAAACCATTAGGAATAATTGAGCTTAATCAAGGAGTGGCTTTTGTAAATGGAATATCTATTTTGTCATCTGAAGGTTTAAGATGACAAGCACTCAATGTGGTAAAATCGTTACATGAAAACCATTGCAGGGATACTCTAATCATACCAAGCTCTCCATTTAACAGCATTGCTGATGACACCGAAAACCATCTGGGAGAAACCTAGTAGGGCAGGAGAAAGCTTTCGCTCTCAAAAGTAGTTAATTGTTTCTGCAATTGATTTTTCTTCTAAGCCACTTTAAGGGGAAGCAGAAATAAATTTCAAAGGACGTCAGATAGATACAATGGGGTTAACCAATAGCCACCTACTCGTAGCCATTTTTTCTGGTTCATCTACATAAACAAAGAACACACTAGAAGGAAATAGGATTGCAATGAAAGAGAGTCTGTTACGTTAAGAAGAAGCTTCTAGGTTTGTGGGAGAACCAGTTTTTAGTTAACATCTCTTGCTTTTTAGCTTGCTCAACACAAAGTTCAGAGTCTGTCAAGAAAGATAACATTCTTTTGAAGGTTGTTGTACGTAGTCCACACTTTTATCAATTTCCAAGTGGCTTTTCAGGTGTGGTGCAACATTGGAACACCATTGCTACAATCAGATATAACTTTCCATATGGCATCCAACATTTAATACTGATTTCCTGGACTAGAATCCTCTCAATCCAGTTTAAGAAGTAATCCACTCATGCTAAAAAAAAAATCAGAGTGGTCAGAAGGCCTACTTGAAATTCAAACTGGGAAATTCAAAAAGTACAGTTAGTTATGCTTTGCATGATATAAAGGTGCGTTTGGTTTCAGGACACACCCAGAATAAAAATTTTACTTCATTTTCTAAAACACTATTTATAGTGTAAATGGGATATAGATGGGAGCCAAAAGGAAAGTTGTTACAGAAAAAGCACCACTGCTGAATACCGCTGCTGTGATCTTGCTCTTGCATCTCATGCTGGACAGCAGTCCTGCAGATTGGACTTTCAGTTGCTGCTCTTGAACACCAGGTTGGTGGCTCATAAGGCTTTCTTATTTGCATTTATATTAGGGAGGAACAAGCTGATCTGGCATGCATTACTGAGACCTGGTGACTCCAGAGGATGAAGTTCCATTTTTGGAATAATCAAGGGTGGAGAAGATATGAGGACTGGTGGCAATTATGTTCAAAAATATTTTTTCGGCTTCAGGGGCCATACCACTAAGTTTCCAGTAGTGAGACCTTGCTTCCGAAACGGCTGTTTCCAGCTCCATAGCAGCCTGAGTGCAGAGGCCACCCCTAATCCAGGAAGGCCTGTCAATGGTCCAGCCCAAATTCAACAGGTGACCTCAAAGGATACCATGGCTCTTGGTATCAAAAGCTACTGAGAAGTCAAAGACAGCAAGGATGGATGTACACTGTCATTCGGGGAACAGTCATGTTCTTCCAAGGATGTCCCAGGCATTTATTAGCAACCTGAGTGCAGAGGCCACTCCTGATCCAGGAAAGTCTGCCAGTGGTGCACAACCTAAGCTGTTCAAAGGTTCTTTTAGCCACGACATCCACCTGCTCATACAAAGTTAAATATCATTAGCATACTATATCATCAGAATTATTATTTTCTGTATGACGATCCATCTCACCCAATTTCATGCAGATGTTAAAAGGAGTGGAGAGAGCCAAGCCCTGTGGCATGCCAAAGAGCAGTTGTAGACTGGATCTCTCATTCCCTATCAACACCAGCTGGGGCTGGCCTTGGGTAAAGGTGCCAAACTGTGCCACCTAGCCACTGGCCCTACAGCTGACCCAAAAGAAACAAAGTTATGCAAAGACTTTATGAGCCATGACTACACCTGCTCAGCAATCAATCTGAGAAATCTGACATTGTGCACCAAGTCGGTCTTGGTCTTACCAGGGTTCAGTTTTTAATTCCCTATCCAGATCTCCACAACCTCCAGACAAAAAGGAGTGGATGTGGACTGAACCTCTCATTCCCTATTAATACTCATTAGGACTGGCCTTGGAGAAAGGAGTCGAACCCGCACAAGACCATCCTTTGCAGCCAAAATTCAACAGATGGCCTCAAAAGATACCATAGCTCATGGTATCAAAAGCCATTGAGAAGTCAAGGAGAACAAGGATGGATGTACACCATCATTTGGGGAACTCTCATGTTCCTCGAAGGATGTCCCAGGCATTTATTAACCCTTTTAAAAACCCATAATTCCCCTCTGAATGAGGGGACTGTCATGAATGATGGCTCGATTTAAACTTTGACAGATGGCCCCAAAGGATACCATGGCTGATGGTATCAAAAGCCACTGAAAAGTCAAGGAGAACAAGGATGGATGTACACTGTCATTCAGGGAACACTCATGTTCCTCCAATGATGTCCTAGGCATTTATTAGCAACCTGAGTGCAGAGGTCCTCAAAGGTGTGTGGCTAGATATACAGATAGACTAAAACTATAGATTCTGGATCTGCTTTAAGAAGGCATAACCACACACAACTACATTTTTAAGAAAGAATGAGTAAGCCCCAAACCCTACTGAGGAAAGCATCCCTCAGTGGAAGAGCTCAGAAGCTCCATTAAGGAAAATTAAATTGTTTCAGAAGAAAGATGACTTTGATTGACATATGCTAGAAGTAAATATAAGAATAGTAACAGCTGCATAACTTCAAAATCCGTGATCCCTCAGAAGATTATTAATTTGTGTTGCCCCACCATCCTGTCCCTTTTAGTAAATTCATACCATGACTCTCCAAGTTCAACAGCTGTTCTCCAACAAAAAGTCAACAATGGATCTGCTACTGCTTCAAAACTCACCACTGTTGTCAAATAATATAATTTAAAATCACATACTAGAATTACAGTTTTGATATTCTTTGGCTACACAGCCGTCTGTCCTTTCATTTTGACTCTAATCAATGGCACTAGTGAAATGATAATGTTAAATAACCACATCCAAAATGGATGCTATCCAGACCAATTAATTTACAAGAGCACTATGGCTTTTCATTATGCCAAATGATGGTGATATATATATACATACATACACATTTGGGGCAATATATATGTGTGTGTGTATATATATATATATGTGTGTGTGTGTGTTTGTGTGTGTATACACACACACACATATATTCGTAGATTTTCATGGGTACAGGTATACAGGTCTTGGCATGTTCGGGTCTTTTCCCGTGTGAGATTGAGAGCATCTCGGCGACGTTTCGACAAGGTCCCACTCGCCATCCTCAGGCTGGTGCTTTCAGCTTCATGCTCGGCAGAAAAATAGGGACCCTTTTGGTGGGAAGGTAACAGTGTTTTATGCGCCTTCGGTGTTTAGTCATGCTGGCCACATGACTATGGAAACGTCTTCAGACAGCACTGGCTCTTCTGCTTCGTAATGGAGATGAGCACTGACCCCTAGAGCTGGAAACAACCAGCACGTATATGCAAGGGGAACCTTTACCTTTACACACACACACACACACACACACACACACACACACACACACTTAAAGATTTTTAACTAAACCTATGCCAATAATATGTTTTCATGCTGGGAGCTATGAATTTAGTGTTCTCTGCCCCAAAATTTTACAAATGTGCCACAGGCACTTTCAGAGACATTCTAGTATACATTCAAAATAGAGCACCATCGAAGTACAGTTTCCTACGGACAATTAATATGTTGCACTTTAGGCTACATTTCAAACCTATTTTAAATTTCAATACATTGTTACTAAATTGATTCACGGAGGTGTAATAGTTTGTACAACAGAATATAATTTAACTCAGTATCTAATTTAACTTAGTATCTAAACCCAGGCTACAATCAAAATGCCTTAAGCAATTTGTATCCAAAGCTTGGTTCTGGGGAGCTTATTTTGAACTACTTGCCTGCCATGGTACCTGAACTTGGGATAAGGGCAAGGTTTTGGTGAAGCAGCCATAAGATGTCCAGGGAAAGAGCTATGGCAGCAAATTAACAGGCCTTCAGGAGGGTTACTCTGTACAGTGGCTGCAGCCTCCCTATAGCTATCTGGCAACGGCCTCATCCTTTAATATAATGAATAAAGCAGGAAGCATCAAGTGGACAGCAACTGCAAAAGTGGCTAAGGTCCATGCAGCATAGCTGGATACAGAAACCACAACCCAGGAGTTCTTTATTAAGTTTTCCAGTATGACTTACTCTCTTCTGTGTCAAGTTATTTCAACTCCTACTTTAGTTAAGAAATACAAAGAACTGCAGAGGAAATTGGAAATTTTGGTTTTAAAATAAAAACTCTAACGGGGGTGGGGGGCGATACGTTGAGTTACACGAAAAGCAAACTATACATGAAATTGTGGACACTTTCCCATTTTCTTTGGTCTGAAAAAAAAATTTCAGGAGAAAAGCTAAATTCTCTCTAGAAGCTTAATTTGAGAGTAGGGCTTTATTCTTTTAAACAAGCAGACCAGTCTTCTCCAACCTATATACCATTTAGACATGAGGGCTTCAGCTCTTTTATTCTAAGAAAGGGATGAGTCTATATACTTGGGATCAATTTGGTTAGGGAATACTGACAAATCTTCAGTCACACAGGCATGCTGAATCTCAAAATAATACAATTTTCCTAATTCCAGGTCTGTTCAGATATGAATATTGAAAATCAGAACATCTAAAAGGCACCCTGTTAAGTAATTAAATCCAGAATGAATAACCCTGCTCCTCTATGGACAACCTTAGGCTAATTATGTGTTTTCCTATGACAGAGGTTTTGTGTATATGAAAAATACGTGCATTATCATTGTCTAACATTTTTTTAAGAAATGACAGAGTAATCTAATAAATGAATAACATGGATATTAACTTGTGTCCATTGGTGCACACGTTTTACAATTTATTTTAGGAGCCTAAGTAATAAAAGGATAAATAAAAATAAAAGGCTTAGTCTCATACAAAGAAAGTTTTGAACTTCAATAGAGATTGTTATATGTTTTGCAACTTTTTGAGTCAACTTAACTTTTTGAGTCAACTAAAATGTATGCTGTATCTTGCCAATTCAGATTATACTTTGAAATTCTGGACAGAATACTCTATAATTAGCTTTTCCTTATAAAAAATGAGTACTGCTATAGACTGGAATTTCCTCCTTTTGATTCTAGCTGCAAAACGAAGAGTTCTTCTTAATCCAAATTTAGCTCTTTTAATATAACTAGCTCAGGAATACAAACATTAGCTTTGAACTTTGAACATTGCTATTTTCCGTATTTCACTTTCAATGTCTATCAGTTACCAAAGAATCACCACCTTCATTAAAATAATGATCATTAGTTGGTATCCCTTTTCTTAATCACATTTTCCTCTGAACTGTCGGCAATATACTGTATACCAATTCCATCATGATTTCTAACACCCCAATCAATATCTGTATATTGGGTGTCACTCAGAATTAATTGCTATGCTAGTGGAAGGCAAGTTGTAGAGCAAAAAGGGGGTAATATGATAAAGAAATAAGTTTATAGGAAACTGCATATTGCAATACTGTATTGTGAAGTTATGTGAACTGTAGAAAATAGAAAACCAAAATTAAAAGGTTATTTCTGGGTTCATTTGCTTGCCTATGTATGAATGTCTAAAGACTGGGTTCTTCTAAGCAGGGTGTCCTGCACCTGGTGGAGACTGATTCAGAGGAGGAGGAGGAAGAGCCAAGAGGGAGTGGAAGTGTGGCTCCAGAGGTGATGGAGGAGGCTGGGGAAGGGCAGAGGCTGGTTGAGCAGTCAGAGGAGGACCCAGGCCCATCCCCTATCCATCCTAGGGCACACAGGGAGGAGAGGATCAGGGTAAAACGTGGTCTACTTGGGAGGAGAGGGCCACGATCCTCTTAATCAGTTGCAGGTGTGAGATTTGCATAAGAGTTTGGGCCTGCGCGCTAACAGAGACGCTGGAGACAATTAGTGTTTTAGTTCTAAAGAAGGTTTATCTTGGTTGGCGTTCTTCCAACAGACTGTCCCTGGTTATCTTCCTGAAGCTGTCGAGGAACTTTATTCAATGCGTTTGTTTTTGGCTTTTGCTTTGTTATCAGCTCTTTGATTGTGAACTGTGTTTTTTGCCTTTTAAATGTTATTTTGAACCTAGTTTACTCCTCCACTGTGAACAATTATAAACAGTGAAGCCAAGCTGAAGGCATTAAAGGACTTTTAGTTACATTTTGGATTTTGTTATATTTCTGGTCATCACACAGGGTCTGCTTAATAATGCAGTGTAATTGGGCACATTCACACATAGCCACAAGCTATGGCTTATTTATTACATTGAGTGAGTTCATACTCCACATTAAAAAAAAATCAAGTTGCACTGTAACTTAAGAGTAATGTGAAAACCAAGCCATAAAGTAATTAGAACTTCTGTATTCTTACAATATACCACTAAGCATAAATGTTATAAATCTTAACAACACTTAGCAAAGCCTTTGTTTTAAAGTTTAATGGATTCTTCTGCCCAGTTGTGACCAATTAAAGGGGGCTCATCTCAGATTCTCAATGGAAGGAGCCTGCATTGCTTGAGATATTTCCATCTTCATGTGACCAGCATGAATGTAGTTATCTTTCCCACCAAAGCAGTACCCGATTTATCTACTTGCATTTGAATGCTTTTAAACAGCTAGGTTGGCAGGAGCTGGTGCAAGTAACAGGAGCTCACCCCGTAGCATGATGCTTGGGTGTCAAACCTGGACTGTTGGCTTTCCAGCTGTCCAGCTCAAGTGTTTTAACCGCTGGGCCATCACACCACCTGTTTTTTTACAAAAAATAACAACCTACACGATTACAACAATGTTTTCTTTCTGATAAATTGTGCACTCAGGTTGATGTAACCGTTTCTGAACAAATATTGAATTCCTATTGAATAGTTCTTTCTATAGTTCATAAAGAATTTAACAGTGACCAAAAGAAAGATGGTGGAAAGGGCGTCCCCAATTTAATGAAGGTTCAGGGACGAATAACCATATGCTATAATTGTAATTTAAGAATTTTCCTGAAAAAAGTATTGAATTTAAATGGTATTTATGGAAGACATAGCTTAACTCAGGGGAAAATCCCAGAGAATGATAGTTCACAATTTCTTCACTAAGTCAAATAAAACCAATGTCTTTTATCAAATAGTCTAATAATACTTGTCTTTTCACTTCTATCTTCAATGAGCTTGCTTATAGTTCTTTAGTGTTAGTGCTTCTTCCTTATAACGATCCTTAGGAAGTCACTGACTTCTGCCTTAAGTTTTAATTTATCAATAAGGGTTTGTCAGGTAACAAGTAATCTGTTATAAGTGCTTTTCCTCACTTGAAAGGTGCTCCAATATTAAACTTATCATCAGTAGCAGCAAAAAGACAAGCTATTTCTGCTCAAACTTTGACCATCTCTTAGGATGTGTGGACCACAATGGAAGAAAGAAACATGTCAGTAAAGGTCTCAATAACCTTGCACAAAATTATTGGCACTCCAGGCCCTGTTCATATTTCACATTATGGTCTCCACTCAACCTCCCAAGACTTCCTGTTGGGGATAATATATTATCTGAAGAAGTGAACAATATTTCACATGGGGTTTAGAAGGTTAGATTCCCCTTGTGTTCAGATTGGAAGTTTCCTCTTCGCAGTCAAAGGTGGCAAGTGCTTTCTTTTAAAACATTCATATTGGTCATAATTAGTACTTTCAAAATGCAATGGCTTGTTATAATGAGGCACTTCCCACTGGCAGGGTAACCTATAAAATGTATTTTTTTAATGGAAACATGAACATTTGCACATTTTTGTCATTAATAGTACATAGTTATTCCTGATTAATGTTGTGGAGACAACACATTGATGTCTTATTTTACTTTAAAGCATCAATGAAGTGTTCTAGCTTATCTACGTATTACTGACTGGTTGGTTTTCCTCAAACTCCTATTTCATAAGCAGTAATACAGTCAACATGAGTTACACTCCCTTAATATTATTAACACTCCTTACTTTGAGAACAAAAGGTTTAAAAGGTTCTTATTTCAGTTAGTGCAATTGTGTTCTGTTCCAGTACAGGCAATCTGATTTACTCATAAGCCTTTCATGAATCTTCTCAGCCTTTTTCTCATCATGCCATCAAACTAAATAGCTAAATATCTAGTTATGATCCAATTAAGAAATGTAAAAACTAGTTGGCTTTAATCTGTTATGCTAACCCAAAATTCTCATTAGTTGCAAATTTTCAAATTGTAGGAATATACAGTATGCCTTATAAATTGAATTATAGCTTGTTGTGGTGCTTTAACTCATGAAACTCTATTGATTGGAACATATAATAATTTCAAGCCTTTGAAAGAACATGTACCCACCCCCACAACAAACATGCTGGTAAATTTTTGATTTATCCAGTTTCGTATTATTAAAAACGTTGCACGATAAAGTTTTGCTTTAAGAAAGGAACTCTTCCACTCATTGCTGTTTTTTTTTTGAAAGAACATGACCTTCAATTAATAGTATCAGAGAACTATTGTTGTTGTTTAAAAAAAAAACTTAGGTGGGTGGGGGAGCAAACGTACAATTTCTTATCTGAATGGTGTTCCAATGCTAAAGGAAAGGGAGAGAACCTTATAAAAAATATTTTAACACATCTGGCACTGATTTACGTCTGCTGAGTGTCCTTGAAAAGGCATGTTTGAACGGCTCTCCCAGAGTGGGAGGTTTTTCCTTCAAAATTACATGTGTTTTGAAATATTTGTGAAACAATACCTATACGAGCAATTAATTAACAGATAAGAAATATATGTAAAGGAAAAAAGTGGTCCATACATACCTATATGAGTTTGTGACATAACATCAGTTAGCCTATGTGCAGCCCCACTGCCACCACTTTGTGTTGAGGATGAAGAAGTGGTAGATGTGGTTGAGCCATGGATGGCTTGGCTGATCCAGTGCTCCATATTTATACTCCCTTGGCTTGAGGTTGGTGTTCCCTGTGAATCGCCCTGCACAGAACCTTCATCTTCAGAACCAGAGGAGGTATCTAGCATGGCAGACAAAAGCATGACAAATAACCTAGGACTAAGATTTATGTTGCAGTATTTAGCCACTGACCCAAAGCCAAAGAGTTCAGATCAAATTGCAGTGGTGTCCAAGAAATTTGCAGAACAATTCAGGCATCATTTTCTGTTGAGCTACGGGTTTAAGTAGTTGGCATAACTTCAAATATACTGTTGTATCCATGCAAGAAAACTAAGTCATTATAATAATTTTCTCTAACCTGATGTTCTCTAAATACCTTGATTTAGAAGTTATATCAAAACAGGCAATGTTGTTGTACTATTCACAATTTAGTCAGAACCACTGCTTTATTCTAAAAGCATTTCCATTCCCAAAGTAGCAATTCTCTAACATTAGTAACAGCATGCAATAAACATTAGATGCTATAAAAGAGCACAAGAATATCTGGTTGGCCACAGTGGGAACTCAAAATCTTGAGCTAAATGGACTTTGTTTAATATGGCAGAATTAAATAAATAACATAGCAAGAGAAACAACACTCTATAAAAGTCTTTTCATATTCCTTATGGTTAGAGAACATCTCAAAATACTTGCAAAGTGAGAGAAATATAGGCCTAGAATAGGAAGATAATGTATGCTAACTTCAGTAAAGGAATGGAGAAAATCGATAGCTTGCATCTATTTCTCTGGCCTCTTTTTTTTAGCTATTGGCAAACAAGGTCTGTGTGTTTTGCTCAACAAATCATGACTTTAAATACCACATCAGTATGCAATTATATCTTCCTATCAAGAAATATGGTCCAAAATTATGAATTCCCAAGCTACTAAATTGTAACCTAAGTAGTCTCTTTTTTTTTAACACTTATTCCATTTTTCCTTGGAAAGTTAGAAAAAAATCAGTGCTTTTTCTGTAGCGTGTAGGAACTGTAGTGTTTTCTGTAGTGTAGGAAGAGAGGTCCATGTCTCTCTGCAGAAGTCAGGATGCTCTTTCTTTCCTAAGTTTTTATGTAACAGTCTGTCTAACTATAATCAGTTGAGACTTGATGCTCAAGAAAAGCCTTTAGTAACGTAATATTAGATGCATTAAATATGAAAAAATAAATGGATCAGACAGAATTATTGTAACTAATATGTGGTGGGGTTCTTACCTTACATATTCTTAACCTATTTACTGTTACAAGTGTTTAAATCAGCTTCTGAAATCCAATCATAATATCTTTAGTACAGGTCCTTACCTGGAGGGGTATAGGCATCCATTGATGTTTGCACCACCAGTGAACGTCTCTTGGATGGCATAGGTACTGCCATCTTTCGTTCTTTATGTTTTGCAAGAGCTGCCTGGACTGCTTCTGTGTGGACATCTAGAATCAAAAACCTAAATATCAGCTTGTAACTCCAACAAGAGGTCTTAAACACAGGTCGTTTCTAGGAGAGAATTAATGTTGTACATTCCTTAGAGACCCAGGGTCAATTCTGCAAACATTTTCCTAATGAAAAAGTAGCAAGCTATGCTCTCCAGTCAAGCCAAGCACAATTCTACATTATTCCAGAACAAAAGCTGAAGCCCAAAATACAATGCCCTGGAAATACATTTCATTAATAACAATAGGCAAAAATAGTTATTTTAGGGCAGCCATTTCCGCAGGATCTGCATTTGGATTATTCCACCTAATTAAAATCTTTTTTAGTCTTAATGCAATTTGCTGTTTTCTCCAGGTTGCCTTTTCTCTAAGTTTCTCTAAGCTTTTGATTCTTAAAACTTTTAGATTTCTCATCATTTGTTCAGTATATGATTGAACAAATGATGAGAAAAGTGAACACAACATGTCAGAACACTGAAATAATTTCAATATAGTAGGTTCATCTAAAGAACATTATAATGTAGCCTTTTCTTTTGATGTTTTCCAGATGGGTTATAAAACAATTCCCATAATCCTCACCCGACTAAGCAGCATTGTTGAAACAAAACTATTGTTTTCAAAAACTTTGAAACTGTACATAGTTCAAATGTAACTTTTTTAAAAAATGAAAGTTCTATCAATATTTATTACAGCATAAAATACAATGAAGAATTTAAAAAAGGAGAGGAAAGAAGGTATTAACTTCTGACACTTTGCAAAACAGTAAAATTCTAATACATTTATAACTTCAACTTTTTGCATTACCCATAATTATTACAAACTAAACAAAGCACTACACAATTATTAAGCTTCAGATTAAATTCTAAATGTTTTTTTCTATTTCAAGTTTTTTCAAAAGAAGCAATATCCCAATAGATGCAAGACCAAATAAAATATTTTGTTAAATACAGTTTACATTGCAATCTTAATTAAATCTATTCCCCCATTGTGCAAAATAATATATTTCTATTTACACTTATTAATCTTTCTAAACTATCATCATCCATATTAACAAACATCTAATCTTTTCAAATACTTTAACCTTAAAGGGAAAACTCTGTTATATTCATTTTAAGATTCTAACTATTTCTTAAGAAATTTCATCTTTATAACCAATATCAATTAATTATAATACATCATTTTTAACTTCCTTTTCATATACATACATAAATACACACACACACTTTCAATAATATATTGCAGACTTTAAGAATTCCTTGAGCATTTTATATATATAAAAATAAAGAAATCAAAATCTTCTCTTTCCCTTGTCTTCTTGAACATACTTTCCAAATTTAATTTCAAACTATTTTACAAGCTTTAAATAATAACCTAATCATCCCATTTTCAAACCCACTTTATAAAACAAGTCATTGGAACTTTCTTTTGATTACATACAAACCAATAGAAAATTCATCCTAACTCCAAATAATTTACAAAGTTTAAGTCACTCCCTCCACCTTGCAAAATCCTAAAGCAAAATCCTTTTCTATATAAACTTAGATAAAACTTCTCAAGTTTAGACTTAATTTTTGACCAAAGCAGAAATTTTGAACTGCCAGCATTAGGTTGATTTTCCCTTCTTTATTCGTAATTCTTTTTTTCCCATTATTAGATTGAAATTAAAGATGAGGCTTTTCCCAAACTGAACGTATGTCATGTATTGAAGGCATGAAGTTTGCCAGCCCTGTCATGCTACTTTGTATTATATATCTTAGATTTACTTCCCACAAATCAAAAAGACTAAATATATAAAGCATGGTGTTCCCACCTTTAAGGCTTTTTGGCAAAAGCACCAAGACAAACAGAAGGATATCAGAAAAGATCCACCTGCACTACAGAATTTTGCATGGAATGCATTCATGTGTGAAATTAATGGCTATTCTGAGAAAGTTGTGTGTCTGTGTGTGAAGGAAAGAAAAGGAAGGAAGGAAATATAATTTCATAACCTGTTCTTTTATTGCTTTTATACAATACACACAAAATTGTTATATATTTTAGAAGCATAAGCATTTACCTGTCCTAATAGATGCTGCCATCAGCCTCCTTGGCTGCCTTATGAATGTGAAGGATGAATCTGGACTCTGTCGGAGAATCCTGTGAAGAAGCCTGTCGGAGAAGCCAGTCTGTGTCTGGCTGGCAATGGACTCCAGACTCCAACTGTAGTTTGCTTTTAGTAGTAGAGGAGTAGGAGTCTTGCACAGTAAGCTTGAGAGCAGTCCAAGGAGAAGAGCATGTGAAGGAGTGGAGGGATAATTATTGGGTAGTAACCTTCCCAGTGGGGGTGGGGGGAAAGAGGGAGGGCTGAAGCAGTTAACTTGCGTACGCAAGAAGCCAAGGTCTGACCACTTACCCAACGCCTTGAGCCTTATCTAGTCTAGGAAGAAAGAGTAATAACTGATATGGAATAGTAGTGAAGGACACAACTGAGGTGAAACCAAATGGATTGCAAAGAAACGTTATGTTAAATTGAATATTCAAGGAAAAAAAGAATAATAGAGAAATTATTATGAGAGGGAAAGTAGAAGAAATTATTCATAGTAGAATCATTACAGTGATTGAAGGGATGGGAAAAGGACAGGAATTGGGGAAAAAGGAGGAATCCAGGTTAGTTAAGGAGAAGGGGACAAAGTGCCAAAAAATGAGGAATGGAAAGGAAGGCTGGCTGGATGAACATCTCCCTTTCTGCTTAAGAGGCAAAAAGAGATGCTGTTCTCTTAGGGTGGAAGGACACAGGAACTGGAGCTCTAGGAGCCAAAAAAGAGAATAAATACGAGTGGGACACTTGGAGAGGGAAGTAAAACATAGAAGGGAGTTTCCTTCTTCTAGAAGATACTCTACTAAAATTAGATTTGGAGGGTTAGAGATGAGACAAGTGGATGTAAAAGGTCTGCACAGCCTTACTAAAATACTAGGTTTACCAGAGATATAAAAATATATATAAGACAAAAATAAATCATTTCAGAATTATTGTTATGATAGCATTCAGTCTTTGAGAGTAGGTGCCTATCAACACGGTATATCTTGCCTGGGGCATCTTTGCCCCTTCTTCCATGCAAAATCTGTCAGATTGAGAGGGCATCCCCTATGCATAGTCCTCTTCAGATCCCAATAGATGCTAGCTGGCAGTTCTGTGGAATACCTAATTGACCAGTATGACACAGAGGTTGCTAGGGCACCCAGTAAGGTTGCTATTGATCAAGCTCCCTATAAGTGATAATACAAGGAATGTTATTTGGTTTACTAAGGAACTTAAGGAAACGAGGTACAAAAGGATATGCCTCAAGTGACACTGATAAGTAACAAGGCACAACAATGACTGCACATAGTTAAGAGTCCACCTTTGGGCCTATTCCAAACCAGCAAGAGTGGTGGAACATCAATATTTATCTATACTTATTGCATCTGGAGAATGAAGACCAGCATATTTAGAGTGACAAAATCCTCATGATGTTTCAGAATATTTGTGAGCAATTCACTAAGCATTTTTCAGGACAAAATTGCTCATATTATCTCCAGATTGGATGTCAGGCAGATAGAATTTCAAGAGATGACAAGGTAGCGTCCTCCTGTGACCACCATCTGGATTTCTTCAAGCTTATAATGCCTGAGGAAAGTGACAGGATTGGTGGTGGGATGGGTTCCACCCCTTGCAGATTAGAATTTTGTCTCTCTTAACTAATAAAAGCATCCAAAAAGGGCATAATAGCATGGATATGGAGATGGTCAGTATACTTTTAGAGGAATCAAGGAATAATGCTTCAGGATTTAAAGGAGAGGGTGTCAAAGTCATTTTCAGATCCAGCCACCCTAAGCTATTATAAGACAATCCTCACCATCATTTCTTGCTAAGGCAACAAAAAAAGGTTTGTTTGTTTGTTTTTCTAAACAGCCCATCTCTCTCAAAGAAACCCTGGCAGTGTAGAATAAAATACTGAAATATAAAACAGTATATACAAAATTAAAATGTTAAGAGTTAAAATTTAAGAGTTGAATTTTTTTTTAAAAAATATAATATTTATTAATGAGGCAAATATAATTAACCCTGTTGAAAATTGACTGACAATGGCAAAGTGAGCGCTCTCATGGCATGCAACAAACTTATGATTGCATGTTTCTTTGGTATTCCTCATGTGAGATGGCAGTGCCTTGTCTATTGGAAGCCAAAAGAATGGGGGCCTGATTCGTCTCCAGAGAGTAGGGGCAATGGCAGAAAAGGCTATCCTCCTAAACCTGCCAGTCAAAGTTCTTTTTTAAAAAATAAATGTTATTAAACATTTTACAACAATTTAAAAACATATTTACATTTCCAACAACGTTACAGCATCGTCAACATTCATAGTCATATATTAATTACTATGTTACTTTTATGTCTATTGTCTAACCAGGTATACAGGAGTCTCAGACCAGATAATACTCTGTTTCATTTCTATCTTTTAAGTTTAGGGTCAGCCTGTCCATCTCTGTGCCTCTAGGTTTAAGTTCTATTTTTGAACCAATTATTTTTTGCAACCAGATCCTTATTTTATTCCAAAATTTCTTTGCTTTAGAACAGGACCACCACATATGAAAGAAGGTACCTGGTTTCTTTTTGCATTTCCAACATGCCGGGTTCAGATTTGGGTAAATTTTGGTCAATCTTACTGGTGCTAGGTGCCAACGATAGAACATTTTGTAGAGATTTTCTTTGTACCTGGCTGCCATTGTTAATTTATAGTTTTTTGTCCAAAGTTTTTCCCAATCTTCTAATGTACATTATATCCAAAGTTTTTCATCCAAGCAATCATTATTTGTTTCAATATCTCCTCTTCTCTGTCAAATTTTAAAAGGTAGCTGTACATTTTAGTTATAAATTTTTCCTCTGGTCCTAATAAGATTTTATCTATTTGTTGTGGTGTTCTATCTATGTCAAATTCTTCTATATCTTTTTTGTATTTTGTTTGTAACTGCAAATAGGGCCACCCTATAAATTATTTTAAAATGAGAAAAACAGTCTGTCATTGAATTGACATAGGCTTTCATCTTACATAATTTTTTAGCCAAAGCAGAAGCAAGGCACAAGTCTGACTATGTTTCTTTTCTTTATTTTATTTTTATATCTCTCTTTTATGTCTAACTCTAAAGAAGCCTAAAGCTAGATAAGTTTGCATGCCAAGACCTTGAGCTTATTATTTATCAATAAAAGAAACAAACAAATGAAGGAGACCAGCTGAATCCATTCAAAAGAATGTTTTTGAAGCTTATCAAACCAAAGCCAAAAATAAAAACTATGGTGCTTAACCACAAAATAAATCTAAGATGTTTTTCTTGGCCTTAACTATCATCCTTCAAGAATTTTTTAAAAAAGTCATAGTCCTTTTGGTGATCCTCCCTCTGAACCGTAAGATGGAAATTACTATCATGGACTCATATTTTTTTGCTTAGAGACTGCTTTCTAATTTAAATAAATTCTACCCTTTAGGTACTCTTTTAGGCTATGATCCCATTCAGAACTCTGGGGAGGGCATATTCACAAAATGGCTGCCACAGTAGATATGGTCACGGTAGCAAGACACCTCTTCAGTAAAAGTGGTTTCTGAAATCCAGTTCTTTGCTCTGCAGGACGTCAGTTCCTGATTTAAATTTTTTAAACTAAAACAATCTTAATAAAGGAAAGAGTGTCTGAGACAGACCAGTAGAATCCAAAGCAGTTTTCCCTACCTTAATAATACAAGAAAGTAGAGCATTGTAAAACTACCCACACTAACCAACTATTCCACCACCCAAGTAAAGACTCAGGTCTTCCACATCAGAACCTGTGTAAGACACATAGAAGTAATCCTAAACACCATGAAAAGAAACAGATCATCTACGACAGAGGTTCCCAGTTTTTTGCTTATGGATGGTCCCGGTCTGTGGCCTGTTAGGAACTAGTCCTTGCAAGCAGTGAGCACGTGTGGGAATGTGATGACCCTTTTTTTCCAAAATTGATCCTTGTTGGCACCAGAAAGGTTGGGGGCCACTGATCAAAACCAAAACATCTCCTCACAGCAATCAATACCCAGATGAGCAAAAAATACCCCAACTCCATTATCACCAACTAACAGTTAGAAAACATGAAAACTTCTTAATTTCAAAACACATGGACAAAGACTTAATCATACATTAGTATGATTAAGTTCCAACTGGGAAACTGACCATCCTAGACCAAGCCATGTTCAAAAATACTAGAGAATTCCAGGACCTTAGACATTCTGTATCTCTGGTTGCCATCTAGTGGTTGCTCTAGTCAGAATGCAGTGAAGCTGGTTGGCTCCTTCTGGTTGCTTGGACTTACCAAAAGCTCCTTCTGTCTCCCCTCATTATTCTTGTTGGCACCTTAAGCCAATGCCCAGCTTTTCTTTTTTCTTTTTTCTCCAAATTACACACCTCTATTTACATTGTTAACAGTATTGTGTCATAGATATTACATATACTTACATTTATTTCTATACATTAATCCTTATTCCTATGTTCTATCCACTTATACCATTTATCCCATACCGCATAATATTCCGATTCCTCCTTGCCTTTTAGTTCTATTGTAAGTTTGTCCATATCGACACATTCTAATATTTTTGGTATTAACATCTCTTCGGACGGTATGTTTTCTAATTTCCAACCCTGCGCAAAAACTATCCTTGCTGCTGTTATTATATGCAATATGATGTATTGGATTTGTTTGCTAAATTTCCCATTAATTATTCCCAATAGGAATAGTTCGGGTTTAAGTTCTATTTGATGTTCTGTTATCTCCTGAAGCCATCTTTGTACTTTCACCCATATTTTCTGGCTTTGGGGCATTGCCACTATATATGAAAGAACGTTCCATCTTTCTGCTTGCATTTCCAGCACTCTGATTTCCTATTTGGATACATTTTTGCCAATCTTGCTGGTGCTAAATGCCATCGATAAAACATTTTATACTGCTTCTCTTTATAAGCAGTTGACAATGTTAACTTGTAGTTTTGGGTCCATAATTTTTCCCAATCATCTAGTTCTACACTACGACCTATATTCTTTGCCCAGGCTATCATTGGCTCTTTTACTATTTCTTCCTCCAGTTCCACTCCTAATAAATAGTTATGCAATCTTGTTATAAATTTTTCTTCTTTGCCTTTCAAAATTTGATCAAATTGTAATTCCTTTTCAATTCCATGTTTTTCTAAATCCTTTCTATGTCTCATCTGTATCTGTAAATATGGCTACCAAATCACAATTATACCTTGTTCTTTCAATTCTTCATTTGATTAAGAGTCCCCTGACTGTCTAATAGTTCTTTATATCTAATCATTTTCTTTGTATCCATTGTATTCAGATATATTGTTCAATGTCCAGCTTTTCTATGGGCATGAGCCAGCCTTAGAGGGGCCCATAATGTAGTTTAGCTTTTTTAAGCACTGAAGGCCCATTTAAGGTTCCTGTCTCTGCAGCCCCATGGTGGCCACCAGCTTGCCTCTTCCATATTTATGCCACTAATCTGATAGACATCAGTAATTCCTAACAATCGTACTGTGCATATATGTTTTGGGCGTTATTTTTTATTAAAGAAGAGTCGCATGATTTGTTGCCTTGTAACTAAAACTGAATTTTACTTTTTAGTAATTGTGCTTAGATTTGCAGGCTACAAAACCCCCAGAGCTAATATATACATTTTTTAAAAGAACTACAGCTATTTATTTTCTTTAACAAACCCCTTGCCTATTTTTTTTAGCATTTCTAATTTTCAGGGACTTATATGGTTACTTTAAGTCTTCCTCAGATTAGACATGCTACGTTATTTGTTTGCTGAATTTAATTTGTCCCCCCACCCCATCTCATGGCAAATCTCTCTGGGTAACTTCAGCATTAGAACTTTAAAAAACCTAACAAATAAATATCTTTCAAAGCGTAAAAGTAGAAATCCTAATCAAGATATAGTTAAAAGAAAGGGAGAGAGGGACAAGGTTGGGTGGGTGGGAGGTGGGATTGCCTTTTAATTCCACAACCACCTCAATGTGATGCTTCCTCATTTAGTCAGGGCCTCAGGCCATCTGGCACACTTAAGGTCCTGAGGAAGCACAGAAGGGTGGGTGCCAATCTCCCTCAGGAGTAAGACATTACATAAGGCAGAAGCCACAGTAGACAATCTCTTTCTCCTGAATACTGTCAGCCAGATTTCCTTGACCAACAAGGCTGGCAGCATGCCTCCTTTGCCAATATAGAAGAGGCGACTATCTGTGTTAAGCATCTGTGATGTTTTTAATGGGATTATTACATTTTTAAACAGATTTGGGAAAAGCTTCTGTTTTATTCCAAGTTACCAAAAATGTGAAGCATTGAATAAACAACTTCGCACATTAACCTTCCATCTCCTCCGCTTCCTTTCCAGATTAGCTGGCACATACACTAGATTCAACTCATGCTTTTTGTTATTCTTAGACAATCGACACCAGTTCTTCAGAATGAAGTGATGACATGACTGGAAGGATTATTTGGTTGCTTGTGCTCTAGCCATCTGTGCAAGATTCATTGCTCAAATTGCCAGTCCTTCTAAATAGCCTAACAATAAACAGTAAATGTGGGACCAAATTAGATGAGACAATGTGTGATAAACTATTGCAATTTCTGTTGTACCCATTTTATCACTACATACTGTAGTCATGTTGATAGTAGCTCATAGTTCAATAGAAAGTTGAGTGAGATCTTCTCACGCTTGAAGTCCATCATCTGTGTCTCAGTTTAGATATCAAGCATGTGGTTTTGCTAGTTTTGGCTTAACCTGTGTAAACTTTGTGATTTAGAAACAATATCAAGTGAGGTCATTTGCCATACAGAGCACTAGTTTACTTAACCATTCTTTATCAAACAAACATAATTGGCTGCTTTCCCATAACATGTTTAATGCATCATCTATGATTTATAAACCGCAGTGGTTGGGTTTGTACAATATGCAAGTCATATCCAAATTAATTAATTATTGCTTAGTAAGTTATATGAATTGGACTATCAACATAAAGTTTTATCATTTATTTTAAAATATAGAGTGGAAGCTAACAAAGAAGGCATGGATGTCATATCCCCTACAATCAATACAATCATATACTCACACACTTCAACATAATGCCACCATAAATAACAATTGTTTCTTCCCAGTGCTGATCTTACAACTTGATGATGAATTAATCATCATCCTTATTGTATATTCAGGAAGCAAGCTATGATGTTTACATCAATTTAAAGTGCAATAAAAGTGGAGGTTTTGGTGAACAACAACATGTCTCACACTGATGATGTTACCTAGCTGGATAATGAAACATCTGCAAGCAAACAATCACACTCAGGGAGCATCAAGACCTCCACACTTCAACCCTGAGCCACATATATTCACTTCTGTTAGAATGCAATAATTCAATACAACAGTTACTTCAAGCAATTATTTACATTTCTAAACTATACAACTATGCAATTTCTAAATGGTTCCTCCAACTTGTAGAACTACTTTCCCCATCTGTTTTCTAACCAAATATTCACAATTTGTTCTTAGCTATGTCAATAGTTACATGGGGAAAAAATGACTGCCTTCAACATATACATCCCATAAATGAAATATTTGTTATGTGACTAGATGAATTACAAGGTTCCAGTGCTATGAGTCCATCACTGTGCAGAAAAACTGTGGACTCTCTTGCTTCTCTTTTAAAACTATACAAACTGAATTACTCTGTTCTTAAAACAAATGCCCACTGTTTACCATTCTTGTTCATATTTGAAACTATACAATAGTCAAGTCTATATTTTAATTACAGATAGCTTCGAGTTCAGTTACCTAGTGATATTTACAACAGATGTAACAATTGATGTGAACTGATTTCTCTTTCAAAGAACATGAAGAACCACCTACATTTAAAGTATGCAAAAGCAGGCCAACTTGGAAAAAGTACAGCAAAACTAAATTCAGTTAAAAACATTTCCAAAATCTAATTCTCATATCAAAAGATAGGAAAACATTGTAAGTAACTGTGGTCAGAGAGGGTTCTCACACCAATCAGATTTAGCCCTCTGATGTCAGATTGCTCTCTCCTGATTTAGGTGACCCCTTATTAATCTGCACTTTCTTAGATGAAAGTTAATAAAATGAATCTTCCTTACGTTCTTTTGTTGGTACACACAAAGCCCGTTAAGATTTTCCTCTCTTAGGAAAGGCAATCATAATGACTACCATAGTTCCTAAGATTCAAAAGAGGGCTAACATGTTGTGGTAGTACATTTCTGCTTAGAGCACCATACGCCATTCTTAGTATAGTGCAATCAAGTATTACCTAGAAAATATTTTAAGTTTCCATGTTAGTAAGCCAAGATTTTTTTTAAATCTTTCCCGTGGAGAGTTTCAAGTAATAACAATGGTGTAGGCCGTGCTTCACTCTTTACTCTTTACTCATTCACTATTTTAACTGAAAGTGCACCTTAATCTTTTGTACCATGAAAACCACAGGTTGGAAAACGGAAATAATGTTGAAATTTAACTAGATAGCAATTCCTATAAAGCAATGAATAGGGATGAGCCTTGAGTGGGGATATTAAAGCCCAGTGTTCTTTTGTGGTCTCGGAGTGGGTGAACTTAATATTTTTCAGCTGGTTTTAAGGCTTTTTGAAACCTAGGGGATGTTGTATCTTTTTTTTTTTACGTTTTCAAAGAAATGTATCAGGTCTTGATAGGATATTTAAAGTCATCATTCAACTCTGCATCTTGAGGATTTGCTAAATTATCTATGATTGGTATTGATGTTGTTCCTACTTAAAGACTGTAGATGATTTTTTTATTACTAGCTTACAAGCAAAGAAACTTTCTACCCATCATCATTTGTCAAATAATTAAATATATTTTGGCTGATTAGCTGCCTCCCTTTTAACCAATTAAAGATAGGGCAAATTGCATATTCTGATAATCTCAACCTAAAGACCAGAGTTGAAATGCTGAGGAAGTATAACTTTATATTTCATTTTAAAGATACTATTTATTATCATTTTATTTTGCAATTCAATCTGGTACATACAAAATCAACGTGGTCTGGAAAAACAAAGCACAGTGTCCTTGGTTATTTAACATTACAAAGGTGTACAATGTGACTCTCTTACTGCACCCAGATAACACATTATATGACCATTATGTTATTTGTCACTCTGTTGTAAGTAACAACTTTAGTGAATGGAAGAATGGGAAAAACTTTGGAGAAACATATCCCTTATCTTCAGAAATATAAGCAAAAACTTGTGAGGTGGAGATGGAGTCAAGCAGGAATCTGTTGATGGGCCTTGATTCTATATCTTCCTTTTTTCCCAACTGGTAGCAAGGACCAAATAGCAAGCAATATTTTTAACAGCAGGTGAGAACTGAAGCTCAGTTTCTTGGTCTTAAGCTTGTCTCCTCCTTAAGACATTCCACAAGTTTGGGACTTTGGGATAAATCAGTGGGAAGTGAGGAAAACCTCACATATGCCATATATTATGGCCTAATAATATAAAAGTAAAATAATTCTTGGAATCCCAATGAAAGCAGAGCCACTATTTATTATCTTTGTGAAAGAAAAAAAGTATTTGCAAGTTTGAGGACAAAGATAAATACAGCAACAGTGGCTATAAAACGGTGGATGTGACAAAAGAGCATCTTCTTTAATTATTTACAATTAGCCTTTAAATTTCTTGTTACTCCTCCCAAGTGTGAGAGCAGATTTTGATATAATTTGCTTCCTTGTAAGAGACTGTATTAATATATTTCCATGATAGTAATGCTGATTTTTATTAATCATAAATTACTTTAGGCACTAATCTTCTTCCATCAAACCAAGAATACTCCCCTTCAGCAAACTTGCGTTAATCTTACCCAGAGTACAGCCACTGCTGCTACAAAAACCATGAATGCACTTAGCAAAAAGTGTTTGAACGCTCAAGTTTTAGGAATTATGACTATATAATTAATTTTGCTGCCAAGTGTCTATTAGCAACGGGATAAGGGTACGTGCTAATTGGAAGTGACAGGTGATAAAGCAGTTAATGTGTTATGATCAAAGTGGCTGAATTACAGGATTGTGTAGCCTCTTGTAACTTCCTTGTCATTAGCCTGCTGTTATCATGAAGCGTGGTGGATGGCCATAACATGGAAATGGATATGCTGATGTCATTAACAATCAACCCTTGTGAAATAAGGAGTCTCACCCAGAGCACAAGTCTTTACGCTGAGTACAGTTACATTTTCTATGGAAAAAAAGCAACCCACAAGCATCCAAAGCCAGAACAGTAGGCTCTTTTTTTTTTTTTTTTACTACAACTCTCCATTTCCAGTATTCACAGTTCTTGAGAACATTATCCTTGGCAAGCACAGAACTGGTTCACGCATCATTTTAAGGAAAGCTTTATTGAGTAAGCATTAATGATCAATTGGGAGTGTTGCTGCTATACCAGGCTACCTGATTCATAGCAACCTGCCTCAGCTCCTGGAGGCTATCTCAGCTTTGGGTAGAGAACCCCAGGCTTATGAGCCTGGAGGACTTCAATCTACTATCCCTGACTTGGCTTCAGAAGAAGCTCAGGAGTTCATGGCCATCAACCTATCCCAGACCATCTAAGGCCCACTTGAGATAGCAGTTAGATCCCGGATATGATTTTCCTGTCAGAGCAGTGTCAACAAGAAATGATGGGGAATCTGTCATGATTAGACATGGTATGGTATCCTGCCTATCAGGATTATCAGACCATGCCCTGGTGGCTAAAAGATTTTTCTAAAGTTGCCTCCCTCTGCAGGGAGGCAAGGCCCATTAAAATGGCATCCTCAGCAACTAATGAACTCAATCCAGAAGGAACTGGGGGATATCCTGGGGGTTTGGTTTGTTACTTAGGGAAGGTGGTTGAAAAAGGGTTGTGTGGGATAAATGTCATTGTTTGCACTTATGGATAATCTTTGGCAAGAGCAGGACAGGGTAGAGCACAACCATTCTTCTTCTCCTTGATCTTTCAGTGGCTACATGGGAAGAGACAGTGCAGCACAATTCACCTCTCTTCTCCAAGGCCGTGCCTAAGCAATATTTATAGAGAGTGATAGGTAGGCAACTAATAGTTCCACTCAGCTGGGGAAATTCTGCTGCATACCACTGTGGAGGTTTTGGCCACAAATTGGAAGAAGGAAGTGGCTAGACCCTGGAGAGCACCTGCCCATGTGGCCTCTAACATGGCCTATCAGTCCCGAAACTCCCCATGGTTTAAGGAGGAGCTGAGGCTCCTGAGAAAAGCCAGTTTGTCCAATGAAACCTCAGTGAAAAATGAGGATGCAGAAAAGGGTCCGTTTTTGTCATCCACCTGTCCTGTTCAAGGTCACCAAATTCCTCCTTGCAAAGGAGGGCTTGGACAAACATTTAAAGAGCCATGCAGAGGAAACCCCTAATGGATAAAATTGCTTGGATCCACTCTCAGTTTGAGTCCAAGCATAGAGCTGGTCAATCGGAGAGACCTGGAGAATGGACTTGCCAAATCATGTGGGAGCATTATATGGGAGCAGTTTAATTCTGTAGGCACTCAGAAAATAGATAGGACCCATGGGGCTGTTAAGGCAACTTAACAGAAAACCTGCTAAAGTTTTCTGACCAAGCTATGGGAAACAGATGGCACTGTTCATGGTTGCGGATCAGCCCTGTGAGAGTGACATGGGTTAGTCCAACCATCCTTCTTCTCCTTGATGTCTCAATGGCTACGGGAGATGGGGATGTACAATACCCTACTCCACTGGTTCAAATCCCTTCTGCACGGCTGCGCTAAGCAGTATTAATAGGGAGCAAGGGACAGGCCCTGTTTGAACGATTCTGTGTTGGCGAGTAATGGACCTACTCAGGTTGCAGAAGGGGATACTCTTCGGGGGATAACGTGGGGATTTGGTTTGTCCAATTGTCTACCTCGCCATTTTAGGAACACGGTGAAAAAAGGAAACCAGGGCTCTGGAGGGTTCTAGTTGAAATGAACTATCTGGACCCCTTTCTGTGGAGTTTGAAGGCAGGATATGAGATAGAAATGTATTGTTGGCACTTGTGGATGATGTCTGGCAAGAGTGTGATGGGACAGTGCAACCTTCCACTCAGGAACAGTACAACCTTCCCTCGTTGTGACTTTTCAGTGGCTGCAAGGGATGGCAATGCGTAGCACAGTATTGCGCCTTATTCAGCTCCTTTCCCCAAGGCTGGTCCCAATTGGTGTTAATAGGGAGCAAGACAAGCCCTATTTGAATGGTCCATCTTTGGTGATTCAGAAGAAGCTGGGGAGATATCTGGAGGGTTTGATTTGTCCAGTGTTCACCTCACCATTTTTGGGAAGGGGATGGGAAAAGGTCGTTTTGAAGCTCAAAATGTCTTAATTGAAATAAATAATCTGCAACATTCTTCCAGTGGAGGTCAGAACTGCCCCTGTCTTTTGGCTTTCTGGCATCAAAAGCTGGTATTGCCTGGGGCCCTGAGAATGGTGTTCACTGCAGGACATGTCTTGTGAGGAAGGAAAATCTCATCACCATTCCATCCCTCTTTTGGCTCTTGTGTGTGTTTTTAGCACAGTTTTTAATGTCAGTTCATTATTTTTAAGTTATACTATATTAGATACAATGACTAGGTTTAGATAAACCAGATTAGCTGCTAAGGTGTGAACCAGATGATGTTATCTTGATGTTTTACAAAACAAGTTAACCTTCCATAAGGGCACAGGAACAGGTTCTTGTTTGGCTTTCCTTAGCTAGAATTTGTAAGAATTGAATTACAAAATTCATGCTTTTATTTTTCTGCTTCTGTGACATTCATATATTAAGTTTTTTAAAGGTGTTTTTCCTGATGGATTGGGAGGAAAGCATTCAGAAGAAACAAGTGGGACTTAGAATATCATGTGACAGTGTTGAAATATTGCTGTTCAAAAACCCATGTTGGTATTTCAACAGCTATTGCCATTTCCTTGAGCCAGAAGATAATTTTGTCCTCTTCACCGTGAATAGTATGCTTTGAGCTACGTATAGAAAATCATTTTTATGAACTTTCAATATAGGTTTCTTTATTATCTTTTTAGCTTCCTTTATTTTTATCACATAAAAGAATGATTCAAAGTTAAGAGTAATGCTAACTCAGAATGAAACCAGAAATACACACACACACACACACACACACCTACCTCTATATAATCTAGCTTGAAGATACAACTATCTGAAACATTTCCAATACAAACAATAATGAAAAATATTATTAATCCCGCTAATAAATGATCCAATTTAATTGAATTTGTCTTTTGTAAGATTTTTCAATATTCTTTTGCAATCTTTTGCAATCTTCCTCCCGTATAAATACCACCTATCCAACAAAATATTATATTTTCATTTTCCAACTTTTTGTTCATATTATAAAAAAAATCAGTGTGATCTTAATTATTATCTCAACTTTTTAAAGGACTTTCAAGAGAAATCAGTATTTCCAGTGCTAAAGGTTTATTTATACAATCTTGATCATATTCTCTTGCCATTATGCAAAGCAGACATCTTATACAGGAAATATTATAAGAGTCATATCTCCAAAATAGATTTGATAAGATAGATTTGATAAGATAGATTTGATATCTCCAAAATCCAAGCTAGGTCTAATATTTCCAGGAGAGATTTGAATGAATCATATAGTGTCAAGGTGTTGCGTTAAGACTGGGGAGACACCAGACAACTCTATTCTTGGCCTCTGACACTCAATGGGTGATATTGGAGCAATCATACTCTCTCATTGGAACCTTCCCATCAAGAAATAACTAGAGGAGAGGGGAGGATGGAAATGAAAATAGTCAGAATGCTGCCTTACTCTCTTAAAGTTAATGTATAATGTGCAACTAACTCATAAATAAATATTGTATATGTCACCTTTTTTCATAAGTTTTCAACTAAGGTTAAAAGAATGAAGTTGGAGTCAAAGGTTTAACCAAGACTAAATCTCTCTACTGCTCTTTAAAAGACATTTCTTCTGCAAAGTCTTTGGTGCTCTCTGGTTATTTGCTTACAAACATTTCATTGCCTGATTACATAAAATCATCTCCATACTTCCCAAACTCCATAATCATTGAACTGATGATGTTATCTAGCTGGATAATGAAACATCTCTAAGCAAAAACCAAATCAGAAGAGCACCAAGGACTCCACCAAGGAACAATCCCGAGCTACAGATGTTCTCTTCTAAAGTTTTGATATTGCTGTTGTTGTTGTACACACCTGATCGATAGCGCTCATCTCGTGAGCCTGATGATCTGCGGCGATGGTATCGAGAGGAGGAGGATGGAGTTACTGGTGTTCGGCGTTCTTGTGGCAGTGCTTGATCGACTCCTGCATTTGCAGAAAACAAAAGGAAAAAATATCAGATTCTGTTACATTGTTTTTTAGAAGTATGGTAAACATGGCATACGGTGGATGCAAATCAAACTTTGATCAACTTAAGTTGTCAAGAGTTTATACAAAAGAATAGAGTTGATACAAAACAAAGAAATTACTATAACATAGGATTTTATGACTTACTGTTCAAAATCAAAAGTGTGAACAAAGCATGTACATTATTGCCATTAATTGCAGCACAAATATGCAAAATGCTACAGAACAACAACTCTGGGGAATGCACTTTTGTGGATACTGTCATGCTAGAATTGTACAAATCAGAAATGGATTAAGAAAATGTCTGGTAGAGTTAGAATGATGAAACAGCAGCATCAAGTACAGTAATTTTGCCCATTTTCCGTTGATATGTAATTAAATATCTTATGAGTCAAATAAACCAATGTTTCCTCATCGTTTTTACTGTTGCAAAGTGAAAGTGCACTAAGTATATAAATGTCTATATTATAGGAAAAAGCAAACTAATTAATATGCCTCCAAAAATGAAACATCAACCAAAGCTTGAATTGCCCCTTTCATGAATTAGGGTTGAGCTTTAGATAGAAAAGGAGACTCCCTCATGAAATCTCGCCCTTTTATCTTCAGAATGAACAGAAGAAACTCTTTCCTTAAACAGAAGAAGGATGAAAACAATTACTCCTACACTCCACCTGAGCAGAGAAAGGCACTTCTTTCTCCATTGAAGTAATGGACAATGGAAAATAAATGATATGCTTTCCCACATCTTCAGCAGAAAAGGGAATGAAATGTGAATGAACCAGGTGCAGAATTCTTGTGGAGTACATCTGGTCTGCAGCTCTAGAGAGTCGCTGGCACTTCTGTTGACTTTATGCATCAAATCAAAATATACCCACTGAGCCTTTCCAAACAGGTTTTCCCAGCCCTTGAGCTCAATGAATCCCATCTGCTGTCTCCAGATATTATTACCTTTTGATTCCTTAGGAAGATGGATCCCATTTGGCTGAAGGGAAAGAATACTAAGATAAGAGTTTTTAAATGTCCCACTTGGTAGTATCTCCAAATAGAGAACATTTAGGCTATACAGTATGTTACACAAAAACAAGGAAGGTAGGAGTTGAAACAAGAAACAATGCTGTGATGGAGTATGTGCTCCGTACTGTCCTGGAAAATGGTTAAAAATAAATACAAGCTAATTGAAATAATCAGTTCAGCAGCTCTTTCCAAAGAGCATCATGTGGTTGTGCTTGGAGCAGGCGACAGCTCTATTTTAGGTCTACAAATTAGATACTATGGTGATAAGAACCACAGGGGACAAAAAAGACAATTCTGCTTATTTGAAAGATAGTTTATCTACCTTCCAACTTGATATCAATGAAAAATTAAACATGATAACCGGATTTCTCCTTCTTGCCTATTGTATACTACAGGATATTTCTATAATTAAGTATAATTGCAATACCGTGTCCAGTTTATAAGCCAATGAGATAATATGTTGCATAATACTAGAGCACTAAAATTTTCAGATAAGGCAAAGATGGGCAAAGTGAAGTAGGCTGATAATCCATGAGGGTTTTTTTTTATTGTAAACCATATTCTTCTTTATTTTAATTCCAGTAGAACAAAACTGAACACATGAACAAGATTGCAAGTCCCTGCTTTCTCAAGACAAAAGGCAGCAGCGAGAGATGGGCGGGGGGAGGAGTCTCACTGCTATATTAGTGGGAAGGACATTCTCTGGGTGTTTACTTCAGCTGTAGTGGGATGGATGTTTGGCGGTCAAGCTAAAACTAGAACAAAATCTTCATGGACAGGAGAGCAAAAAACCTTCGAACAATTAGAGTGACCCTTTTTCCTCTAAAGCAGCATTTTTGAACAAGCAGACAGACCAAATAAAATGTGGAAGGCTGCCTGCCATGTTAGTTACCATTTATAAAAGACACAGAGACCATTTTGAGGGTGCAGTTAGCCCTGCCAGAGTCCCTGAGCAAGGTGATGGCACAGGGAAAGAGGGAGGCAGGAAATGAACATAATCCACCTCCTCCATGTGTGATGCATCCCCATCTCCTTCCAGGGGAGGGATCTCTTCAGATACAGTGGGAAGTGGATTCTTCAACAGCAACTTCTTCTTCATCAATTCCTAATCCCAGCTTGATCATTCTATAGATACGATTAGAGTGGATCTGTGGTTCCTCCAAGGAGAAACCCAAAGAAAGTAATGCCCCTAGCCTCAACATTTCTTCTCTTCATACAATTTCAGTTTCTATTTCCAACTGTGAAATTTTGGAGGTTGGTGTCAATTCTATCAAATGGAACAATTAGTCAGCTTTTTAATATGTTATGATATTTTTAGAATCCCTATAAATCTACCGCTATTGAGATTATCTAATTAATTGGTGAGCCTTAGTTTTTATTCCCCTTGGAACTGGTTTTTCTTCTTGTGTCCAGTTCATGCAGTGGTCACTTGCTGGTTCATTCATTTTTCTCAATGACATAAGTACATTTCTCTGGAAAAGAAGCCTTAAATAGAAAACGTCTAATTCAATTTTCTGCCTCCTAGAGGTCAAAATAAGACCTTCTTCCCCTCTCTCCCATATACAAGGGATATAAATATGACTTCATGGCTGGCTCCCAAGTTTTCTTCAAACAATGGAAGCCCAGTAAAAGCTTTTATTAGGTATTCAGCAGGGCCAGTCGGTTGCAATTTTTAAAAACAGATACATTTTTCTTGCAGGGTAGATATAGAACACAAAACATTAAGCCTCTGGTATGTAGACCCTTTTGCATAAGACAGAAAACTCTCACATATATTAAACTCCAAAAATTCAGTTAAGTATTGTTATCAAGAGGAAGGGTAATAATCATAGAAACATCCTCCTCCTATGTGGCACATATAGTGCTGGAACCTGTAGTCAGATGGAATTGCTTTTTCTAGAATAAAATTTGTGCAAATAAATAATGCACAAGGCAATCTGTAGAGTTATACATTCATTGCTATTGCCTTGCATGGAGGAATATGTCTTGTAAATTCCCTTGAAATCTCCTTTGATCTGTTTTCTAGGAATAACTTCACATTGCACACCCCAGCTAGAAAAATGTTAATTATCACATCAGAAGGTAACAGAATATAACTGGAAGCTGAACTAACTTGTCCTTTGTTTATAAAATGCATGATGAAAATAAATATATAAAATCAATAAATTAATTGGTAGTGTATTGCATCCAATGTTCAATTACTTGAAAGGAATTCTCTTCTGAAGCCCTTTTTAATCTACAAAGAAGATGAAAGTAAACTAAACGAGAGGAAAAACTTCATCATACATGGTGATGACTATTACTTTGGATTTGATAGATCCAATAAAATTGGGAAACAAGTGACTACAAATCTTGATAACAGAAGATTGTCTTTTGAATCTCTCACTGCTACTAAAAATGACAATGGACAAAAGATTTTGCCTGTCCATTCACATAAATTGGCTTCATAGATGCATTTGGTGGACCATTATATGACACAGAATGCTGATAGTTAAGGGGAAAGCCAGAATAACTAAAGCCAAAGTTGGGAACTATGCAAATATTTAAGAACTATTGCACTAAAAAACCACCACTGTCAGTAGAAAGATGCTGATTTGTGAGAAAGACCAGAAGAAAATGTAAGTGGGTCTGTATTATGTTGGTTGAACATCCTAACTGTTTCAGTGTGGCCCTCTCAAGTGCCAGACAGTCAACTGAAGCCACTGTGGTTCTGGGTGCTGTATTATCCCCTAGTTCAACACTATTCTGTATGGAGGGATTCTCCATGCTCTGGCTACTGACAGATCTATCAGAGCTGTGTACTATGTCTGCCTGGGCCAGTGGGGTGCTACAAATAATACCTCTGTTACTCTTTTGATCACTTTCGGTATCAATGGAAGTGGAGGAAATGTGTAAAGTAATCTCCTGGGCCACGTTCCTCAGAGGGCATTGGCCATTTCTGCCCCGGCATTGAGAACCTTGAGTAAAATCTCAGAAGTTGCATATTTGTTGGGGATGCAAACAAGTCTAGGACTGGCTTAACTCCTTGAAAAGGGCAGGGTGTAGACGCCATTCTGCGTGATTGATAGTGGTTCTGCTGAGCCTGTACATTCTCCAATCCTGAGATACTCTCTGCTCTGATTGATAGGATATGTCTCTCCGCCCAGTGGCCTAGACACTCCGCCCCTTGCAAGAGCGTCCCCCCCTTGCCTGCTGATATACGCCCTGGTGGTCACATTGTCTGTCAAGATTAGCACATACTGACATACTATCCTCTCCTTGAATGTCTTAAGAGCCAGGTGCACAGCCCTGAGCTCCAGCCAGTTGTTTTTGAGATCCATCTTGGACCACTGACCCTGTTGTTACGAGACAGGTATTAGATCCCCAACTGATCAGGCTGGTGACTGTCATAATGATCAGTCTGTTGGATTCCTTGAACCCACATCCCTTGGTTATGGCCCTGTGACCTCCACCACTGGAGGGACTGCTTTACTCCTGGTGGGACCCTTATCCATGTTCTCGCTTTGCTCCTGCCTGCTCTCTGGTAAGGTAACAGGAACCATTGTAAGGTTCATATGTGCAGCTGGGCCCAGGGCACTATTGTGATGCATGATATCATCTTTCGTAACAGCTGAGAGAGCAGGTCCATAGTCAACACTGGTGTTGTGACCATCTGGTCTATCATTGCTGTTATGCTGGACTGTCACTCCTGTGACAGGTAGACCATGCAAGACTGTGTGTCTATGACTGCTCCCAAATGCTGTAGTCGGTTTGTCAGCTGCAGATGGCTCTTTTCGAACTTCACCTAAAACCTCTATTCTCGTAATGTTCTTACTGTGGTTTCTACATCCCCCCTTGTCCTCAGTGGGGAGGATGACAGTATTGGTATGTCATCCATATAGCATTGCCAGCACCTTGGTGAAAGTCTTGAGCACCGATGATAGCCCAAACAGCAGGGCTCTGCATTGGTAATGCCTTCGTGCGTAACAAATTTGTAAATGGTGGAGCCAAACCAGGCGCCTCACTGCCACCAAAGCTGCAATAGCCTTGGTAGTGTACTTGACAACATTCAGGGTGGCATTGTTGCATTGTTGTTTAAATCCAGTTGTAATAAAGGATCACCAGGTGGTGCTCTTTCCTGCATTTGTGCGAACTGTATGAGAGTGCCGTGCTGAAGAATGAGGCAGTTGGGGTTGCTCTCACTACGTGCACTGTTGCTGGGCGGACCTTTCGGAGAGTCTGCTCTGTATTGGTAATGCCTTCCTGTGTAACAAAACTGCAGGAATCTTCTACGTGGTTGGGCAATTGGGATATGTAGGTATGTGTCTATTGACATCTCCTTCTCGGAGACTTCCCAGGATTGACTGTAAGGATTGCATATTGAATATCCGTTTAGTAATTTTAGATCCAGAATTGGTCTACGCCCCCTCCCCCACTCAACAATTCCTTCTGTAGTACAAACAAGATTGAATAAAACCCTTGTCCCTGTTCGGCCTTTAATACCCGTTGGACCACCTGAATGTCCAGCAAGTGTTGAACTCTTGTGTCCATGGTGCCCCTTTTGGCTCTGTCTCTTGGCAGTGGGCCTCTTCTGAAAGAGTTTGGGGCTGTGCAGAGGAATTCCAGAACTAGGCCCCTTTTTATTGGGTCTACGACCCAACTGTCCGTTGTTATTGCTTCCCATCATTGGCAAATGGGCCCAGTCCCCTGCCAATGGGTACGCTGTTCTGGTTGCCACTTTATGTGGCAAAAGGGCCTGTTAGCAGGACACTTGAACGGTCTTCTTCCCTGGAATCGTTGACTGCCCCATCTATAAATCCAGATCTGTCCAGTTTCTGGATTGGCGTCTTTGATTGTGGATGCTGTTAACCATATTCCTAAAAATTTTGAATGTATGACGATGGCCGCCAATCTGCCTGCCCAAACTTCCTAGGCAAGATCTTTCCTTTGTCCTTGGTCTCAACTAGTAGAGGTTCTATGGCTTCCTGAATAGTCGGTTTCCTTTAACTGGAGCTGAAGCAATTTTCCACTTGTGCTTTAAATCCGCTTGCCAATGGCGGAGCCAAACCAGGCGCCTCACCACCACCAAAGCTGCAATAGCCTTGGTAGTGTACTTGACACCATTCAGGGTGGCATTGTTGCATTGTTGTTTAAATCCAGTTGTAATAAAAGATCACCAGGTGGTGCCCTTTGTTGCATTTGTGCGAACTGTATGAGAGTGCCGTGCTGAAGAATGAGGCAGTTGGTGTTGCTATTACTACATGAACTGTTGCTGGGTGGACCTTTCGGAGAGTCTGCTCTGTATTGGTAATGCCTTCCTGTGTAACAAAACTGCAGGAATCTTCTACGTGGTTGGGCAATTGGGATGTGTAGGTACGCGCGTCTACTGACATTAACACATCTCCTTCTCGGATACTTCCCAGGATTGACTGTAAGGATTGCATATTGAATATCCGTTTAGTAATTTTAGATCCAGAATTGGTCTACACACCCGCACCCCCAATTCCTTCTGTAGTACAAACAAGATTGAATAAAACCCTTGTCCCTGTTCGGCCTTTAATACCCGTTGGACCACCTGAATGTCCAGCAAGTGTTGAACTCTTGTGTCCATGGTGCCCCTTTTGGCTCTGTCTCTTGGCAGTGGGCCTCTTCTGAAAGAGTTTGGGGCTGTGCAGAGGAATTCCAGAACTAGGCCCCTTTTTATTGGGTCTACGACCCAACTGTCCGTAGTTATTGCTTCCCATCATTGGCAAATGGGCCCAGTCCCCTGCCAATGGGTACGCTGTTCTGGTTGCCACTTTATGTGGCAAAAGGGCCTGTTAGCAGGACACTTGAACGGTCTTCTTCCCTGGAATCGTTGACTGCCCCATCTATAAATCCAGATCTGTCCAGTTTCTGGATTGGCGTCTTTGATTGTGGATGCTGTTAACCATATTCCTAAAATTTTTGAATGTATGACGATGGCCGACAATCTGCCTGCCCAAACTTCCTAGGCAAGATCTTTCCTTTGTCCTTGGTCTCAACTAGTAGAGGTTCTATGGCTTCCCTGAATAGTCGGTTTCCTTTAACTGGAGCTGAAGCAATTTTCCACTTGTGCTTTAAATCCGCTTGCCAATGGCGGAGCCAAACCAGGCGCCTCACCACCACCAAAGCTGCAATAGCCTTGGTAGTGTACTTGACACCATTCAGGGTGGCATTGTTGCATTGTTGTTTAAATCCAGTTGTAATAAAAGATCACCAGGTGGTGCCCTTTGTTGCATTTGTGCGAACTGTATGAGAGTGCCGTGCTGAAGAATGAGGCAGTTGGTGTTGCTATTACTACATGAACTGTTGCTGGGTGGACCTTTCGGAGAGTCTGCTCTGTATTGGTAATGCCTTCCTGTGTAACAAAACTGCAGGAATCTTCTACGTGGTTGGGCAATTGGGATGTGTAGGTAATGCGCTCTACTGACATTAACACATCTCCTTCTCGGATACTTCCCAGGATTGACTGTAAGGATTGCATATTGAATATCCGTTTAGTAATTTTAGATCCAGAATTGGTCTACACACCCGCACCCCCAATTCCTTCTGTAGTACAAACAAGATTGAATAAAACCCTTGTCCCTGTTCGGCCTTTAATACCCGTTGGACCACCTGAATGTCCAGCAAGTGTTGAACTCTTGTGTCCATGGTGCCCCTTTGGCTCTGTCTCTTGGCAGTGGGCCTCTTCTGAAAGAGTTTGGGGCTGTGCAGAGGAATTCCAGAACTAGGCCCCTTTTATTGGGTCTATGACCCAACTGTCCGTTGTTATTGCTTCCCATCATTGGCAAATGGGCCCAGTCCCCTGCCAATGGGTACGCTTGTTCTGGTTGCCACTTTATGTGGCAAAAGGGCCTGTTAGCAGGACACTTGAACGGTCTTCTTCCCTGGAATCGTTGACTGCCCCATCTATAAATCCAGATCTGTCCAGTTTCTGGATTGGCGTCTTTGATTGTGGATGCTGTTAACCATATTCCTAAAAATTTTGAATGTATGACGATGGCCGCCAATCTGCCTGCCCAAACTTCCTAGGCAAGATCTTTCCTTTGTCCTTGGTCTCAACTAGTAGAGGTTCTATGGCTTCCCTGAATAGTCGGTTTCCTTTAACTGGAGCTGAAGCAATTTTCCACTTGTGCTTTAAATCCGCTTGCCAATGGCGGAGCCAAACCAGGCGCCTCACCACCACCAAAGCTGCAATAGCCTTGGTAGTGTACTTGACACCATTCAGGGTGGCATTGTTGCATTGTTGTTTAAATCCAGTTGTAATAAAAGATCACCAGGTGGTGCCCTTTGTTGCATTTGTGCGAACTGTATGAGAGTGCCGTGCTGAAGAATGAGGCAGTTGGGTTGCTATTACTACGTGAACTGTTGCTGGGCGGACCTTTCGGAGAGTCTGCTCTGTATTGGTAATGCCTTCCTGTGTAACAAAACTGCAGGAATCTTCTACGTGGTTGGGCAATTGGGATGTGTAGGTACGCGTCTACTGACATTAACACATCTCCTTCTCGGATACTTCCCAGGATTGACTGTAAGGATTGCATATTGAATATCCGTTTAGTAATTTTAGATCCAGAATTGGTCTACACACCCGCACCCCCAATTCCTTCTGTAGTACAAACAAGATTGAATAAAACCCTTGTCCCTGTTCGGCCTTTAATACCCGTTGGACCACCTGAATGTCCAGCAAGTGTTGAACTCTTGTGTCCATGGTGCCCCTTTTGGCTCTGTCTCTTGGCAGTGGGCCTCTTCTGAAAGAGTTTGGGGCTGTGCAGAGGAATTCCAGAACTAGGCCCCTTTTTATTGGGTCTACGACCCAACTGTCCGTTGTTATTGCTTCCCATCATTGGCAAATGGGCCCAGTCCCCTGCCAATGGGTACGCTGTTCTGGTTGCCACTTTATGTGGCAAAAGGGCCTGTTAGCAGGACACTTGAATGGTCTTCTTCCCTGGAATCATTGACTGCCCCATCTATAAATCCAGATCTGTCCAGTTTCTGGATTGGCGTCTTTGATTGTGGATGCTGTTAACCATATTCCTAAAAATTTTGAATGTATGACGATGGCCGCCAATCTGCCTGCCCAAACTTCCTAGGCAAGATCTTTCCTTTGTCCTTGGTCTCAACTAGTAGAGGTTCTATGGCTTCCCTGAATAGTCGGTTTCCTTTAACTGGAGCTGAAGCAATTTTCCACTTGTGCTTTAAATCCGCCTGCCAATGGCGGAGCCAAACCAGGCGCCTCACCACCACCAAAGCTGCAATAGCCTTGGTAGTGTACTTGACACCATTCAGGGTGGCATTGTTGTTTAAATCCAGTTGTAATAAAAGATCACCAGGTGGTGCTCTTTCCTGCATTTGTGCGAACTGTATGAGAGTGCCGTGCTGAAGAATGAGGCAGTTGGGGTTGCTATTACTACGTGCACTGTTGCTGGGTGGACCTTTCGGAGAGTCTGCTCTGTATTGGTAATGCCTTCCTGTGTAACAAAACTGCAGGAATCTTCTACGTGGTTGGGCAATTGGGATGTGTAGGTACGCGTCTACTGACATTAACACAGTTCCTTCTCGGATACTTCCCAGGATTGACTGTAAGGATTGCATCTTGAATATCCGTTTAGTAATTTTAGATCCAGAATTGGTCTACAACCCTCCACCCCCTTGACCGAAGCAACCCCTCGTGGCTGGAAAGGCTGCCTTCGCATGTATGACAATAGCCGCCAATCTGCCTCGCCAAATTTCCTAGGCCAGATCTCTCCTGTCTTTAATAAGCACTTTGTACGCCATGCCCTTCTATGGTTAATATTCCCTTTTTCCTTAGATTGATCCAATCTCGTATCCATACAAGTATTGTTCTATTATGGTATAGTGCCCAATCTGGAAGCCCAAGGCCACCTCTGCTATTACTATCCTGTAAATCTTTTCACTTTATTCGGGCTTTTTTGCCTGCCCAAACAAATTTTGTGATTATGTGATTACGTTCTCTAAAAAAATTCTTATTGAATTTTGTTGGGGTTCTTTGAAATAAATATAAAATCTTTGGCAGGACATTCATTTTTATAATTGCTATTCTTCCTAATAATGATAATTGTGGAGTCCCCCATTTTTCCAAATCATTTTAATTTGATTGAATAATTTGGTGTAATTGTCTTCTTTGATTGCGGAGCACTTTGCTGTTAACCATATTCCTAATTATTTTGGGGGGATGATTTGTAGTCCCATTACATTTTCTAGCTCCTTTTTATTTCTAATTGTTATATTTTTCACTAGCATTTTGGTTTTGTCTTTGTTGATCTTTAATCCTGAAATCTCTCCATATTCTTCTAATTCCTCTGTCAAAACTGGCCCTCATTCTAATACAAATACAAAAACCCAAATCATCCCCGAATGCTTGTAGTTTATACTCTTCTTTTTAAATTTTTGTTCCCTGTATTTCTGAATTATTCCTAGTTTGTATTAATAGTGTCTCTAGTGTCAAAGTAAAGAGAAGAGGTGACAATGGGCATCCCTATCGGATTCCTTTGGTTATTCTAAATGCCTTCGTCATATCTCCATTTATTATTATATTGGCCTTTTGGGAGGGATAAACTGTTTCTATTAATTTTTCAAATCTGTCTCCAAACTGCATTTCCTTAATTTGACGTACCATAAATTCCCAATTTAAATTATCGAATGCTTTTTGTGTGTCCAAAAGGACAAGAGCCGCTTGTCTTCCTGATTGCATTTCATAATATTCTTATATGTTCATTACTACTCTAATGTTGTCCCTTACTTGTCTTTGCGGTAGAAATCCATTCTGATCACTATGTATTATTTCGTTGAAAATCCCTTTTGTCCTCCCTGCAATAATACCCATAAAAATCGTGTAGTCGGCATTCAAGGGCGATATTGGTCTATAATTTTGGATTTGATTAACATTGGTGCCTTCCTTTGGTATCAAGGTAATATACGATTCCCTCCACAATTCCAGAATTTTTGCATTTAACAAAGCCCCATTACATATTTCCAGGAATACTAGCTCCAAAGATTGTCCTAATTTTTGATATAATTCTCCTGGTAAACCATCTGGCCCTGGGGTCTTATTTGCCTTCTGTTTTTGGATTGCTTCCTTTAATTCTGTTAATGTAATTTCTTAATTTAATATATTCCTTTTTTCCCCCTCAATTGGTGACATTCTATCTGTTTTTAAATACTGACCTATTTTGTCTGTTTCTATATCTTCTGGGATATGCTCGGAGTGATCAAAGCAACCCCTCGTGGATGGAAAGGCTGCCTTCGCATGTATGACGATGGCCACCAATCTGCCTGGTCGAACTTCCTTTGTCCTTGGTCTCAACTAGTAGAGGTTCTATGGCTTCCCTGAATAGTCGGTTTCCTTTAACTGGAGCTGAAGCAATTTTCCACTTGTGCTTTAAATCCGCTTGCCAATGGCGGAGCCAAACCAGGCGCCTCACCACCACCAAAGCTGCAATAGCCTTGGTAGTGTACTTGACACCATTCAGGGTGGCATTGTTGCATTGTTCTTTAAATCCTGTTGTAATAAAGGATCACCAGGTGGTGCCCTTTGTTGCATTTGTGCAAATTGTATGACAGCTGCCGTGCTGAAGAATGAGGCAGTTGAGGTTGCTTTCACTACCCATGCAGTTGCTGGGTGGACCTTTCGGAGAGTCTGCTCTGTATTGGTAATGCCTTCCTGTGTAACAAAACTGCAGGAATCTTCTACGTGGTTGGGCAATTGGGATGTGTAGGTACGCGTCTACTGACATTAACACATCTCCTTCTCGGATACTTCCCAGGATTGACTGTAAGGATTGCATATTGAATATCCGTTTAGTAATTTTAGATCCAGAATTGGTCTACACACCCGCACCCCCCAATTCCTTCTGTAGTACAAACAAGATTGAATAAAACCCTTGTCCCTGTTCGGCCTTTAATACCCGTTGGACCACCTGAATGTCCAGCAAGTGTTGAACTCTTGTGTCCATGGTGCCCCTTTTGGCTCTGTCTCTTGGCAGTGGGCCTCTTCTGAAAGAGTTTGGGGCTGTGCAGAGGAATTCCAGAACTAGGCCCCTTTTTATTGGGTCTACGACCCAACTGTCCGTTGTTATTGCTTCCCATCATTGGCAAATGGGCCCAGTCCCCTGCCAATGGGTACGCTGTTCTGGTTGCCACTTTATGTGGCAAAAGGGCCTGTTAGCAGGACACTTGAACGGTCTTCTTCCCTGGAATCGTTGACTGCCCCATCTATAAATCCAGATCTGTCCAGTTTCTGGATTGGCGTCTTTGATTGTGGATGCTGTTAACCATATTCCTAAAAATTTTGAATGTATGACGATGGCCGCCAATCTGCCTGCCCAAACTTCCTAGGCAAGATCTTTCCTTTGTCCTTGGTCTCAACTAGTAGAGGTTCTATGGCTTCCCTGAATAGTCGGTTTCCTTTAACTGGAGCTGAAGCAATTTTCCACTTGTGCTTTAAATCCGCTTGCCAATGGCGGAGCCAAACCAGGCGCCTCACCACCACCAAAGCTGCAATAGCCTTGGTAGTGTACTTGACACCATTCAGGGTGGCATTGTTGCATTGTTGTTTAAATCCAGTTGTAATAAAAGATCACCAGGTGGTGCCCTTTGTTGCATTTGTGCGAACTGTATGAGAGTGCCGTGCTGAAGAATGAGGCAGTTGGTGTTGCTATTACTACATGAACTGTTGCTGGGTGGACCTTTCGGAGAGTCTGCTCTGTATTGGTAATGCCTTCCTGTGTAACAAAACTGCAGGAATCTTCTACGTGGTTGGGCAATTGGGATGTGTAGGTACGCGTCTACTGACATTAACACATCTCCTTCTCGGATACTTCCCAGGATTGACTGTAAGGATTGCATATTGAATATCCGTTTAGTAATTTTAGATCCAGAATTGGTCTACACACCCGCACCCCCCCAATTCCTTCTGTAGTACAAACAAGATTGAATAAAACCCTTGTCCCTGTTCGGCCTTTAATACCCGTTGGACCACCTGAATGTCCAGCAAGTGTTGAACTCTTGTGTCCATGGTGCCCCTTTTGGCTCTGTCTCTTGGCAGTGGGCCTCTTCTGAAAGAGTTTGGGGCTGTGCAGAGGAATTCCAGAACTAGGCCCCTTTTATTGGGTCTATGACCCAACTGTCCGTTGTTATTGCTTCCCATCATTGGCAAATGGGCCCAGTCCCCTGCCAATGGGTACGCTTGTTCTGGTTGCCACTTTATGTGGCAAAAGGGCCTGTTAGCAGGACACTTGAACGGTCTTCTTCCCTGGAATCATTGACTGCCCCATCTATAAATCCAGATCTGTCCAGTTTCTGGATTGGCGTCTTTGATTGTGGATGCTGTTAACCATATTCCTAAAATTTTTGAATGTATGACGATGGCCGCCAATCTGCCTGCCCAAACTTCCTAGGCAAGATCTTTCCTTTGTCCTTGGTCTCAACTAGTAGAGGTTCTATGGCTTCCCTGAATAGTCGGTTTCCTTTAACTGGAGCTGAAGCAATTTTCCACTTGTGCTTTAAATCCGCTTGCCAATGGCGGAGCCAAACCAGGCGCCTCACCACCACCAAAGCTGCAATAGCCTTGGTAGTGTACTTGACACCATTCAGGGTGGCATTGTTGTTTAAATCCAGTTGTAATAAAAGATCACCAGGTGGTGCCCTTTGTTGCATTTGTGCGAACTGTATGAGAGTGCCGTGCTGAAGAATGAGGCAGTTGGTGTTGCTATTACTACATGAACTGTTGCTGGGTGGACCTTTCGGAGAGTCTGCTCTGTATTGTAATGCCTTCCTGTGTAACAAAACTGCAGGAATCTTCTACGTGGTTGGGCAATTGGGATGTGTAGGTACGCGTCTACTGACATTAACACATCTCCTTCTCGGATACTTCCCAGGATTGACTGTAAGGATTGCTTATTGAATATCCGTTTAGTAATTTTAGATCCAGAATTGGTCTACACACCCGCACCCCCCAATTCCTTCTGTAGTACAAACAAGATTGAATAAAACCCTTGTCCCTGTTCGGCCTTTAATACCCGTTGGACCACCTGAATGTCCAGCAAGTGTTGAACTCTTATGTCCATGGTGCCCCTTTTGGCTCTGTCTCTTGGCAGTGGGCCTCTTCTGAAAGAGTTTGGGGCTGTGCAGAGGAATTCCAGAACTAGGCCCCTTTTTATTGGGTCTACGACCCAACTGTCCGTAGTTATTGCTTCCCATCATTGGCAAATGGGCCCAGTCCCCTGCCAATGGGTACGCTGTTCTGGTTGCCACTTTATGTGCAAAAGGGCCTGTTAGCAGGACACTTGAACGGTCTTCTTCCCTGGAATCGTTGACTGCCCCATCTATAAATCCAGATCTGTCCAGTTTCTGGATTGGCGTCTTTGATTGTGGATGCTGTTAACCATATTCCTAAAAATTTTGAATGTATGACGATGGCCGCCAATCTGCCTGCCCAAACTTCCTAGGCAAGATCTTTCCTTTGTCCTTGGTCTCAACTAGTAGAGGTTCTATGGCTTCCCTGAATAGTCGGTTTCCTTTAACTGGAGCTGAAGCAATTTTCCACTTGTGCTTTAAATCCGCTTGCCAATGGCGGAGCCAAACCAGGCGCCTCACCACCACCAAAGCTGCAATAGCCTTGGTAGTGTACTTGACACCATTCAGGGTGGCATTGTTGCATTGTTGTTTAAATCCAGTTGTAATAAAAGATCACCAGGTGGTGCCCTTTGTTGCATTTGTGCGAACTGTATGAGAGTGCCGTGCTGAAGAATGAGGCAGTTGGTGTTGCTATTACTACATGAACTGTTGCTGGGTGGACCTTTCGGAGAGTCTGCTCTGTATTGGTAATGCCTTCCTGTGTAACAAAACTGCAGGAATCTTCTACGTGGTTGGGCAATTGGGATGTGTAGGTACGCGTCTACTGACATTAACACATCTCCTTCTCGGATACTTCCCAGGATTGACTGTAAGGATTGCATATTGAATATCCGTTTAGTAATTTTAGATCCAGAATTGGTCTACACACCCACACCCCCCCAATTCCTTCTGTAGTACAAACAAGATTGAATAAAACCCTTGTCCCTGTTCGGCCTTTAATACCCGTTGGACCACCTGAATGTCCAGCAAGTGTTGAACTCTTGTGTCCATGGTGCCCCTTTTGGCTCTGTCTCTTGGCAGTGGGCCTCTTCTGAAAGAGTTTGGGGCTGTGCAGAGGAATTCCAGAACTAGGCCCCTTTTTATTGGGTCTATGACCCAACTGTCCGTTGTTATTGCTTCCCATCATTGGCAAATGGGCCCAGTCCCCTGCCAATGGGTACGCTGTTCTGGTTGCCACTTTATGTGGCAAAAGGGCCTGTTAGCAGGACACTTGAACGGTCTTCTTCCCTGGAATCGTTGACTGCCCCATCTATAAATCCAGATCTGTCCAGTTTCTGGATTGGCGTCTTTGATTGTGGATGCTGTTAACCATATTCCTAAAAATTTTGAATGTATGACGATGGCCGCCAATCTGCCTGCCCAAACTTCCTAGGCAAGATCTTTCCTTTGTCCTTGGTCTCAACTAGTAGAGGTTCTATGGCTTCCCTGAATAGTCGGTTTCCTTTAACTGGAGCTGAAGCAATTTTCCACTTGTGCTTTAAATCCGCTTGCCAATGGCGGAGCCAAACCAGGCGCCTCACCACCACCAAAGCTGCAATAGCCTTGGTAGTGTACTTGACACCATTCAGGGTGGCATTGTTGTTTAAATCCAGTTGTAATAAAAGATCACCAGGTGGTGCCCTTTGTTGCATTTGTGCGAACTGTATGAGAGTGCCGTGCTGAAGAATGAGGCAGTTGGTGTTGCTATTACTACATGAACTGTTGCTGGGTGGACCTTTCGGAGAGTCTGCTCTGTATTGTAATGCCTTCCTGTGTAACAAAACTGCAGGAATCTTCTACGTGGTTGGGCAATTGGGATGTGTAGGTACGCGTCTACTGACATTAACACATCTCCTTCTCGGATACTTCCCAGGATTGACTGTAAGGATTGCTTATTGAATATCCGTTTAGTAATTTTAGATCCAGAATTGGTCTACACACCCGCACCCCCCAATTCCTTCTGTAGTACAAACAAGATTGAATAAAACCCTTGTCCCTGTTCGGCCTTTAATACCCGTTGGACCACCTGAATGTCCAGCAAGTGTTGAACTCTTATGTCCATGGTGCCCCTTTGGCTCTGTCTCTTGGCAATGGGCCTCTTCTGAAAGAGTTTGGGGCTGTGCAGAGGAATTCCAGAACTAGGCCCTTTTATTGGGTCTACGACCCAACTGTCCGTAGTTATTGCTTCCCATCATTGGCAAATGGGCCCAGTCCCCTGCCAATGGGTACGCTGTTCTGGTTGCCACTTTATGTGGCAAAAGGGCCTGTTAGCAGGACACTTGAACGGTCTTCTTCCCTGGAATCGTTGACTGCCCCATCTATAAATCCAGATCTGTCCAGTTTCTGGATTGGCGTCTTTGATTGTGGATGCTGTTAACCATATTCCTAAAAATTTTGAATGTATGACGATGGCCGCCAATCTGCCTGCCCAAACTTCCTAGGCAAGATCTTTCCTTTGTCCTTGGTCTCAACTAGTAGAGGTTCTATGGCTTCCTGAATAGTCGGTTTCCTTTAACTGGAGCTGAAGCAATTTTCCACTTGTGCTTTAAATCCGCTTGCCAATGGCGGAGCCAAACCAGGCGCCTCACCACCACCAAAGCTGCAATAACCGTGGTACTGTACTTGACTCCATTCAGGGTGGCATTGTTGCTTTCAACTTCTTTAAATCCAGTTGTAATAAAAGATCACCAGGTGGTGCCCTTTGTTGCATTTGTGCGAACTGTATGAGAGTGCCGTGCTGAAGAATGAGGCAGTTGGTGTTGCTATTACTACATGAACTGTTGCTGGGTGGACCTTTCGGAGAGTCTGCTCTGTATTGTAATGCCTTCCTGTGTAACAAAACTGCAGGAATCTTCTACGTGGTTGGGCAATTGGGATGTGTAGGTACGCGTCTACTGACATTAACACATCTCCTTCTCGGATACTTCCCAGGATTGACTGTAAGGATTGCTTATTGAATATCCGTTTAGTAATTTTAGATCCAGAATTGGTCTACACACCCGCACCCCCAATTCCTTCTGTAGTACAAACAAGATTGAATAAAACCCTTGTCCCTGTTCGGCCTTTAATACCCGTTGGACCACCTGAATGTCCAGCAAGTGTTGAACTCTTATGTCCATGGTGCCCTTTTGGCTCTGTCTCTTGGCAATGGGCCTCTTCTGAAAGAGTTTGGGGCTGTGCAGAGGAATTCCAGAACTAGGCCCCTTTTTATTGGGTCTACGACCCAACTGTCCGTAGTTATTGCTTCCCATCATTGGCAAATGGGCCCAGTCCCCTGCCAATGGGTACGCTTGTTCTGGTTGCCACTTTATGTGGCAAAAGGGCCTGTTAGCAGGACACTTGAACGGTCTTCTTCCCTGGAATCGTTGACTGCCCCATCTATAAATCCAGATCTGTCCAGTTTCTGGATTGGCGTCTTTGATTGTGGATGCTGTTAACCATATTCCTAAAATTTTTGAATGTATGACGATGGCCGACAATCTGCCTGCCCAAACTTCCTAGGCAAGATCTTTCCTTTGTCCTTGGTCTCAACTAGTAGAGGTTCTATGGCTTCCCTGAATAGTCGGTTTCCTTTAACTGGAGCTGAAGCAATTTTCCACTTGTGCTTTAAATCCGCTTGCCAATGGCGGAGCCAAACCAGGCGCCTCACCACCACCAAAGCTGCAATAGCCTTGGTAGTGTACTTGACACCATTCAGGGTGGCATTGTTGCATTGTTGTTTAAATCCAGTTGTAATAAAAGATCACCAGGTGGTGCCCTTTGTTGCATTTGTGCGAACTGTATGAGAGTGCCGTGCTGAAGAATGAGGCAGTTGGTGTTGCTATTACTACATGAACTGTTGCTGGGTGGACCTTTCGGAGAGTCTGCTCTGTATTGGTAATGCCTTCCTGTGTAACAAAACTGCAGGAATCTTCTACGTGGTTGGGCAATTGGGATGTGTAGGTACGCGTCTACTGACATTAACACATCTCCTTCTCGGATACTTCCCAGGATTGACTGTAAGGATTGCATATTGAATATCCGTTTAGTAATTTTAGATCCAGAATTGGTCTACACACCCGCACCCCCCAATTCCTTCTGTAGTACAAACAAGATTGAATAAAACCCTTGTCCCTGTTCGGCCTTTAATACCCGTTGGACCACCTGAATGTCCAGCAAGTGTTGAACTCTTGTGTCCATGGTGCCCCTTTTGGCTCTGTCTCTTGGCAGTGGGCCTCTTCTGAAAGAGTTTGGGGCTGTGCAGAGGAATTCCAGAACTAGGCCCCTTTTTATTGGGTCTATGACCCAACTGTCCGTTGTTATTGCTTCCCATCATTGGCAAATGGGCCCAGTCCCCTGCCAATGGGTACGCTGTTCTGGTTGCCACTTTATGTGGCAAAAGGGCCTGTTAGCAGGACACTTGAACGGTCTTCTTCCCTGGAATCGTTGACTGCCCCATCTATAAATCCAGATCTGTCCAGTTTCTGGATTGGCGTCTTTGATTGTGGATGCTGTTAACCATATTCCTAAAAATTTTGAATGTATGACGATGGCCGCCAATCTGCCTGCCCAAACTTCCTGAGGCAAGATCTTTCCTTTGTCCTTGGTCTCAACTAGTAGAGGTTCTATGGCTTCCCTGAATAGTCGGTTTCCTTTAACTGGAGCTGAAGCAATTTTCCACTTGTGCTTTAAATCCGCTTGCCAATGGCGGAGCCAAACCAGGCGCTCACCACCACCAAAGCTGCAATAGCCTTGGTAGTGTACTTGACACCATTCAGGGTGGCATTGTTGTTTAAATCCAGTTGTAATAAAAGATCACCAGGTGGTGCCCTTTGTTGCATTTGTGCGAACTGTATGAGAGTGCCGTGCTGAAGAATGAGGCAGTTGGTGTTGCTATTACTACATGAACTGTTGCTGGGTGGACCTTTCGGAGAGTCTGCTCTGTATTGTAATGCCTTCCTGTGTAACAAAACTGCAGGAATCTTCTACGTGGTTGGGCAATTGGGATGTGTAGGTACGCGTCTACTGACATTAACACATCTCCTTCTCGGATACTTCCCAGGATTGACTGTAAGGATTGCTTATTGAATATCCGTTTAGTAATTTTAGATCCAGAATTGGTCTACACACCCGCACCCCCCAATTCCTTCTGTAGTACAAACAAGATTGAATAAAACCCTTGTCCCTGTTCGGCCTTTAATACCCGTTGGACCACCTGAATGTCCAGCAAGTGTTGAACTCTTATGTCCATGGTGCCCCTTTTGGCTCTGTCTCTTGGCAATGGGCCTCTTCTGAAAGAGTTTGGGGCTGTGCAGAGGAATTCCAGAACTAGGCCCCTTTTTATTGGGTCTACGACCCAACTGTCCGTAGTTATTGCTTCCCATCATTGGCAAATGGGCCCAGTCCCCTGCCAATGGGTACGCTGTTCTGGTTGCCACTTTATGTGGCAAAAGGGCCTGTTAGCAGGACACTTGAACGGTCTTCTTCCCTGGAATCGTTGACTGCCCCATCTATAAATCCAGATCTGTCCAGTTTCTGGATTGGCGTCTTTGATTGTGGATGCTGTTAACCATATTCCTAAAAATTTTGAATGTATGACGATGGCCGCCAATCTGCCTGCCCAAACTTCCTAGGCAAGATCTTTCCTTTGTCCTTGGTCTCAACTAGTAGAGGTTCTATGGCTTCCCTGAATAGTCGGTTTCCTTTAACTGGAGCTGAAGCAATTTTCCACTTGTGCTTTTAATCCGCCTGCCAAAGGCGGAGCCAAACCAGGCGCCTCTCCACCACCAAAGCTGCAATAGCCTTGGTAGTGTACTTGACACCATTCAGGGTGGCATTGTTGCATTGTTCTTTAAATCCAGTTGTAATAAAGGATCACCTGGTGGTGCTCTTTCCTGCATTTGTGCGAACTGTATGAGAGTGCCGTGCTGAAGAATGAGGCAGTTGGGGTTGCTATTACTACGTGCACTGTTGCTGGGTGGACCTTTCGGAGAGTCTGCTCTGTATTGGTAATGCCTTCCTGTGTAACAAAACTGCAGGAATCTTCTACGTGGTTGGGCAATTGGGATGTGTAGGTACGCGTCTACTGACATTAACACAGTTCCTTCTCGGATACTTCCCAGGATTGACTGTAAGGATTGCATCTTGAATATCCGTTTAGTAATTTTAGATCCAGAATTGGTCTACAACCCTCCACCCCCTTGACCGAAGCAACCCTCGTGGCTGGAAAGGCTGCCTTCGCATGTATGACAATAGCCGCCAATCTGCCTCGCCAAATTTCCTAGGCCAGATCTCTCCTGTCTTTAATAAGCACTTTGTACGCCATGCCCTTCTATGGTTAATATTCCCTTTTTTCCTTAGATTGATCCAATCTCGTATCCATACAAGTATTGTTCTATTATGGTATAGTGCCCAATCTGGAAGCCCAAGGCCACCTCTGCTATTACTATCCTGTAAATCTTTTCACTTTATTCGGGCTTTTTGCCTGCCCAAACAAATTTTGTGATTATGTGATTACGTTCTCTAAAAAAAATTCTTATTGAATTTTGTTGGGGTTCTTTGAAATAAATATAAAATCTTTGGCAGGACATTCATTTTTATAATTGCTATTCTTCCTAATAATGATAATTGTGGAGTCCCCCATTTTTCCAAATCATTTTAATTTGATTGAATAATTTGGTGTAAAAATTTTCTTTGATTGCGGAGCACTTTGCTGTTAACCATATTCCTAATTATTTTGGGGGATGATTTGTAGTCCCATTACATTTTCTACTTTTTATTTCTAATTGTTATATTTTTCACTAGCATTTTGGTTTTGTCTTTGTTGATCTTGTTTTCTTTGCAATTCCTTTTTTCTTGTGTTTGTCGGCCGGTGCCGTAAAAGTTTCCTAATTTTGGACAAATTAGATGTCTTTCGTCATTTTTCGAAATATGTGTTTCTTGAAGACATATTATATCTGCGTTATGTTGAATAAGTTTTGAAAATATCCTTTTTCTTTTGATAATGAATTTAATCCGTTTATATTGATGGAGAGCAACTTCTTCCCCTCCACCATTTATCTACGTCTGCTTAGATTTTTGCCTAGTAATGATTCGGATCTCTTGTTGTTGTTTTTGTGGGATTTGCTCTTCTCTCCCAGGTTGTGGGTTATCACTTCCTGAAATTGGAGAAAGTCGTTCCTTTTGGGTTCTGTGATGATATCGGTCCTCCTGTGGTCTCCTTTTAGGTTCTTCTTTAGTGGATTGACCATTCGTATCTGTGAGCTGTTGATGAAAATCTTGGGCCTGTTTTATCGATTCTATTTTGATTTTCCTCTCTTTCCACGTAATTAACATCCCTTCCGGGATTAACCATTTAAATTGGATTCCTTTTTTATTTAAATCATTAGCTAAAAATTTATAATCTTTCACTGCCCATGCTGCTTTCTGATGGACCTCTTGGAAAGTCTGCTCCGCTTTCTTGTCTTCCCTTTTTTAGACCCTCTTCCACATCACTGGCCAAAATGGTAGTTGACGTAGAAGAAGCCATTGGCCCATCTATTGTTGGAACTTGTATCAATTCAGCCAAGTCTATGTTGTAATTCTTTCTCTCATTCGCCCCTTGTGTTGGGAATATTACTGGTTGGTCCAGCTGCCCTTCCATTACCTCCTTGAATAATTTGAGTGAGGGCACCAACCTTAGTTCTTGCAAATAGCCTGTCTTTCGGGTCTGATGGGTCTGGAACAGACTCCTCCATTGCTATGGCCATTCCCAAGCTGTTGTTGCCTTGGCTTTACCTAGGAGCATCTTAAACTGCTGCTGGCAAATCAGCCCTGTGAAAGCTGGGGTCTCTTGTCTCATTTTCTTCTTCATCTGAAAATGCTGATTCCTTCTGCTTTTCCTCTTCTGAGATCAAGGCCTCACTCTGGGTGTATGACTGCACTGAATTGGATCTCTAAGAACCCAATTCCTCCCCAGCTTCTCTGACTAGTGAGGGATGCGGTGCTTTCAGGCCTTCTCTCATTATTCCTTAGGTTAGGTAGATTACATTGTCCATCCCTAACCTCTGACAACATTTTTAACATCAGGGCTTTCTTTTCCTCCTTAAAGGACTGCTCTCTGAGCCCTGCTGCTGTAGGAGTAAAGCTGGTCACTGCTGCCAGCTTCTTCCTCTTAGGGGAAGGCTCCCGATTCTCACTGAATTCCTGAGAATTCCCTGCATCCCTGATAAACATACCTTTTCTTTTACACAAAGAGCTCTGAACCAGTTGCTCATTAGCTCCCTCTGGTGTCATCTCTTGAGCACTATTCTCATGTTGCTATTGGCCTGCTTGCTTTAGCGCGGGAATTTCCACTCCTTTCCGCCTCCTTTTCAGCCCTTACAAAACTCTTTTAAATGGCCCTTTGTCTCCTTAAAGGCTCTCTTTCGTCAGATTTGGACATCTCTCTCTTCCATCTTTATGATCTATTGGCCTCCTTGTGTCCTTTTGAGCCCTGCTCTCTATTAGGGCTTGGTCAGGCGATCCCTGATCCTCCAAGTCTGCCTCCGTCTCTGAGAAGTCATCCATATCATCCCCCTTTGTGCTTTGGGACAAGCAGCTTCACCCTCACTAGAGTTCAGCTGATGTGGCTTGCTAGTTCGTGACCACTCAAGAGTATGCTCTAGCCCCTCCTGTATTTGCTGGGCTTGCAAGGTTTCTTTTTAGAGCAAGCTCTGCCACAACTGAGTATCGACTCCTTTATTCCCTAGGACCTCTTCAGGAGGCTTTGCAGAGGTTCTTTCTACCACTTGGAATCCTTCTCCTGTAGCAAACAGCTCTATCTATTCCAATGATGGCTGCCGTGGCTTCCCTTTAATCACTTGTCAGCTGTTTCGGATATTCTTTGCTTAATCTGCACCCCTTGGCTTCAGAATAGCTGCATACTTATTTATCTTGCCCTCTGGGCCCCTCTAAACTCCCGCCTGCTTCAGGATGTACCTCTGGCTCTTCTGGGTCAGAATGGCTGAGCGTAAGGCTGTCCGCTCTTTTTGGGGCTACTGCGGTTTTCTCCTGAGTGTTAAACAGCTGATTAGTACTCTCTCAGCATGCTGTTGAATCATGGATTTCCTTCACTCGAGGCCTCCGTCCCTTTCACCTTACTCATTGTTCGTTGCTTTCTAAGCCTTCTCCCTTGTATTGATCAAAGAATCCAAAGCATAACTAAAACTTATTTCTCCTGAGAACTCTCTCCGTTTGTCCTCTTGCATGAGGACTGAGTCAAAAACAGGGCAAAACACTGTAAGGAGGTGGGACTAAGCTTTGATTGATTCAGTCTTCAAGCAGGGAAGCAGCGAGTATTGGATTGGATTATCCGACCCTTGGAGATAGCCTTGAAAAAAGTATGCAAAAGCTATTATAAAACATTAGCTTAATCCACAAAAGCAGGAGGGAGTGAAGAAGAAACTCATTTTTTGCTTTTTAACTCTCTTTGTTATATGAGAATAGGAGAAATTCTAACAGGTTTTCAAAGTTCTGTTTATTTCTTCTAACACTTAACATAAATCTAGTTCCTTGTATTTTCAAACCACTGGTTTTTGTTCTGCTCAACAGAACAGGCAGAGAGTAATAACACTCTCTTGTCCACTTAATAACCCATAAGTATCTAAAAACTGCCTGCAATCATGTGTTCCCTGAGTCTTCACACCTTAAACCACTTAAAAAACATTATCCCAGTTCTTTTAAATGATTGTTTCCAGACCCTGCCCTCCTCTTGATAGGCACCCTTTGAACTTACTCTAGATTGTTGAAGTGTTTTGCCTCTCCTTTTCTATGAATTGCTTTCTGTTGGAATGTTTTACTTAACTCTGCAATATGGAACAATGATATTCTTTTCCTGGTTAAGTTTATTTTAAATGTATGTATGCGTATGTTCTGTTGATTCCATGTCCAACCACATTAAAATACTCTAAAACCCAATTTAGAATTCTTGAACAGAATAAATTTATGTTGAAGATAATTGTGTCAATCAAACATTCCATTCCAAACATTCATATGGGATGTTCCTAGTATCCAAATTGAGATCGGATGACTATGAGGGTGGTGAAGTGATTGTAACTTTGAAGACAAAAACTTTTCTAAGACTGTCATAACTTCAAACTATTGTAAATAAATGGTCATAACTCAAGGACTGCTTGTACATTGAGATAATCCTTCACCAAGGCTCACATCTGGAGGCTGGCATGCAGTATTCAGATATAACTAACATACTATTTGTTTACTATAAATCATTCATACTTCCATCCCAATGAACTGATTGGGATGGATGAGAATGGAAGTCATGGGAAGGTTACCAATTAGTAAAATAAGTTTGAATACAGAAAATCCCAGACAGAATTCCTAGACTAGTTGTCCCAAATCTGACCTCTTCCAGTGATGCAGAATTCTAAATTCTAGAAGACTTTCCAAGAAATAGTAGCATGTAGTATGAAATAGTCTAGTTTAGCATATGACAGCCTTGTTTAACAGAACCTATTTTGGTTTTAGAGTGTTTTTGTTTTGTTGTTTGCTCTTAATTGTTTGGTGGATCAGGTCCACCAACTAAGCTCAGATGAAAACAGTCACTTAGAACCAATACTCTAAAAATTAGGGAACAAGATAGAATTGTGTGCTCAGTATCTGCAACAACCACATAAGTCCATTCACATATAGATTCATTCCCATTTTCGTCCCAAATTCAAGCATTTATTGGGAATAATTTAGGGATTTATTTTTCAGTTATTGTTAAGAGATAGTGCTTATGGAGGAGGATCTAATGTGATGAGCTACACATTAGTGTAGTTGGGAGAAACAGTGGGAGGAGTCAAGAGACAGCAGAGCCCAGAGATGGATAGGACACAGAGGAAGAGAGTTAGGACAGCCACTCTTAGAATTTCCTAGGGTATGTCCATGAGGGTGAGATTAGTAAGAGTTTAGTCTGGCAAGATTCTGTCTAGTATATGCAAGCAAATAAAGAACTGAACTCTGGCTGGATTGGTCTACATTGTCCTTCAGCTAAGTCTAATAGTTATTGCTTTTATTGGAGAGCTAAAGATCAGAAAAATCTACAAATGACTGCAACTCACTCAGAGATCTACATACAGATTCTGAACTAATCCTATCACCAATTATAATTTAGGCCAGCAGCTCCTAACCTTTTGGGCACCAAGGACTAGTTCCAGAAGAGAGGTTTTTCCATGGATTGGAGGAGGCATGGTTTTGTGTGCTGCCTGTGTCCCATGGATAGGGCTTTGCTTGTTTGCATGGCCCAGTTTTTAGCATGCTGCTGACCAATGCAGATCCATGGATTGGGGTTTGGGGACCACTGGTTTAGGCTGTAAACTTACTTATAAGGGACTTCTCCCACAGAGGACATGGTTGAAAAAAAATCATCTTTTTGTGGCTACATCTGCCATATCATACAAATTTTGCAGGATGCTGGAGCAAGACAGGGTAATAAATTAGTTTATATCTGCATCATTAATCAGCATCAAATCCATGCAATGGACACCCTCAAAATAGATGTTTCAATGCTATCTCAAATATAACCAGAGAAAAGACTATGTAGTAGACCAATGCTTTATTAGAGGTCATAGAGCTACTAAGCAAGACCATAAAGAATTGTGCTTCAGATGGTGCACTGTGGAAAACTGCAGAGAGATCTACATTGGAATGGAATATGGTTCCATTGCTTTCAGAATGCCAAGCAGAGCATCAGTAATGACCTTCACAGATATCACTAATTTCCTAAACCAGAGTTTTAAAATAAACTGCTACTCTTTGGTTCACACAATTTTCTAAAACACATATGTGTGGATCAATAATTTATACTACAGACACATTTTTCAAGCCTCTTTTCTCAAAGAAGCAAATGAGTTGGCAGTAATGACCTTGACTAAGTCAACACTTGTCTTTCAGAGATGGCTTTGGAATGTCGAGAAAAATCCAATTCTCAGAAGCTTGTAAGTTCTCTCAGAAATATTGCTACTCTAGCAGATCCACAAATGTAGCTGGGGCTGTATTAGATGCACATTGTGAAACAACACACAAATGGGGTGCAATTCTGGGATTGCAAATGTCACTTTTCTATGTGCAACAACTTCCTCATCACACCATGCCCATGAAATCCAACCACCTTCTGTCAAAATGCTTGTCAAACATATACAGATATATAAATGTAAGTACAGTTGTTGTGCTCACCAAAACGAAAGTAAAAGAGGGGACGGTTTGCTGCCGTGCTGTGCGGTGCCGTGCGCTCTCTAGCTGCTGCTTCCCGGATGTCACAGACCCCAATGTTGCTAGTGCGGTGCATCCTTCTTGCGGGCCCTTCACTGTGCTGCAGTCTACACCGTACCGCGGCAGCTCCATTCGCCGCTGTAACAATTTGAAAAAAACTAATTAAATCATGTTTAGTTTTTTTACATTTGTTACAGCCACGGATGGAGATTCAGCCCCCATGCAGTTGAACTATGTACACACACAAGTCCCAAAGCAGGTATACCTGCACATATACATACATCCCCACCCCACCCCCAAATATACAAACACATATACAAACATTATAAAACAGAACCACATAATCAATTTCTCACTAAGCCAACATTGGTGTTTGTAATGTCAACAAAGCAGCAGCCAGAAGACTGGATGTTGAAATAGTCAAGAGCTGCCTTTTAGTTTACAGCCAGTATTTTGGGTATTTTTACCTAAAACTTAAAGGCACCTTACCCAAAGTATTACACGCAGAATTAAATTGTTTTGGTTTAAAGATGTAAAATACAAAACTTTCCCAACAATTGACATTGCATTTTCTAATAAATCATAGCAAATAGTGATTGAAGTGCAACCAATGGCACTTTAAAACAACATTTTCCCCAAAATGGGCAAAGCAACTTCCTTTTGGAAGAATCTAGAAGCAAGCAAGTTTCATCAGAAGAAAACACCAATTTTGTCTGGAAAGTGCTGAAGACAGAAATATAGGAACAAAGACTATGACAAATACACAACCTCCTGGCTATAGGAAGCAGTAAAGTGCAACTTCAGCAGCTGCTCATTCTGTTAGCATAACAAAATGAGAGAACTGCACAGAGGCGTCTCCTACATATTTTTCCCAACTTTGCTTTAGCAGAAATAACTAATGCAGGACAAAGTCCATAAATTTGGCAGGGAATCTTAAAAACTCTACAGAATGTGTTAGCAGAGGCTGAACTTAGTATTCTAGCAATCACACTTTTTTTAAAGAGTAAAAATGCTAGAAGAGTACAAATGCGAAGATGTTGGAAGAGTTTATCAGCGAGTTTCTTGATATCTCATAAAAATATGATCAGTCAAGTTTTAAAAATCAGTCAAGTTTTTTAAACCTTTTACTTCAGACTGGCAAAAATATGTGTGTGAATTACCTCCCAAAAAGCAAAACAAATTATAAAAAATATTTGCTTTATTTGCATAGGGGGGATAGATAAATTATACATTTTCTTAGAAGTAAAATTTTGAATTTCTTGGTAAACAAAAGTATTTTTCTTAAAATAATGCAACAAAAATTTGGATTGTTTTAGATAAAAAAAATAGTTGTCAGTAGATTTCTAGACTTCTCTGAAGGACAGATTTTGACCTTTGCATATTCTGTTCATTACTTAACTTCTAAAATGAGAGAAGTAGGGCTCAAATAATTAAATGGTTTTGTATATATAGTGGTCTTTTCTAAGTTAATTTGCTAAGTGTCATATTCTTTATACTTGGTTTGGAAGAACACTAAATTTGTAAACTCCCACTTGTGATCTTCCATATTGCAGCCTGGAAACTATATAAATTCAAGTGAAAGTTGTTTTAGAGCTATATGACATGAAGATCAGACTGTAAATGCTTCATGGCACTACCCAAGACTACACTGCCAGGATCTTCCCCATTGTAATACCATATATACAAGTAGTCCTCACTTAATAGCTAACCTATTAAGCGGCTGCTCAAAGTTATGACGGCAATGAAAAGGTAACTTTATGACAAGCCCTTGCATTTATGGCTGTGGCAGTCCACTGCAGTTATGTGATTAAAATTTGGACATTTTGCAACCAATGGGCTTGCAATTGTCCCAGAATCTCATGGTTACATTATTGCTACTTGCACTTCACAGCTGTATTCCATCCAGTAGAATCAATGGAGAAATTAGCAGCAAAACTGCAGGTGGAAGTCATTCAATGTCTTGCTTGATATTCATAACAGAAATGACATTGTAAGTTTAGTGCAGTCATGCAATGTTTTGCTTAATGACCACATTGCTTAGCGATGGAGTTCTCAGTCCCAACTGTAGTTGTTAGGACAGGACTATCTAGAATATACACTGAAGCCAAAAAATATAAGGACAATTCATATTATTTTTATGTATGTATATATAATATATCTGTTTGCACTGTGCAAGCTTATTCAGCAAACATGCATAGTTCTATTTTTATAATCTATGTGTATATTTTAAACTTATTCTAGTGCAGCCTTCCCAATCTGCTGCTTTCTAGTTTTATGCACATACATACATATCTATATACATACATATATTTTTTCTGGGGAATCATAATCTAAAAGTTAATTGGCCTTGAGGACTGGAAACATCAATGTAAATCTAATTTTTTTTAATCCAAAACTAGTTTTGCTTAACAGAGAAAATTCTGAAAATTAGGTGAGCACCATTTTAAAATCAATGGCCAAATCCCATAAAATGCCTTCTTAATTATCTGACTTTTTATATTCCTTTAGAGAAAAAGGATACAGCATCTCTCAGAAGGACAATTTTGATTCCAGGCCCTCCTTTTCTAACCCCTGACTTAAATGCTATGGTGTCACAGGTTCTGGGGAATGCATACACTTCAAAAGCCTTCTTAAATATTTGGAGAAAAACTGAAATAAAATCCTGATACTGCCTTGTTTGGGAAAACTTAGTGAAACCTTTCGAGCGTAATGGAACAGCTCCTGTAGCAATTAAATCCACAATGTGAGTCCATTTAACCACTTTGAATCCACAATTTGCTTCCCTCATCTGAACAGAGCTACATGTTGATTACAGAAGCATGACATTTAAATTCCAGACTATATTATGCCCAAGCAAGGCAGGATTTATAAGTAAACTACAAAGCTCCTTTAAAACCCGCTAATAATCCTGCTTGTCTGGATGCAATAAAACCTCATCCTGGATTCAGATGTCATGCAGTACTGAGCTAGTCTGACTCATTCACCTGCTGGCATGAGTGGGAAAATAAGAGGATAAAGCAGGAAGAAATAGGCCAGTTAGCCTTGGCTTCTATGCATATGAAAATAATCCTATGTGTAACTATCCCTTGCTCCTGTTCTATATGACTGTAAGACATATTGAGATCTATTTATATTATTGTAACTTTCTTTAAATTATAAATGCATGCTTGTATAAAGTATTTTGCTTCATTATTGGGTTTTTTTCTTTCACTTATTAAGGGAGAAAGAGAGGCTAAGCAGGGCTGTTTTAACAGCATTAAGGACCCTAGGCAAAGCAGTGTACCAGGGCCCCTACGACAACTAATCCATATAGTTACCGTATTTATATGATACAAAGTGCATCGAAGGGTTAACATAAACAGATTAGTATGGGCCCCCTATCTTCATGGAGCCCACAGGCAAATGCCCATCAGGCTCATGCGTTAAGACAGCCCTGAGGGTAAGGAATGAGACCAAACCTAATCAGACCCATTGATCAACTAATGGCATTTTGAACAGGTTTTATTTATGTGTGTGTGTGGGGGGGGTACTGGACTCAGGAAGCATAGAGGAAAGGGGAAGACACTCATAGAATCATAAATTCATAGGGCTAAAAGGGCGGGTCTTCTAATTCAAATCCCTGCCCAAAGGAGTTGGACTTGAATATACCTATTCTTCCCTGCTATTGTCCTTATTTTGATTGAGATTCTGCATTTGTTATTTGCTTTGTAAGAGAAAATGGTACTGGCACAATTGGAGAACTTCCTACTCATCACGCTACCCTATCACTGAACATCAGTGATGCCAAGCAATTGCTATACCAGCTGGAGTTTTGTGCTGTCCATGACTCATTGCTTGCAGTGGACTATTAAGGTTTTGGTGGTACACCAAGTTTTTATACTCTGCTATGGTACCAGGTGAAATCCTCTACTTTCTAACCTGGCCCTCTGCCACCTCCTCTAAACAGCTATAAGCACAGAAAGAAACTGGCCAGCAGGTAACAAAGATGCAAAACCCTTCTAATGCCTAGCCAGATACCTTAGACTATCTATCTATCTATCTATCTATCTATCTATCTATCTATCTATCTATCTATCTATCTATCTATCTATCTATCTACTTACCTACCTACCTACCTATCTTTGATTTTTGAGAGTTGTCTGGTTGATCCATACCATAGATCCAAACAAAGAAATTTCAGTGCATTAATTATGAATGAAATAATCATCTATTTCTCACCATTTAATTCCTGCTAGTGTTATGTGGACCACAGGGAAGTGTGCCAAGGTGAATGCTGTCATTTGTCCCAAATACTGATAACTGAGATAGCCTTGTCCAATTGGACACTTCCAATTGAATTTTAAATACATCTTCCAAGATTCCTCAGCCACGCTAAGCAGCTGGGCGGTTTGGGAAGAAGCAGATACAACAGATTAGGGAGGAATAATTAGAACATGGTTGGTCTGAGATGTACTGTCCCTAAAACTGAAAGGACATGGTTTACAGGAATTTCATTCCTACTACCAGAGAAAGGCAATGGGAAATTTCTCTTTGGCTCCAGGTGCTTAAATGTCATCTATTGGAGGGGTTCTAGATATTTTCTTGTACTGTTCCATATTTGGAGTTCAGTGTCTTAGAGAATGGATTTGACAATCTATCTCCTTTTTCATTTTCTCCAAAATCTGAGGATATTCCTTAGTAAGTAATGATAGACTGAAAGTCAGTTAAGTGAACCTGGGTCCATTTAAGACAGTGTGGACAGACGTTTTTCAGGCCAGTAATTTTGAAGGTTGCTTGCCATGAATGAGGTACTTATCTTAAGGATTTTACTCAATTCCAAATTTTATAATGTTTTCACATTCTATAGTCGTATTCTGCTCAATGTCTACTTCTGGAAATATCCATTTCTTTAGGAAAATATCTTTGAGGGAGATGGGCAGTTTAGAAATATGAAATATAAATAAACAAAATCTTATTGATTTTAAGTTTGAAATAATTAAAATATGGCCAGATATTATTTACTTCCATAATTTTAATTGAAAATAGTTATACGTTTCAACAATCTCATCTAGCTCCATTTACCATGTGATTCCTATTGCACAGTGGTTAGAGTGCAGTATAGCAAGCCAACTCTGCCCACAGACAAGAGTTCGATCCTGACTAGCTCAAGGTTGACTCAGTCTTCCATTCTCTAAGGTCAGCAAAATGAGAACTCAGATTATTGGGGGCAATATGATGACATTTGTAAACTGCTCAGAGAGTGCTGTAAAGCATTATGGAGCAGCATATAAACCTAAGTGCTAGTGCTATTGTTATGAAACTAGGATGGGAATGAGAAGAGGTGACACCTATGCCATATATTTAAACAAAGAGACGAACATTTGTCCACAAGGAGTAGTTAGTGGGAGGAACTAACACACATTACACCATAGTGACAGATTCTTTTGTGCCTCCAGATAATAAACTCTCTACGATGCACATTAACAAATTGTTGCAATGATGAATATACATGACAGTTCCATGCACTGATTTTAAATTTCTACATACCTGGAGGTTGTGGCAAGTAGGCCCCAATTAATTTTGATCTCTTCTTTTCATAACCCTTCTGTGTGATGTCACCTGCCAAAGAAAGCAAGGAAAATCAAGACAAGCTTTAATGAAGAAAGAACTCATACACTCAAGTCAAGAAGATAAATGCTTTCTCTCTGCGCCACAGTTTGTTTTGATGATCATAATGAATAATTGGTTGAAAACGTATTATTTCCATTTTGCCTGGAAAAGAACATTTAAGCTGGAGCCATTTTTGGCAACTAAACTCCCAGTGTAGTTTTCTACCAGTTGTGGAAGTCCAAGATTCAGAGGACTGCATTGTCATTGTGATATTCTGCCTTATAAAAATACAGCAGTTTTCATTATGTTAATCAACAGTGGATTATATAGGATATTTGAGCCGGTAATGGCTGGCAAAAGACATTGCCAATTAGCATTTTCCACCACTATTAATGGGATTCTTTAATCAAGCATGAAGGATGCACAAAAGATTTGGAACTGTTGGTACACCATTCAAATAATAGTATTGTATAAACATTTGGCTAAGCTTTTAAGAGCTACTTGAAGACAAAAATGCAAAGCATCAATTGCATCCAACTTCTGAAGACCAGGCTATAAAAGATACTATTTCTATCCCTTCAGCCATACAGTTGAGATGATTTTTTTTGACAGACCAAATACTATGTCCTGAGATGCACCAAAAGCAAAAAATAAAAACAGGGGCATTAATTGACTGGTCTTGCTGGTGAATTGCAAAGGTTTACATGGTTTTATTCCAGTACTCTGGTAGGCTTTGATCACTAGCAGCTCCTACTGACATCCTCCAAAAGCTTATCTTGAGCTGTCTGAAAATTTGGAAAGTTCCAGTCCCAGACCCTCAAGTGAACGAATTAATTTATTTGTAAAATGGTGGGGCAGTAAAGGTAAGCCATTCATCCTGAATAAATATAAGTGGGTCTCTTCAATTGTGGCTTCCAGTAATTTCCATTCAGTGGCAAACTACTTTAAAAGTTTGAAATCCTATGTTATTACTTTTCTTTCTTGATTATTTATCAGTTAGTTCAACTTCTCTAAGCAGGATATTCAGTACATCCATAACAAGAGTGAATACAGTCCATATAGTTAATACTTGATTTATGACCGATCTCTTAGGGACTATTTGAAGTATGATGGATTTCCCAAAAGCTACTTATGACCCAATTTTCAAGTTATGACAGCTGTATGCACGTGCACGCACAGTCGCACATGTACACACACACACACACGCACACAAACATTTTGGGCACTTGGCAAACAGCTCACCTTTACAGCTGTTTGCAGCATCCCACAGTGGGTTATTTTGCCAATTTCTGGTGTTTATTTCTGATTTCCAGCAAAAACACCCAGTGGGTAAAATGCAGTCTCAATGACCATCGCATTCACTTAATGACCAGCACAAAAAAAAAATGACAAAATTGGTTCTGGTCATGTAGTTACCTGCTTAATGATTGCAAAAACAATTGAGCCTAGAATTAAAGTTGGAAGCTGAAGACTACTTATATCTTAATTCAGGAGTTAATAACCATTAACCCAACTGCATCAAAAAAACTCTAGACATAAACAATCAAAAGAGGCAGAGATGATATTTACTTTAGTTCCCAAAAGCTTATTAGGAGGGGGAAAAAAACTTGACCTCCTTAATTTGCAAAAGCCTTTGAGTTCTTCTAACTCCAAGAGGAAGGAAGAAGACGGCACACTGTTATGTAGACACAGGGTAGCATAGAGAAAGCCCACCATTATGGCTACTGACAGTTTCTCAATTTGCAAATAGCTACAGCTATGTGAGTATGAACCAGTGGTGGCATTCTACCAGTTTGGCCCAGTTCTGCCAAGCCGGTAGCAGCGATGAGCAGAGGAAACCGAACTGGTTCTCTCCAATGCTTTGCTGTTGGGCCCACCTTCCCCACCTGGGTTCCCATACTCACCTTTATGTCCTGCTTTTGAAGTGCAGCTGCTTTGCGCAGCACAGCAGATTGTTGTGCGGCAGCTGCTGAAGTAACAGACGGAGTGCAGGAGGCGAGTTGGAAAGCCTCTGCACCAGGGGTGGGATTCAAATTTTTTAACAAATGGTTCTGTAGGCGTGGCTTAGTTGGTGGGCATGGCCTGGTGGTCATGTGACTGGCTGGGCGTGGCCAACTCAATATCACTCACCTGGCCTCTCATGACTGTGGGGATGCTGCAACAGTCGTGTGAAAAACGGCCATAAGCCACTTTTTTCAGGGCCATTGTAACTTTGAATGGTTACTCCACACAAACAAAGTACCAGCAAAGGAGGGGGGAAAAACTCCAGAGACGTTCCTGAGACAGGAAGTCTAGTCCTGCCAAGAATGTAATAAGGGTTACTGGAGAGGCAGTTTCTGTGAGCAACACCAGAATGTTTCCTTCCTGCCTTCCTTACAGGATTAGGCCAGTAATTTCTTTTAACAACCGGTTCTCCGAACTGCTTAGTATGTTAACAACCGGTTCTAGCGAATAGGTGCGAACCTGTAGAATCCCATCCCTGCTCTGCCCCTGTGAAAAGTGCACATTGCCCGGTGACAAAATTTTTTTGAAATGCACCACTGGTGTGAACATGGAAAAAATACCTTTTTCATGTTATGCTCACACAGTTATAGCCATTTGCAAATTCTTAGTAGTAAGTTTAGATGAAGGTGAACTCCATCTATGACCACCATTTTGATTTTTTAAAATCCCTATGCTGTGGATCTTTTTTCTAGACTCAGCAAGTTTCACCAATGATCCTTTCCATATATTCTTGAAGAGCCTCAAAGCATTTGCACAGAAGACTGAAGAAGCTACTTGAATAAAACAGCGAAACTCTTTGAACCAACAAGAAAAAGGCCAGCTGCCCTCTGGACAATTAATCTGCATAGATTCCTCTGACATATAAAATAATAATAATAATTTCTAAATAAGTACTCTGCACTAAAAGTTCTGTGACATTTTGAAGACAAACAAATTTATATAAATTAAGTCATATTTGGAAGCTCATGATGTGTAGGTGGAAAAATAGCGGGAGAAAATAGCTGATTCACTTTTTAAAAGTTTGTAAGGCTGGCATTTCAGTTCACTGTAAGGATACAGAGATGTGGACCTGTGGAAGTTGAGAATACAAACAGTCTTCAACTTACAACCATAATTGAGCCCAAATTTTTGCTGCTAAGCAAGACCATTATTAAGTGAGTTTTATCCCATTTTATGATCAATTCAATTCAATTTATTACAGTCATAGACTAGAGACCAGAACTAATAAAAACACTCCGTAAATATTCAATTAAAAATTCTAGCATAAATAATAAATAACAACTAAAATCTATGACAAAATCCAATCTATTGTTATACATGGTCTAACTATACTAAAATTACAAACCATAAACTGTGTGGCCCATTGTCAGTTTAATACTAAAAGGGAAAGAAATAAGGAGTGCAAACGGTTTACCACATTTGTTGTATAAAATAATTGTGGTAAATTAGACACATGTTCCAACGAATCCCCAGTGCTGCTTAATCCTTTCCCTTTTAGAATTAAACTTGTCATAGTTGTTAAGTGAATCACCGCAATTGTTAGTAAGTCAATAACACAGTTAAATGAATTTAGCTTTCCCAGGACATTGCAATCATCACACACATATGCCAGTGGTCAAGCACATGAATTTTGACCATGTGGCCACAAGGATCCTGCCACGGCCCTACATGTGAAAAACATGTGAAAAACAGCCACAAGTCATTTTTTTCAGTGACGTTGTAACTTTGAATGTCACTAAACAAATGGTTGTAAGTGGGGACTACCCATATTATCAATTTCTTGGCAACCATATTTCAAAGAAAACTTACACATGAGTAGTATACTATATTCTCAGAGATCACTGGGGGCTGTTTGCTTGTTGCAAAATACTCTGCAAATTCTCTAGGCATAATGTTCATAGCAAATGTTTATGTGATTTTTTACTATTACTAATATAGATGGAGTACTATCTCCATCTAGTAATATAGATATTACTAATATGGAGTATTATTACTCCATATGAAGGTTGAAGTAAGGAAGGTGAATAGTAGAGGACCTGTTTTGTTTTGGAACACCCCAGGTTCAGTTCCTAAGGAAATCTTCTTCAACCTTCATGTGGAGGTAAATTTCAAACTTCTGTTGAGTTGGTTGGTAATTATGGGTGATGAAATTCTCCATATCTAGAAAATGCTGGTTGGAAAGGCTACCGTAAAGTTGCAGCGGATAGTATGAAGGCTCTCTACCAGAATTTTATGACGCTGTCACCATTTGAAGAAAAAAGAAAACCTTTCAGCCAAATGGACAAAATAATCAACTTTGTAGAATGTAGTCTCCCATTAGATTATTCTAACTTGTTCCCACCCCCCCAAAAAAAGCATTTATTTTAGCAGAACCAAAGCAAAACACTCCAGTAATAATTCAAAAATAAAAAATGTTGTCAACAGTAAGAAATCTGGGAGACACCACCCTGGAACTGCCCTAGAGTTGTTGAATAACTCCACATAAGGATTTAACTAAACACAAACATCTTCAGATGGAAAACAAAAACTGGTTTTAATCAAGATTCAAGCATATGCAGATCATGAAACCAAAATATGGATTGGGGTGGGTGGGGATTCTTATATCCCAAAGTCTGAGCATTTCAGACAAAAGCCAGCTTCCATCCCCCAATCTATTTTTATCCTCCAAATATTCAAGTTGCTATATAGCTTGTTTGCTGCCAATGAGTCAAATTTACTGTCAGCATCTTGACAGGAGAGATTCGAATGAAACAACGTTCCTCATAAATGAGTGCTATGACTCACTGATTTCTCTCACTGATGATGCAGAGTCTCTCCGTCTGCCCTTCCAAAAATACACAAGGAAACAAGGGATTACAGCTTGAAGGAAGCAATCTGCAGAAACGCGTGGAGAGGGAAAAAACACATCCAAACCAAGAGATGCGTTTTTCAGCCAACTAGCCAACTTTCAGGTCAACAACTAGACTGATTGTATAGCTTTAAGAGGCTTTTGGACAACTAAAACTACCATACGAAAGCTATCCAGTAAATAACTCTTGACATCAGGAGGGGTTTCAAGAGCAACGGTTAGACGGTTGTTACTGTGGAATCCAACTAGGGTAATGAAATGTCTGCAAAAAAAACAAAAAACAGTCAAGCTCAGAAAGCACCAAGGATTCCACAGTTCAATCCTGAGCTACAAACATTTGCTTCTAATATTATTATACCAATATTCAGAAGATATACAAAATTAAAGGTATGGATGAACTATTTGGATTCCACCCTTAAACCTGGAAGATAATTCAGGATCAGTTCTTCTCCCGTATAATCTGAATTTCACCCATTTTGTGCACATAAATGAAAAAAAACCAGAATACTGGAATAATATCACTTTGAATAGAAAAAATATATAATAGGATCACATTTTATTTTGATTCATTTATAAGCCACCTTTATTATTTTTATAAATAATTCAGGGCAGCAAATATATATATATAAATATATATATATGGTATTCAGCTTTGTTCAGGTATTTTCCCATGTCATTATAGTTGTGCTTTTAAAGTTGTAGCAATGTTTCGGCAGAATCTCATCTGCCATCATCAGGCTTCTGTATAGTAGTCGTCTTATTACTAAGTTACTCGGAGCCAAGCTGCACTAAAAGCCTCCAATACAGGAAACACAATGTTGCCAGCCAATCAAGACCAAAAAAGCTATAAAACAAGACAGAAGATATTAGAAACACCAATCAAGCAGAACACAGCAAACTCCAAGACCAATAAACACAGACCAAGACTCCCAACCAATCAGGATGAAGAAAAAACCATTCTGGCACAGCAGTAGGCTAGCCCCAAATTTAAAACTGAAACGACTGTGAAAGTCTGACTCACAGATGAACCCAATACAGTATACAATATGTACATACCCACACCCACACCCACACACACTCATACTCTTTCCTCCTCCTATTTTCCTCACAACAACCATCTTATGAGTTACTGGTAGGTTGAGCTAAATGAAGGTGACTGGCCCAAAGTCACCCAGCCATGTTCATGCCTACGGTAGGACTAGATTTTGCAATCTCCTTGTGACTGGCTCATAACTATCCAAAACCAAGGCAGGATTAGAACTCAATAATCTCCTGGTTTCCAACATGGTGCCTTCAACACTAAGCCAAACTGACTGTCACTTTCTTTGCAAATTTTTTTTACCATAGCTTAAAACTCTTTACATTTTTCTCTTATTTACCAAGGGCCTATTTCTGTTCTTTTTCTTTCCTTTTTTCCCTTTCTAATAGATGAACAAAAGATTCTGGAATTTAGAATTCCAGTTCATGTCAAAAAATTTAATTTTAACCCCCCCCTTTGTATCCCATTAATGAAGTGCACCAAAAAAGGAGGAAGCTAACTTTCACTGATCATATTTAAAACTATTCCAAACCATCCATGCACACACATACACACACACACACACACACACACATACACACGTAATTATACACATACAAGCCTGATTCTTGTATATTTAGCTATAAATATCTAATAATAAGCATTTAATTTTCTGCCAGCTCATCTTATCATTTATATTAAGATGCAACACTAAAGACGATTTTATAATTTACCTTGTTTCTTAACACTGGCAATTTTATGATGTGTGGACTTCAACTCTCAAAATTCCCACACACAGCATAGCGGATTCACCATTCTGAGAGTTGTAGTTTGCACACTGTTTTATGTATGTATGTATGTATGTATGTATGTATGTATGTATATATATATATATGGCATTCAGCTTTGTTCGGGTATTTTCCCACGTCATTGTAGTTGTGCTTTTAAAGTTGTAGCAACGTTTCGGCAGAATCTCATCTGCCATCATCATTTTGATCTGGCTGTTTATTTCCTGTTTGTTTATGAGATTCTGCCGAAACGTTGCTACAACTTTAAAAGCAGAACTACAATGACGTGGAGAAAATACCCAACAAAGCTGAATGCCATACATGTGAAGTACCGCGAAAACTTGAGAATATATATATATATATATATATTTGTTTTCTGAGGTTCTCGCGGTATTTGTATGTGGATCTTTGGTTGTTCGGGTTTTCTCCCGCGTAAGATTCAAAGTGTTTGAGCAGCGTTTGATGAAGTCTCATTCATCATCATCAGAGCCAAAGACAGAGGCCTGATGATGATGAATGAGACTTCATCAACGCTGCCTAAACACTTTGAATCTTGTGAGAAAACCCAACAACCAAAGATCCATATATATATATATATATATATATATATATATATATATATATATGTGTGTGTGTGTGTGTGTGTGTGTGTGTGTGTGTGTGTATGCGCGCGCATCTCTCTCTCTCTCTCTCTCTCTCTTTCCTGTTGAATCTTAACTTGGTTAATTTTCCAATTGGTTCAAGACAGCTTAACAGATGAATGTTACTGACACCATATAGAAACTTCACTGAACTAAGGGGTGGGGAGGATTACCCATCTACTTATCTAGGTTCTCTAATGAAATAGTCTAATATTTGGACAACCAGATGACAGACTAAAGTACCATGATCTTGGCTAAAAGCCAGAATGGCAAATACATTTCATTAAATGTAAATATTCTCTGCCATGATCACTGTGTGGTCTATTGGTCCTTTGAGGATTTTCTTAAGAAAGAAACATGGCTTTTGTGGCTTACTGTGATATAACCAAACTTTAACAGGGAAGCTTTCCATTCCTAATGTATTTTTCTTTTATTTGAAGTTTAAACAAACACTTTATGTAATGAAAGCAAATCGCTTCCATTTTTGGAATTTTACACCCATTAGGATCACTCCTAATGTCATCCTTCCCTTTCATTTCTTTATATGGCTGATGGGTTATCTTTGAAGTGCAGATTTTTTTTAAAAAAATCTATTTTTCCCCAGCTGCTGGAAAAATTATCTTTCATCTCTTCACTGGATATTTACTCAGTTGAAAATAGCCCTGTCCAGCTATACCAGCAACAAAACACTGGAAATAATTTTGACAATAATAATGTTGATGTTGATGATGATAGAAGAGGAGGAGGAGAAGAAAGAAAAAGGGAGAAGAAGAAAAGAGGGAGAAGACAAAAAAGAAGAAAAGAAGAGAGGGAGAAGAGAAGAAAAGAAAAAAAGAAAAGACAAGAGAAGAAAAGAGGCTGAAGAGAAGAAGAAAAGCAAAAGTAGAAAAGACAAGAGGGAGAAGAAAAGAGGAAAAGAGGGAGAAGAGAAGAAAAGAGCACCATTTGAAAACCATTGGTATTGACAAATTCAACACCACTCAATTGCAGAAAGCAGCTTTATTTGGAAGCTTTTATCATATAACAATATCTGTTAATACCATCGAACATCCAGCTCTGCCTATCCCAGGTCTTTTGTAGGTAGACAAAAATGCCAAACCCACTCTGAACATCTGGCTGACTGTGCAGTGATCAATAATAGTAACAGTAGTAGTAGCAATAATAAGAATAAGAATATTCAAAATGCTACATGCATATATTATACATTCAAATGTGTTCAGGTGACAGGTTTTTATACATTTTAGCCAATCTTGCTGGGGGAGCTGCCACCTATAAAACATCTTATATAAGTTTTCCTTATACGATATGGCCAATGTTATTTTTTTATTTTGCTCTGGAAATGCTTGACAGTTATCCAAATTTATATTATGTCCAAAACTTTTGGCCCATACCATCATTGTTTCCTTTACCTGTTCCTCCTCCATCTTATAGTCCAATAAAAATTTATTAATTTTCCTTATCAATTTATTGTCTGTCCCCAATAAAATTACATCTAGTGTTGTGGTTTGTCTACGAATCCCCTATTCTTTCATGTCTTTCCCATATCTTGACTGAATTTGTAAGGAGATCCACCATTCCAATTCTACACCTTATTCTTTTAACTCTTTCTGGACTTCAATTCCCCTTTTTCATTTATAATATCCTTACAAGTGATAAGTTTTTCCTGGTTCAAAAGGACTGAATGTATTAACGCCTCTAAAGTGGATAACCAAGCTAGAATTTCTATATAATTTTGCTCTTTGATTTTACTCTATACCATAAACAATGTTTGTCTAATCTGATGTCTCTGAAAGTATTTATATGCGCCGTGCCTACCATACCACAAAAATGTGTGACAACCTAATTGTAAGTCATGGCTTTCTACTGATAGTAATCTTCTATTTTTAAGGTTATTCAATCTTTCACCCAGGTAAGCGTTGCTGCTTGTTAATATATTTCCCAATCTGGTAAGCCAAAACCTCTTCTTTCTTTAGCTTCTTGTCGGAGTTTTAATTTAATCCTAGGTTTTTTCCCTTGCCATATGAAATTTAGTGTCATTTTATTCAAATTTCCCAAAACTTTTTATTCGGTTTATGGGTATATTTTGGAACAGAAAAAGTAGTTGTGGCAATACGTTCATATTTACTATAGCTATTCTACTCATTAGAAAAAGCCTCAGATTTCTCCATCTTTCCAGATCTTCTTTTAGTTGTTTCACTAATTTATCATAATTATCCTCTTTGATTGTTGTGCATCTTGCTGAGATGTTAATTCCTAAATATTTCATTTTTTAACTATCTGGGTATCTATTCCCTTGGCAAGGTTTTCTTTTTGCTTGTTGGTCATGTTTTTGACTATCATTTTGGTTTTTTCTTTATTTATTTTTAATCCCTCAACTTCCCCATAATCTTCTAGTATCTCCATAAATTTCGGGATATTGGTCTACAGTTTTTAATTAGTGTCTGGTCTGTGTTTTCTTTAGTATCAATGTGATATTGCTTCCATCCATGATCGTGGTAGCTTCGCCTTGTCTAGAACCACATTAAATACTTCAAGTAGAGTTTGTCCTAATATTTCTTGTTGGTCTTTATATAGTTCTGTCAGAAGTCCATCTAGTTCCGGTGCTTTGTTGTGTTTTTGTTTATTTATTGCCAAAATTACTTCTGACATCCTAATCTCTTCATTCAACATATTTTTATTTCTTCCATAATTCCAACTTTCTGTAGGCATATCACTTTTTCCTCTGGGTTACAATTATTTTCATTGTATAATTTCTCATAAAACTCCTGAATTATGTTCTTTTTTTCCTCGTCCAGGTAGAGTATCTTCCCTTGTTCATTCTGTAGTTTGCCAAGCCATTTTTTTCCTGCTTCTTCAACTTATATGGCAGCCATCTCCCCAGTTTATTTGCATTCTCAAAAAAGTTTTGTTTTGTTCTTTTTAATTGTTGTGCTAGGTCTTTTTTTCTCAAGGATATTTAGTTTATGTTTAAGTCCATTTGATGTTTTAAGTTTCTCTTTTGTGGTTGTTTGGAGGTTTGGTTCCAACCTTTTATACTCATCTTCTAGACGTTTCTGTCGTGTTTTCCTTTTTTTTTTTTTTTTGCCGTATGTGATATAGCCTCCCCCCTCATGTACACCTTCGCTGTATCCCAGAGATTTTGCAGGGATGTATTTCCCTTTTTATTTTTCTTGAAGAAAAGGCTCAGTTCATTGTCCATCTTTAACTTAAAATCTTTCATCTTTAAAATCACTCTTTGTAGTGTCCATCTAGGAGTTTTGCTTTATCCTTCCCAGCTAAATTTCGTAGAATTATGGTCGATCCAGGGATTTGTCTCGATTTCCACTTCTTTTACTTCTGCATTGAGTTCCCTCAATATCCACACTATATCAGTTCTGGATTACAAACATTGTCTACTTGAATAATAATTGTATTGGTTTTTCTCCCAATTTCTTTCTCTCCAGATGTCTTGAATATTTAGTTCCTCAGCCATTTTGAAGATTTTTGGTAATGTTCTTCTTGTTCCTTTCCTTATGTTATTACTTTTGTAGTCTGATTTTTTTTATCTGTAATTGCATTAAAGTCCTCTAGTATACAAATCTCATCATACTCAATACTGATTTGAGAGTGTAACAAACACTCTGAGATTGCTCTCCCCCTTGTACTATAAACATATAGGTGCATAAAATAACAAGAAGCTAAAGGCAACAGAGCATACAAGAGGTGATGACAATCACAAAAAATGAACAAAGACTACAAGAAATGGAAGAAAGAATGGAAAAGGAGGAGAAAAGAGTAGATGAATTAAGCGAAAAACATAATGACAGATTTGATAGCGAAAGTACTCGGAACAGAGTAAGAAGAAATATTGATGGAGATAGACGAGACCTATAGAGTGCAAACTAACTATGCGAGGAGACATAACCTCCCAAAAGAAATACAAAATATTGCATAGAACAAAGAATGAGCCAATTGAATGCAGAGGGAAATAAATAACAGTTCTTAAACAAGTACCAAAAAGGATGAGAGACTTGAGAAGACCCTATCTATTTATTTTCAATTTATCTTTCTAACTTAGTATGATTGGTTTAAATTTGATATCTGTCTTCTAGGGTGCTAGCTATCCTCCTCTATTTTGTGCAGGTGACAAAGTTTCCATCCACTTCTTAATTCTAATTCAAATAATTAATAAAAGTAAGGAGCACAGGATGCAGGACTGAATCTTATGGTGCTTCACCTGATAATTGGAGTTATTAAGAATCTACTAAGATTACCATTACCAGAACTCTGAAAATATATCCATCTATTCAGCCACATAATTGTCATGTCATCCATCTCCCATTTCTCTATTCTGATAATCAAAATGTCAAATAATACCATCAAGCACTTTGCTTAAATCCATCCATCCATCCATTTCTCTCTCTCTCTCCTCAATATACTGCCACAGACACACTACGTTACTACAAAATTGTCTATGTAATAATATCCCACATAAACTGAGAAAATTAGCTCAAAAGAAGGGAAATTAAAAAAAAATAGGCCTAATAATTATTTGCCTGCAATTGTCTCAGCCATGCTTTTAAAACTAGCCTTCCCCTTAAGCTTCCTCAGCTGTATTTGCATATATATGCATGATACCATATATGCATGCAGATATAGTCATGTCGGCACATATTTTCATGTCATTGAGTCGGTGGTGATTCCTGGCAACTGCCTGGATAAGTCCCTGAAGTTTTCCTGATATGGTTTTTCAGAAGGGTTTGCAATTGCCTGCTTCCTAGGGTTAAAACAGATCTGTTCAAACCCAGCTAGTTTTGTGCCTAAGGCAGGACTGGAATTTACTGTGCTTTCAGCCATTACACCAAACTGATTTATATCCATCCATCCATCCATCCATCCATCCATCCATTTCTCTCTCTCCTCAATATACTCTCACAGACACACTACGTTACTACAAAATTGTTTTTTCTGGTACAACTTCTTAATTTATTTTGTTCCTTAACTTCAATAATGTTACTTTTCTTATTATGAAGACAATTTCAAAATGCTATTCAGGAAGAGTCGCAAGATTTACTATTAATTTACTAGCACTCTGGAAAAAATGGCATCAAAACTACTTATGTAGAATATTTAAACGAATGAAATTAGAATAACTGAAGTGTTATGCTGTAAAATGGTATTTCAGCACATTATTTCTTCAGAACTAATTAAAGGACCCAAATACAGGCTGCCAGTTTGATCAGAATTGTGCTGAAAGCTATTCTCCCTCTATCACCTTTACTTAAGCATTACATCACAATAGCTAAGTATTTTTCCCCTCAACCTCTCAAGCCCCCCCTATTGCCTTGGAGGAGTGATTAAGATGATTGCTCAACTATAGTTCTGCTGTTGCTCCTTCCTAGGAAGGTTAACGCAATTTTAATGAACTCCAAATTGTCTGGCTGGGACCCTAAGCAAGACAAAACCTGGAAGGAAGATCCCCTAAAAATTCCAGGGCCAGACTCAACAAATAATTTAGAAGGTGACAATGGCAAGCTAATCCATATACAGATGTGCCTTGACTTATGACCACAATTGAACCCAAAATTTCTGTACTAAGCAAGATAGCTATTAAATGAGTCTTGCCCTACATTGCTACCTTTCTTGCCACAACTGTTAAAAGAATCACTGCAGCTGTCAAATTGTCAGAAGTTTGCAAAAGGAAATCACATGATGCCAGGACATTGCAACCATCCTAAATATGAGCCAGTTGCTCAGCGTCCAAATTCTAATCATGTGACCATGGGAATGCTGCAATGATTGTAAGTGTGAAAAGCAATCATTCGTTGAGGACTATCTGTAGTTAAGAAGAAAACTTTAAAAGAATCTACGAGGTCCAGATGTTGAGATCTGAAGTAGATTTTACAAGTAGTGGTCAACAATAAGGAAGTCAAGAAATACACCACAAACTAGGACTTTGTAAAGAAGCCCTGAAGGCCTTGGAAAAGATATTCAAATACCAGGATGTGCCTACAAATATCAGAACAGTGCAGGCAATTGGTTTCCCTGTGGCATTCTAAAGATTTCAAAAAAGCATGGTAAGAAGAATATTGACACTTTTTAACTTTGCTCTTGGAAACGCTCCTGGGAATACCAGGAAAAAGAGCAAATGAATCACCTAAGAAATCAACCTCAGAGATCTCAGCTGTGGCACAAATGACCAGGTTCAAATTGTTCTACTTTGTCATGAAAAAAACAATTTATCTAGGTGGTTGCTAAGAGTCAACACTGATTGGTGACATAAAATCAATCAATCTTAAGACAGCATCAACATCAAATGAAGATATGCTTCTTCATAAGAAACAGAATCTCGAGATGTGAAATTTGTTAATGCTCAAGAAAAACTGGGATAGAGAAAACTGGGAGTTTCAACTTTTTTTCTTTTCTTCTCTCCAATAAAAAAGGTATAAAATATTTCCTAACATATTTTTAAGTGATACATAACATGTTTTTTTAAAAAATGCTTGTAGGTTGAAACCTATTGTTTAATTACAACGATTTTGAAGGCAATTGTTCCATTTAAAAAAAACCTTTTTATAACAAATGCTTTTGTAATGCTTCAGCAGATCTGCTACCCAAACCACATCAGGCTGTATTCGGAGTAGATACTCATGGCTCACTACAAGGCTGAAATTTCACATCATCAACACTTCTCGCCCATGAAACAATCCAAAAGAAAGGAAAACAAATTATCTTGCAATAAAATTACATAAAGAGAACAGGCATGGGCGAATTTGTCAGTGCTGTGTATTTTAATCCCAATGTTCTCATTTTCATTATGGTTTTTCAGATTGGAATAAGGATCTTGACAACTATTTATATGCTCACATCTGTGATTTAGCATGCTCGACTGCCACTTAGGTCAAATATTAAAGCGAGAGCCCCATTAGACTTGCTAAAATATAGTTCTTCTCCATGATACCGATGCATAAACCTGACTTGATGCTTTCAAATCAACCTGATAGTAGAACTTCCCTGCATATTTATAACATAAACAACACACTTATTATATTAAGATCATAATATAAAATGAAAATGAAAATAAAGATAGGGAAATGCGAAAGGGAAAGGGAAAGAAAGGGGAAGGAAAAAATAGGAAAAGGGGGAAAGGGAAAAACAGCACTGACTTCTCTTTTTTCAGTGCAGTAAAATACATACTAAAATTACAGCATCAACTTTTAATTTTACATACATACCTAGTGAATACTAGACGTTTCTATGACAATAAACCAATCTGATCAGAAAATCTTTAATGAATCTGCTCCTTCCGTTACTAATCTCGTCTCAGCCAAACTCTTAAAAGTCAATCTATTGAAATAGTCTATCCAACAGTCTCACCTCTGAATGTTTAAGTCTTTTTAAAGTTAAAATTTGGAGCAATCCTCTTGAGCGTTACAGGTCTTCCCAATTTACTTGTTTCATTGTCCTTTTCTCCTGAGTCTAACCATTGATAAAATAACTCCACCTTTTATAAAATTGTTTATTTTCTTGCTCTCTAATTTCAAAAGTCAATTTACTCATTTTTGCACAGTCCATAATTTTCTTAATAACTTCCTCCTCCATTGGAATTTTCTTGTTTTTCCAGTTTTTAGCAAATACAATTCTAGCTGCTGTTAATACATTGACAATCAAATATATCAAATATTTCTCTACTATATATTTCAGGTATAATACCCAATAAAAATATCTCTGGCTTAAAATTTATATGTTTCTTTGTCATTTTTTCCAACCATGTATGGATTTTAGTCCAGTATCTTCTAGCCTCTGCACATTTCCACCACATTGAAAGTTATCTGGTTTGGATTTGCAACAATATGCCAGATATATTTTTAAAATAGAATAGAACAGAATTCTTTATTGGCCAAGTGTGATTGGACACACAAGGAATTTGTCTTGGTGCAAATGCTATCAGTGTACATAAAAGAAAATATATATTCATCAAGAGTCAAGAATCATAAGGTACAATGCTTAATAATAGTCATAGGGTACAATAAGCAATTAAATCATACTAGGAAACAGTCAATATAGATTGTAAGGATACAAGCGACAAAGTTACAGTCATACAGTCACAAGTGGGAGAGAGCTGTGAAGTGATATATAAATATAAGTGCTATTGCTATCGTTGTGAGAAAAAATATTTTTATTGTTTTTCTTTTCCTTTTTTGTCCCCAAGCTCCATGAAAAAAACTTAGTATATTTCAGTAGGAAGCTAGAGCGTAAATCACTTTGCTTGTAATAACAGGCAATTACATGGTACAAGACATAGTCAGCTTTTGTCAAGAGAGACAACAAGAGCCTACATATTAAACAGTGCTAACTGTAGAAAACACAGTCATCTAAGAGAATAATTTAGTATTTGGAGTGCTTGGATATTTACAAGATGTGAGTCCAGAGAATTCAAATAATCTGAACTGCACTGCAACTCTTTAACACCTCAATTTGAAAACAAGGAAGACTTGAAAATAGGTTTTCATTTAGGCTACTGATTATATTTTGTTCTGTATGTGAATAATTTAAATAATTCTGGAGAACAATTCGACGGCCCAAACACATAATCAGCGCTAAGGCAAATATGAAATAATATTTTCTGCCAAACCAAACATGATTTGCTCTAGAGTTATAAAGCATAATGTCTCTCTCAGAGGTTTTTTCTCTGCAAACTAGCTTTTCTATCTTAACTCCCTATTCTTCCATTGATTTCCAATTGATTTTTTTTAATTTACTCCTCCAACCATGAAAGATTTTTCATCATGAGTGTTTGTGGACCAACAAAGGTGACATAAAACTGTCTGAAATTTTTAGAAGATGAAAGCAGTCACAACAAGGACCAAAGCAACCTAACACCTTCTCTGCATTTTCCAATTTTGTGTGCCTCTGCTTCCCCGTACAATTCACAGTTTTGGAAAAGGGTGAAGAACTAGACATCCCACTTTCCTAAAACTCATGTTCGTGCAGTACATTCAGTCCTGCCAGCTTATGCTGTTCAGGGCAGACAAGCAGAGTTGCTGAAGCTCCTCAATGTCCTTCCTGTTCCTTCTGAAGACCAAGTTCTTCCTTCTTCCCATGGCTTTGCGTCAAAGGTTCACAACCCTGAACATTCTCCCTCCTCCTGGGACAACAAATACAGGTTGTACTGAAACCACAATTCCAGTATTTGGAATTGCTGAGCAAGGTGACTGCTAAGTAAATTATGTTTGATTTTACTACTTTTTTGCCACCCTTGTTAAGCAAATCACTGCAGCTGTTAAGTAAATCACAAGGTCATTAAGCAAATCTGGCTTCACTGGCTGACTTTGTTGGAAACTGGTTGGGAAGGTTGCAAATGGCGAATACATATTAAAACCATTGTAAATACATGCTGGTTGCTAAGCAGCTGAATTTTTGAACATGTGAGTGTGAGGATGTTGTGATGATTGTAAGTGTGAGGACCTGCAACAAGTAACTTTTTTCAGTGCTGTTCTATCATCAACCGGTCTCTAAATGAATGGCTATAAGTCAAGGTTAACTTATAGTTAAGTTAACACATTTGTTAAGTAGAAGGAAGCAAACCTTTGAGAGCCACTTCTGAATGATTTCATGTCACTGTGTGGGAACTATGATGGCCACAAACATGAGGACCACTCAAAATCACTTTTTTTCACTACCATTATGAATGGTTGCTAGATGAATTACTACCTGTAATCATTTGCTTTTTCTCCCAGCAAAATTTCTTAGCTGCTATCATAGCTGCTGAGGAAATCTTAACATGGACTTTAATCTTTTAATCAGATCTAGCCTGTGTTAGATGGCTCCGTGGGAATAAGAGGCAGGATGCGGCAGGAGCAGGTAAAACTCTTTTATTCTGTTTAAGTAAAAAAGCTGCTCAGCCATGGCAGGTGCCGGCTTTTGTAGCCAGTGCTGTACAAAGCTTCAGCCATTGACGGGACTTTATTTCTCCCATCAGTGGTTGGGCCAATGAATGGAGTCTGCACTCTATGGCCATATTTGGGAATACTTAACACCCCTCCCCTCCTAGTAAGTGTTCCTCCAATCAGCATTTGCGTACCTTACGTAGTCACATAAGTAGGCGGGGCTTCAAGGGGTGCGACTGGACCTGCGCACCTCATTAGTTCCTGGGGCGACGGCCCGAGCAGACAGGTCCACTGCTGCTCTGGTCCCTGCCTGAGGAACTGTCTTGAAATCCCCTTGTGGTGTGGCAGGGACCATTGAGCCTGAGGTCTCAGAAGTGCACTTCTTCGAATGGTAAGTGTCCCCACGTTCTGTCCGAGTTTGAGGCTAGGCAATTAGTTCTCTTGTTGAACTCTGTGGATAGGGCCTGAGTCAGGGACTGTTCTGCTGGAATGTGTTGGGTGTCTGGCTGGTTGTCCGTGCTAGTGATCTGGCCTCTGATCTGATCAATGTGTCTCTCCCATTGTCTCCCTTCTTCAATTTCTACCCTGTATGATTGGGGCCCTGTAATCCCTGTGACCCTGGCTGGTACCCATGTGAGTCCCCCTGTGTAATTGTGAGCACAGACCAGGTCCCCTATGGTGAATTGTCTGCACTTTCCCATGGAGTCTACAGGTGTCTTGGTGCTTAGTTAGGGTGGACCCTGTCGAGTGTTGATCGTACCCTTCAGCCCATTAATAGTTCTGCAGGGCTACAGTGTGTTGTTGCATGGGGTGTGATGTGTTGGGGCAAGAGCATTTTATTGATCCTTTCTTGCCAGTCCACTCAGCCCATACGCTTGAGCATTTCTTTGATCATTCAGACCATTCTCTCCGCTTGTCTGCTTGTTGCCGGATGAGCAGGTATGGACAGTGCATGCCTGATCCCCAGTCCGGCCAGGAATGCTTCGAATGGCTGCGAGGTGAAATGTGGCCCGTTGTCAGAGACGAGGATGTCTGGTAGCTCATGGGTGGAAAATAGTCATTGGAGGGCTCTCATGGTGGCCTCTGATGTGGTGGACTTCATTAGTATTACTTCCAACCACTTAGAGTACTCATCGATGACTATGAAGAAAGTTTGCCCCTGGCAGGTCCCAGCAAAGTTAACGTGTACTTAGGCCCATGGGGCTGTGTCTCCCATTTCTGGGGCTCGCTGCCAGGGGGGCTGGCCTGATTTCTTGATGGGGGTGCAGGTGGCGACCCAGGTTTCTATCTCTTTTTCCAGCCCTGGCCATCACATAGCTTCTAGCTAGGGCTTTCATTCAGACTATCCCTGGGTGGCCTTCATGTAGTAGTGTCAGTATTCTATTCCTTAGTGAGGGCGGAATAACTACTCTCTCCCCCCACAGTATACAGCCCTTTAGTACTGACAGCTCAGACCATCTGTTTTTATAAGGTTTGAATTCTTCCCCTTTTACCGCTTCCGGCCATCCCCTCCACACCCAGTTTGAAATCTGTGCCATAATTTTGTCGTGGGCTGAGTCTCGCAATCTCTGTAGACATCATCAGTCCAGGCAGTAGCTCTTCCATTAGTAGTACTGTGGTGGATGGAACCAGGTCTTCAGCTAAGTGTGGAAGGGGACAGTAGCTCAGGGCCTCTGCATGAGATGTCTTTTCCTGTGGATTATGCGGATTATGTATGTGGCCAGGAACACAGTCCATCTTAACAATCTGGGTGACAGGATGTTTGGTGTGGGTTTATCTCCAGTGAAGATGGCCAGCAAAGATTTGTGGTTGGTGATCAAATTGAATTGTCTTCCGTAAAGGTATTCGTGGAAGCGCTTGACTCCTGCGACTGCAGCAAGCACTTCCTTGTTAATTTGGCTATAGTTTCTTTGCATTTTGGACAGTGTCTTTGAGCAGTATGCTTTGGAGGCTATTGTCCCATTTGGTTAGTTGGTGGCTGAGGACTGCTCCAATTTCATAGGGAGAGGCATCACACGTGAGTGTCAATGGTAGCATCTCGCTATATTGTATGAGAATGTTTTTTATCTTTTTGAAAGCATCGGCCTCTTGTTGCCCCCAGGTCCAGGAGGTTGTTTATCTAGCAATCTGTGGAGTGGTTCTGCAATGTGGTAAGAAAACATTGTAGAAGTTGAATAATCTCAGGAAGGCTTGCAGTTCCGTTCTGTTTTGTTTTGTGGGGTGGGGGCTTCCCATATCGCCTTCAATTTCCTGTTTGTGGGTCTGATGCCGGATGCGTCTATCAGGAAACCCAAAAACTCCATTCGGGTGACAGCTAGGTGGCACTTATTCCTTTTTAATTTCAGTCCGGATTTCTGGAATCTGCCGAATACTGTCCTTAGTCTCTCTATCAATTGTTCCCTGCTTTTGGCCGAGATGATTACATCATCAAAATATGGGATTATCCACAGAATGAGGTGCAGTAGCCTTTCCATAATGCTCTGGAACAGGCCGGGGGTGATGCTGACTCTGAACTGCAGCCACTTACATTTAAAAGTGCCTCCATATGTGACAATGGTTTGTGCTTCAGCGGTTGCCTCGTTGACGGGCATTTGCTGATAGACCTGGATCAGATCTAATTTGATGAATATAGTCCCTCAGCCCAGGGAGTGCTTTACTACTGGCATGGGATAGGCACTTTGTTGGAGAGTCCTATTCAATGTTATCTTATAGTCAGCACAAATCCTGATTGACCTGTCTGGTTTAACTGGGATGACGATTGGAGTCCCCCATTTGGCATGATCCACCAGCTCAAGGACCCCTTGGGCAATTAATTTATCTAATTGTTCTTCAACCTTGAACCGGAGAGCAAATAGGACTCACCACAGTTTGAGTCAGACCAGGACAATGTTGGGGTCTAAATTAAACGATATTGAGGTTCCTGTGTACTTGCCCAGTTTTTTGTTGAAGAAGTCGCTGAATTCCCATTCCAGTTCTGTGATGTCTGCTTCCAGACTTGGGAGGGGGGTGTCTCTGCTGCGTGCACGCTGGTTATGTTGATCTGGAGCAGCTGGAACCATTCTCTTCTTAGTTGACTTGGCAGGTTCTAGTCTACTATGGTGAGTGGCAGGTTTCCTTGAAATTGGCCATATTCTGTGTGGGCTGTCTTCCTGCCCAGGACAGGTATTCGGCAGCCCTGGTAGTCCTTTAATATAACAGTCTGTGGTTCAAATTAGTCATGCCACAGTTGGGTTGGAGTTTTTTGAGACTATCCCACGAGATCATGGATATGTAGGACCCCGAGTCTACTTCCATCTGGCTGTCCTGTCCCGGCCAAAGTTTCTGAAAGCAAACACAGATAAACTCCAAAACTGAAAGGTTCACAGCTTTATTCCACAAATAACCCTCTTTGTAGATAACAGATGGCTTGCAGCCAATTAGTCCAATAAATTGGAGTCTGTAATCATCACACTAACTCCTTCGAACGTTTGCCTTTTGCAAAGGCAAAAGCCATTTTCAACCAAGCTTATATTCCCTAGAGGGAGGAGCCATTACTTAGCATTCTTACTCCCAAGTCGCCTGTGCTGCTCTTCCATGAATCATCCTGCTCTCACTCACATACAGCACAGGCTTCTCGGGAATGTCCTCCTGATTGTGCTGGCGAATCACAACCCTTCTGCAGATTGGCTACAAATGTGATTATTGTTTCCCCCTCCCTCTGGCTTTGAGTATAAAAAGCTTGCCAGCTTGTCAGGTAGGAGAGAGAGGGGGCCTAATGTCCCTTGAGTGTCCATTGGAGTTCATCCCAGGAAACACTCCACAGGTCGTCCGATACGAGGCATCTGCCATTTCATAAATTCAGTCAGGAATAAGGCTTTTTTCTGTGCATCGGGGGCTGCTTGGAGTCCATTGACTTCCAGGTGCAGGTCAAATCAGCCCATGTATTAGGACCATTTCTCCTTTGCCGGGTCGTAGAGAATCAACATCCAGGCTAGTAGAGCGTTGTGCCATGTTAGTCGGCAGGGTCGCAATCATTGTGATGGCCAGTAAAATGGAGTCCAAGTCCCACAAGGTGTCCTTTGTTCTCTCCGCAGCTCAGACTCTTATCCTTTTCGCCAGTTTTAGATAGGTCTGCGGGAATAAGAGGCAGGATGCAGTAGGAGCAGGTAAAACTCTTTTATTCTCTTTAAGTAAAAAAGCCGCTCAACCGCAGTAGGCACCGTCTTTTGTAGCCGGCACTGTCCAAAGCTTCACCCACTGACAGGACTTTATTTATCACTCTATGGCCATATTTGGGAATATTTAACAGCCTTTACCATTGGCATTCTAGCCATCTTTTAAAGAACATTATCAGCAAGGAATTGGAGAAGTCTAATCTGGGATTACAGCCTTGCATTTAAAGCCAAAGGAGCTTAAACAAAAATTATCAGAAACTCATGGTGTAGGTCATCTTTCTCCAACCTCTGAAGATCTGTTCCACCTCAACTACCACTCTTCCTCCAGTACATTATTAGTGAAACCACAGCGTTATTTTACATTACCTTCCATTTTAAGGTATCCCAGCCCACACACAGTGTTTCTCCCAGTCCCTCCCACAGGAAGTGGGGAACAATCAAAGCAATAAATGACAATTCAGTATTGTTTTGCTCATTTTAGTTATTTCTACTCCATATAGATGTATCTGAGAGCCTTGAAATGCCTGCAAGCTTTGTTTTCAATTGCTCAGATATCCAACTTCAGCTCCCATTAAAGCAGCTAAAGTAACATCTTTTCTGGTGATATGCCACTACACAATAGACTCTGGAAAGACTGTCCCTGCTTGAATGGAGAGGCATCAATATGGAATAAAACTTCAGGCTCAATGGCTAGAATGCAGTATTGCAGGCTAATTCTGCAGTTTGCTAAATTGCAGGCTAAATTGGCAGTGTGATTCTGACCAGCTCAAAGTTGACTCAGCCTTCCATCCTTCTGAAATGGGGACCCAAATTGTTGGGAGCAATATCCTGGCTCTGTAAACTGCTTAGAGAGGACTGAAAGCACTATATAAGTTAAGTGTTATTGCTATTTATTAGTCCAACTCTTCTATCACTATTTATCTGCTCTTCCCAATTTCAAATTAGCTGGATGATTCCAATAATGATTTTTTTGCCCCATCTAATATTTAACTTTCTTATTAAAAAGCATGACACATAATAAATTATTTAATAAATGAAAGTTGTCTATTCATGCAATGAATATATATGTATAATTTTTCAATAATGAGGAAAATGTGATATTTGATGATGATATGATGATACTCAGCTGTATGCCTCAGCCCATGTGTCCTCCCTCTCGCAATGCCTGGAGGCTGTTAGGGGCTGAATGGGGAGCAACAGGTTGATCTAAACAGATGCAAGACCGAGTGGCTCTGGCTCTGGGGTTCATTGGTTCAGGGAAAATTACCACCTTGGATGGAGTGGCACTACCCCAAACAGACCTTATGCATAATCTGGGGGTTCTTCTGGACTCACGACTCCTGTTCGAAGAGCAGGTGGCGGTCGTGGCCAGGAGGTCCTTTGCACAACTGTGGGATGTGCACCAGTTACGCCCTTTCCTGGATCAGCGGTCCCTACTCACAGTCACTCATGCCCTGGTCACTTCCCATCTTGATTATTGCATTGGGCTGCCCTTGAAGAGCATCCAGAAGCTCCAGTTGGTGCAAAATACAATGGCCCGCGTGGTTTTATGCATACCCTGGTGTGCACATGTATCACCTCTCCTGCAGGAGCTGCATTGGCTGCCAATTTGCTTCTGGGTGCAATTCAAGGTGCTGGTTGTCACCTTTAAAGCCCTTCGTGGCTTGGGTCTGGGTTATCTTGAGGAAACATCTCCTGCCAGTGACATCTACCTAACCCATTAGAGCGAGGAGGCAGGGAATGTTGTGGGTCCCACCCCTGAGGGAGATACACCTGGTGGGACCTAGAAGAAGGGCCTTCTCTGTGGTGGCTCCATCTCTCTGGAACATCATTCCCCAGAAATTAGAATGGCCCCCTCATTAATACTATTCCAAAAGGCACTGAAGACCTGGTTTTGCCAGTGGACTTGGGGAACCCAGAGAGGGATGGAACCCATCAAATGTCTAGTGTGACACTCTGTCGTTGGGGTGGGGGGATGGGAGTTGGTTTTTGTTTTTGTTTTGTTTTCCCAAATTTTGTTCTATTGTACTTTACTAATTTATTTGATTCTTTTTGTTAGTTCTTAATGTTTTTATTTTTTGTTTTAAATATGATTTTATATTGTGTAAGCTGCTTTGAGTTGCCATGGATGAATAGGCGGCAATATAAATCAATCAATCAATCAATCAATCAAATAAATAAATAAATAAATAAATAAATAAATAAATAAATAAATAAACAAACAAACAAACCTGACACTACAATGGGGTTATATTTAGCAATATTTACAATATAAACTCTCTTTCTAAAAACCAGTCTATTTTTAATTAATTTATCAGTCATTACTAACATTTCTGTGCAGCCCTGATTAAAGTAAGAAATAAAAAATATTATTTTTAATTCCATTCTACTGAAAACACTACATTCCAACTGCTACATTGTAACTTGCTGTTCAGAAATACACTATTATTTTTGTCAATGTAAAAAATAATCCACTTTGCCTTCCCTTTCACAAATTGTAAACATTATGTGGAAATATTTACAAAAGACCAGTACCCATTTGCTGCAATTTCAGTTCTCCACAGGTTTTGATTTCCCAGTTTTCCAATCTTTAATTATTAACATCTTTCTTTCCTGTATTTGCAGTTAACACATGGTGCATTGTCTTGACTCTATGGTATGGCTTTAATATCAAACAAACAATTTTCCCTTGTCTTACAGAAGCTGCCTACAGATCATTTCGTTCTCAGCAATCATACAAATTCAAACCATTAAAATAGAAGGTTTGATGTACTATCAATGATAAATCCATTTTGTTTTACCAGTCAAAAAGTCTTAAATATTTGCCACAGACTCATGGACTTATACATAATTAATCATCTCTGCAACCAAATTTCCTGCTTGAGATCACGTGTCTGTATCACTTCATTAACTAAATTCAATCCACATGATTATTAATTATTAGTAAAAATAGGCCTTAGAAAACAGTGTTGAGAACGGAAGCATCCATCCAACTAGTAGTTATAAAATTAATTCCACATAAATTCTAAATGTGGCATCTCCTTTAAAAATATTCATTCTGGGGAAATCAGAATGATAAACTAGTCCTACATAAATCAGATAATAAATTAAACTTAAAAAAATAACAAATCAACTTGAACAGACTAGAATCACTCATAGGCTATGATGAGAACTCTTCTTGTAGTACTAAGTACGAAAAACACCAGGCTAAAACTCTTAGTAATGCTGGCAACACTAGTCAAGAATCATTCCGGAACTTGTACATCAATAACATCCGGAGAGTCACAATTTTTCCACCTTGGTGTTACAAAAAAGACTTTTATCCAGTTGGTGAGATAAGGGGATGGCAGAGGACGGCCTATAAATATATAGCTCTGTTGTGGTCGTATGTTGAGAGTACCTGTATATAGCTTACAATTTAACTTATAAAAGCATATATCAGTCAAGCACCAGGGAGTTTCAAAATGTGTATAAAGATTTATTGTAAGCTTAAACTGTGTCTGCAAAAATCTGAACTATTAATGGTCAAGGAAAATTAGTGGGAGTTAAGAATAGAAAGGCATTCAAGGTAGGCTGGACTTAGATCTCCTGTTGATGCACAGGGATTCATGAGTGATGATGCGTTTGACCTGTCCTTCGAGCTCAGCCTGGTCATCTCCTACAGTATCTCTATGAAATAAATTCAATACATCAGCACTGGATTCGTTTACTTCATTTTGGTGTTTCTCCTCATAATTGTTGTAAATCAAGAATGGGTCATTATTTTTCACCATAAATATTTTATGTGCAAATAATTGTATATAAAGGTCTTCTATGAACTAAACAAGCTAAAAGCTTAAGTTATAAATAACACTGCAAGTTCTTTTTAAAAGAACATGTATCCTATTAGAAAACATCCACCAAGAATACAATGAAGTAAAGTAATATTTCATGCTATGCAGGGAACAGGAAAATGATGAGCATCAATATATTATGCTCCTGGGATATAACTACCCTACACTGATAGGAAGCTAATGGGCTGAGTATAGGCCTTTTAGCTGAAAAACTCAAGAAAGTGATCCGATCAATCTAAGATGAAAGGATATGTGACAAGAATTTTGGTGTAGGGCCAGCTGAAATGGATGGCTACTTGTATGGATTGATTCAAAATATGAGGTCAATAAAAACAATCGAGGTTGCTTAAGAACAAATTAATTTTGAAAAAAAAAGAAACCAATTTGAGACTTCTCATTTTAACTAGGGGAGTTTTGGTATTAGCATATCTTCATAAATCCAGAATCTAGAATAGCAAATATCATATGGGATAAATTCATGTGTCTCCTTTTTAATTTACAGCAAGCTATGGAATTTATAACCAGCTTTTAAATATATTTTTGGGAATTGTCACACATATGGATTGCCAATCAGAAATTGTTTTTTAAGTTGTATATCGATTTACTGTTAAAGACTGACAGATTAATTGCATTTAACTTGGCATTGTTGAAATCTCTTCTGATAGGTTAAAGTAACATATAAGTTCATTTAATGATCTGAGAAACATAAGACAGGTTAAAAAGAAAGCTGGTTTTGAATTTTTAGAAAGCTAGTGTTAGCTCAGTGCATGAGTAAAATTCCAAGGGTTTAAAGAAAATTTGAACAGATAGTTTATTATCTTTTATTCCCCAATTCTTTTCCCATTTTATAAATGGGAATGGGGAAAGGTAAATGTTAATTTTGATCGACAAACTTTATATCAGCATTAGCACTAAAAGGCATAGTAACTGTTGGCTATTTTGAAGATGCAAATAACATGCCTAGTTCTAGAGAGCTTTACACTTTAACCAAGAGGTTGTTTTAAAATATTTTTATAAATGAAACTGTAAAATTGGAGGAAGGGGAATCCAATGTCTTTACTTACTATAGAGGCTCAGTAGTAAAATCTTACTAATTTGATGTGGAAGACAGAAAATCTAGCAGTAATTAGAAAGAGAATGGGAAATAGAATACTCTGAAATAACAACTTATAGCTCTTTATCTGGGCAAGACTGTGGTGTCAGCCATGAAATGGCTTGTTGATAAGTCCTTCACTATTTTCAGATTATTTCCTACACTTGACATTATTCCTTTCTTCTTTAGCTTAGAATCAAAAGCATTCAGAGAAAGCATTACTTGCTCATATTTTCCCAGACACCCACAGAAAGTAACAGCCCAATGTTTGCTTTGGAAATGTGACTATCTTCTAAGATACATACCATACTTTTCATACTCTGGCTCCTCTCAAGTGAAGCTATGCTGCCTCACTGTGGTTGTGTGGGTGTTTCTTGGAAGAATAGGCAAAGCTCATGGATGGAGTGCACACCAAGAATATATATTCCCTGCAGTCATCCAAATCATGACATTCACCCCACTGCCCGGCTAAATTAAATACAATTTACTTTAGGTAAAGTATACAGGTTGTCCTTGACTTATGATCACAATTGAGCCCAAAGCTTCTGTTGCTAAACAAGGCAGTTGTTAGATGTGTCATGCCCCATTTTACCATCTTTTTTTGACATGTTTGTTGAGTGAATTGCAGTTTGTTTAGTGAATCATGTAGTTGTTAACCAAATCTGGTTTCTACCCATTGACTTTGCGTGTCAGAAAATTGTGAATTACAATCCCAGGACCCCAGGATATTGCAACCCTATTGTAAACACATGCTGGTTACCAAGCACTCAAAACTGTGGGGATGCTGCAATGGTCATAAGTGTGAGAATTAGTCAAAAATCAGTTCTTTTCAATGCCATTCAACAGTCATTTAATGAATGGTTGTAAACTGAGGACTACTTATATAGAATTGCACTTCTATACAATAAATAATATGCAAACCCTGGAATTAAGGAGAAACTTCCTAACAGTGAGAACAATTAATCAGTGGAACAGGTTCCCATCAGAAGTTGTGGATGTTTCAGCACTGGAGGTTTCAAGAAGAGACTGGACAGCCATTTGTCTGGAATAGTATACGATTCCTGTTTGAGCAGGGGGCTGGACTAGAAGACCTCCAAGGTCCCTTCCTATTATTCATTTTTTTTCCTTTCCTTTCCTTTTCTGCCCCTATCCTATCCTATCCTATCCTATCCTATCCTATCCTATCCTATCCTATCCTAAGCAGTTACAATATAGAAACATATAATCAGCTTAATGACAATACCAATGACATATAATGTGGACATACAATCAGCTTAATGACAATATCAAAACCATAATTTCATATGGTGTGGGAGAAGGCAATAATAAACCATTCTTGTATTTTACAAAAGAAGAAGAGGAGGAGGAGGAGGGAGGAGGAGGAGGAGAAGGGGAGGGAAGGGGAGGGGGAAGAGGAAGAGGAAGAGGAAGAGGAAGAGGAAGAGGAAGAAGAAGAAGAAGAAGAAGAAGAAGAAGAAGAAGAAGAAGAAGAAGAAGAAGAAGAAGAAGAAGAAGAAGAAGAAGAAGAAGAAGAAGAAGAATCACATGAAATGCCAAAATAAACTGATAGATGATGTAGCCCTGGATAAAAGTCCCATGAGGTCATATGACACTTCTCATGCTACTGTGGAGTATTAATGGTCTTTATGAAGTGGTTAGATTTATAACTCCTTTGGGGCGTATAGTTGTTAATACTGTTATTCAGGAAAGGAAAATCTAAAGCTACAAAGACAGAATTATAGTGGGAATTTGGAACAGAAGAAACATGGATATGGGAAATCTCAACCCAGTGAACGATGAAACAAATTGAGTATACATAGGGTTTTGTTTTTTTTAGGGCGTCAGTGAATTAAAACGGATTGCTGTTAGACAGTCAGGAAATCACACGGTTTACTACACAGGATAGAGCACTGTTTTCATAAAACAAATAAGGAACAGCATTACAGGTGAGTCCTCAACTTACACCAGTTTATTTAGTGACTGAAGTTACAACGGCACTTAAAGTAATGACCTATATGATCATTTTTTACACACATGACCTCTGCAACATCCCCATGGTAATGTGATTTACATTCAGATACTTGACAACTGATTCACATTTATGACCACTGCAGTGTCCCAGGGTCATATGATCCCCTTTTGCGACCTTCTGGCAAGCAAAGTCAATGGGGAAGCCAGATTCACTTAACAACCCAGTTACTAATTTAATAACTGCAGTAATTCACTTAACAAAAGTGGCAAGGAAAGTTTTAAAATGGGGCAAAACTTCTAACAAATTTCTCACTTAACAACATAAATTCTGGGCTCAAGTGTGATCGTAAGTTGAGAACTACCTGTATTTGCAAAGTCAATAAGAATACAGAAATGCAGTCAGTAACCAAATAGCATCAATTATCCTTCTTAGAAACCCTTTAATACGTCCATGCTTTTGGTTCCAATCACTGATATAGAAGATGGGACTGGTTTCATGGAAATGTTAAATCTGAAATTGACAGAATATATAAGAAAGATGTGCTGTTTGTGACTGGGAGCGGAAATACCAAAGTTAAGATGAATATGGAAGAAAACATAGATTTAATAAAATGTGAATACCATACAATATCCTCAATTTCACACATGCAAGCAAAACAATGCGTTGAATCCTCCAACGTAGTTTAGAGTCCTACATGGAATGGAAGATACCAGATGTTCAAGCTGACTTTAGAAAATATCAAAGAACAAAAGAGGTTAATTACTGATGCGTCCTGGATGCAGTAATTGACAAAACCAAAGAATATCAAAAATAAATCAATGGATTTACTGATTATAAAGGCCTTTGATTCAAATAATGAAGTCATGAAGGGGCACAGTGAAAAAAGGGACTAAAATTAAACATAAGACCAAATCAATAACCAACCTTAGAACTGATAATGAATATGCAGAAGTCCAGATGCCATGACTCAACTTCCAGACAATTCATCTGTATAGGTTCCTCTGACATAAAATAATAATTTCTAAAGGAGTGCTTTGCGCTAAAAGTTCTGTGACATTTTGAAGACTATAAATCTACATAAATTAAGTCATATTTGGAAGCCCATGAAGAAAATAGTGGGAAAAAATAGCTGATGCACTTTTCAAAAAGTTTGTAATGACAGACATTTCAGTTCATCTCTAATGGTAGAGATGTGGACCTGTGGAAAAATCTAATCACAGGGTTGAGAATACAGGTAGTTCTTGACGTATGATGACAAATGAGCCCAAAATTTCTATTGCTAACCAAGACAGTTGTTAAATGTGTTTTCTCCATTTTATTACCTTTCTGTTCTGACCCAACCGGGTTCCCAAAGAGCAAACACAGACAAAGGCAGCAACCCCCACCTTTTAAGGTTTAATAACGAATTCTGTTCTGAAGGCTGCTTTTCACTAATTGGCTCCAACAAGAAAGAGCCTTGCCAAGTTGTCAAAGCTGCCAAAAACCCAGAGATAATAACTGATTTACAAAATTCTCCAAACACGAACTAAGATGTCCACCAGTTGAGTTTAAGAGCTTCTTTGCTGTGTGCAAAGAACGCTTTTTCAAACCTGGCTTTTATCTTCTTGAGGGAGGGGCTATTACCTTGCACCCTTACTCCTTAGTCACCTGTGCTGCTGTAATTGTTCTTTCCTCTGAGCAATCCTTTGTGCACGTGCACTTGGCACAGGCTCCTTGGGAACCTCCTCATCACTGCTGCCAGCCCCCACAATCTCTGAAGGCATCAGTCCACTCCCTGATGGTCCTGGCCCCTCACCAGAGTCATCGGTCTCCTCAACCATCTGCACCTGCTGTCAGATAACCACAACACTTTCTTGTCACATTTGTTACATAAATCACTGCAGGGACATGGTTGTGAAGTGAATTGATTTCACTACATGGTTGTGAAGTGAATTGATTTTGCTTGTCAGAATATTGCAAAAGGTGATCCTGGGATGCTACAACCATCACAAATATGAGCTAGTGGCCAGGGATCCAATTTTGATCATTTGTCCATGATCAACAGTCATAAGTGTGAAAAACAGTTATAAGTCAGTTTTTTCAGTGCTGTTATAATTTTGAACAGTCACTAAATGAACATTTGCCAAACAAGGATTACCTGTTCGATAGTTTCTGACTGACTTTCAGCAGAATTCAGCTGAACTCTGATAAGACTGAGTGGCTTTGGGAACTTTTGGCCTTCTAGATCTGGGAATTTACAAACTTTGGTATTCAATGGGGTTGTGTACAATTTGGAGAAAGTTCTGGACTCCTGTTTCCTGCTGAAAAAGCAGGTGGCAATTGTGGCTAGGAGGACCTTAGCTACACTTCATATTGTATGCCGATTGCATCTGTTCCTTGATCAAGAAGTTCTACTCTTAGGAACTCATGCCCTGGTCATTTCCTGAATAGATTACTGTTACACACTCTATATAAGGCTTCCTTATTCCCCGTGATTCTCTATGGAAATGAAAGTTGGACTTTGAAAAAGAGTATTGATGCTTTTGAATTTTGGTGTTGGAGAAGACTCCTGAAAATAACATGGATTGTCAAGAAAACAGGCTACTCGCAGAATGAATCAATTCTCACTCAAATAACAAATATCTAATTCAAATTATTGTATTTTGGGCCCATTGGGCAAAGACTTAGTTCTCTTGAGAGTGTCTATAATACAGACAATGGTGGAAGGAAAGAGAGAAGGGAGTCACCAGCAGTATGGGTCAACTTGATTACTGCAGTAATTAATTAGGTCCTAGAAATATGAGTCAGTTTGGGGACAATATGGAGAAGATCTATATGTGTTTTCACTAGGAGCTGACACTGGCTTGATGACATAATAATCATTTACTGGTTCTGGCTACTCAGACTTACACTGCAGTAACCTTATTGAATTTGAAAGGGTATTGGTACTTAACTGATACTCCCGTTCTCTGTGAGCTGTGAAGAGCATCCAGTGATGGGAAGGTGCTTCAGTCTCTTCTAGGAAGGCTGGGCTTAAACTTGAGGATGCTCCTCTTCCTCCACGAGACTCCTCCTTAGTGTCCCCAGTTTTGCGAAGCTGAGGTATTGGTACCCTATATGCTTAAGCCTATGTAATAACCCTGGCTGGAACAGACCCCCTACCAGATGGAATGAAAGGGTGGGGCTGGATGCTCTTCACAGCTCACAGAGAATGGGCGTATCAGGTAAGTACCAATGCCCTTTCTCCCATGAGCTGTTCAGAGCATCCAGTGATGGGACATACCAAAGCTTGGCACTGTCCTAAGGGAGGGACTCCATCTGGGTTGCAGACCTAATTGTCTCTGAAGCAAGTTGCTGCAGAACTTGCCGACCAAATGAAGCCTCAACAGAAGCCAATACGTCAATTTTATAATTTCTAATAAATGGAGATGGAGGTTGCAGCTCAGCAAATCTCCTCTATTGTAGCTTGGGTCGCCCATGTGGTGGCGGCACTCCTGGTGGAGTGAGCGGTAATGCCTTGGGGCACTGGTATTGAGTGAGAGTCATATGACTTGGTGATGGTGGCCCTTAGCCATCTATCTATCTATCTATCTATCTATCTATCTATCTATCTATCTATCTATCTATCTATCTATCTACACACACACACACATATTTTAATGACTTAAATATTTGTAGAATTTAAGTCAATCAAGTCAATTTTTGAATAAAGTACTTGTAATATCAAATAGAGAGACCAGAACAACCCCCCTCCAGACCCAGCACCTATATGAGGGCACAGAGGTCTGTAACTGATAATTAGATCAGTTTACCTGCACTTATTGCCCATGGAACCCAGCAGTTCAAGTCCTCTATCATCCAGTGAACTGGTGGTAGGGACCCCCCTTCCCAGGTCTCCAAGAAGGGAAACCTGTGTGGTAACCTGCCTCACAGACAGTAACAATTACTCAGCAAATTTAACCTTGCAGTCTTTAAAATGGCGGCTGCCTCATGGCAGAATGGAAACGAAAGCAGCTATCACCGCCTGGCCTGCTGAAAGCAAAACCACTCAGCGGGAAGGCGCAGGGGCTAATTCTCTGCCCTGAGGTTTTCTGCGGGGAAAGCCTCGTAATAAAAGGAAAAAAAGGCTGCACTGCTAAAATTGAGGCTTCAAGCCTCGAAGAGATAGAGCGTTTACTCAGCCGCCTGAGAGATTGGAGAGATAAGCCTCCTTGTTGAGAAGTTTAAGGCAGCGACTCTGAAACAAGAGGTTTTTAGCCTCAGGGCAGATCAGAAAGATAAGCCTCCGTGTTTATGAAGCTTTAGCCTCGGGAGGCTGGAACGCTCATAAAAAATGAGCGAAATGACTTTTGGAGGTTCCCAGGAATGGTGGGGGTAGTTGGTGACAAAAACTATGGTACCTGACCTGAGATCAGCTAAATCGCCAGTGTTCTGTTCTGAAAACAATAACACAACCTGTCTGAAGAAAGGCTGAGCTAAAACTGGGGACGCTAAGGAGGAGTCTCGTGGAGGAAGAGGAGCGTCCTCAAGTTTAAGCCCAGCCTTCCTAGAAGAGACTGAAGCACCTTTCCATCACTGGATGAGCTGAACAGCTCATGGGAGAATGGGATGGCCTTATATAAAGGCATAGTGAGAGTCTGCCAAGAAAATTGAACACATCACTTTCAGTTCTATTACGGAAAAAAATAAAACTGATAATGAATATACAAAAGTCCAGTGGCCATGACTCAACTTCTAGACAATGCATCATTATATGTTCCTCTGACATATAAAATAATGATAATTTCTAAATGAGTATTTTGAACAAAAAGTTCTGTGACATTTTGAAGACTAACAAATCTACATAAATTATCATATTTTGAAGCCCATGATGTTTAGAAAGAAAATAATGGAAAAAATAGCTGATGGACGGAATCTTAAAATACAGTGGTACTTAACTACTTTAACTACTTAAAAACTCATTGAATTTGGTACTCAAGATTTCCTGGTGTGAAAATTTTGTCCTAGTATTCTTCATTTGTTAGGCATAAGTTAGAACTTGGTGTTGGCTGCTTTGTGACTCACTACATTATTATGGGGAAAAAATTATTTAGTACTCATTGTTTTTGGTACTTATTGTGCCTTGCTGAATCCGTTAACAATGAATACCAAGGTACCACTGTATAAAATGGCTTTCCCCATACATTAAGATTTCTTTGTAACAAAATAACAAATCGCCAGCATGTAAGCATTTGCAGATAAACACCCACAGGTATTTTATGAGATGTATACAAAATAATATGACTGTTTATTCAACTATCACACATAAGTTGTCAAGTTTTCCTTTAAATCCTCTACTAATCCACATCCAAAGCATTTTTACCCTTCTTTATATCTTTTGTTAGAATAAAAATTATTCAAAATAAATTTCTTGTTAATATTGCAGAAGAACCTTTTGGGTGACATGTCAACATTTGATGTTCTCATGACCTCCATACTTTTCATCAAGTTTAGTGATTAACAGTTACATTTCTGAAAAGCCAAGAATCTTTCAAAACATCCAGTATCCTTGCCAGCATAAATGCCATCAGCTGAGACTAACCACAATATGTGTGTTTGTATATGTGAGGGGACTGTAGTAAATGCTGTAAGAGTTTGCTTTGGGAGAATCACATGCTATTGCTTTGCATTTTGTCACCTTGTCTGATTAGATGTGTCAGCAGGAATAAGGGTGTTAGCAGCTATTCAGATAGTAAACAGGAGTCCAGTCTTGTTTTATCTTGTTTAAAAATGGTAGCTCATGCAACCTTGTCACATGGTAAAATTTAGTTATAAAGAAAAAAAAATGTTAACGCTGAGGATTGGGAACACAAAACTTTCCAGCTTTCTCTATCCTGATTATCTTTCAGACGTCTTGATTTGAATTCTCATAATCTCCAACCATCCAGGAAGAGCATTCATGGCCTTCTCTTGGATACTTAAATTGCAATAATTGCTGACAGAAAAGACAGAATTGTTTCTTCCTGCAAATGCATGAAATATGTTCATGGTTTTGGATCATCAGCTATAATAATTATATTGTCTTCCTTGATCATTCTGCTTTGTTACTTTGTCCTAAGCATATTAAATATGAATATGTATATTCTATTTTTATTATTCAAAGCAACAGGTTCTGCATGACATAGATACAAAGGAACTTTATTGCATCAAATCAAACTATTTTGACCCTCCAGTCAAAACTAATTATTCTGGCTGGCAATAGCTCATCATTCTCATAACTTCTTATGATTAGCTCCTACTGGATCTTAACAGACTTGAACACTGGGCCCTATCTAACAAAATAAAATTCAATATAGAGAAAAGTAGTCTTACACTTTGAGGAAAAAAGCCAAAAGTACACATTTAGACTGGGTGAAACCAGGCTTAATAGCAGTAACTGTGAGAGGGATCTTAGTGGACAACTGATTAAATATGAGTCAACAATGTGTGGCAGCAGCCAAAAAAAACAATGCAATCCTAAATTGAAATAACAGAGGGATACAGTCAAGATAAAGTGAGGTACTAATACCTATTAGGCCTTAATAAGACTAAGAGTACTGCATCCAGTTTTGGTCACCACACTATAAAAAAGATGTTGAGACTCTTTTTAAAAAAAGTGCAGAGAAGAGCAACCAGGATGATTAGGGGACTGGAGGCTAAAACATACGATGAACAGTTTCAGGAACTGGGCATGGCTAGTATAGTGAAGAGAAGGAGCAAGGGAGACATAATAGCAGTGTTCCAATATTTGAGTGGCTGCCAGAGAGAGGAGAGGGTCAAGCCATTTTCCAAAGCACCTGAAGACCAGACAAGGAATAATGAATGGATGGAAACTAATTAAGGAGAGATTCAACTGGAAATAATTTTTCTGACAGTGAGAGCAATCAACCAATGGAACAGCTTGCCTTCAGAAGTCATGGGACGTTCACCATTGGAAGCTTTCAAGAAGAGACTGGCCTTCTATCTGTCAAAAATGGTGCAGGGTCTGCTTAGGTGAGTTGAACTATATGACCTACAAAGTCCCTTCCAACTCTGTTAATCTGTATCTATCTGTTCCTAGTAAGAGGAGATACTAAGAATTGAACATGGGACCTTCAACTTGCAAAGAATGAACTCCAGCATGAACTTGGTATAAAGCAAGCTTACTAGCTTGTAGTAAAATCTTCCATCAGGATTCAAGGGATAGATGATCCCAGAAAGACTAGAAGGACTGAGAAAGAATACAGATTTGGGAACAATAGGTAAGTAAAAGAATAGAGCAAAGCTTCTGAAACACATAATAGAAAACCAGAAACACTTCAACCATCTTATTTTTATTTTATCTGTCTGGAATCCTTAGGCAGATAATTTTAAGATCCTGCTGTTCATTGAGACTTATTTTTCCAAACCAGGGCATTTTCCAGATATAATTCTCAGTAGTGGCTATTCTTACTAGGAATTCTGGGAGGAAACATTTGAGGACATTTTTATGGGGAAAACTCATCTGGGTCAATCATTGGTGGGTGACAATGTTGGGAAGCAGTAGTCCCACACATCTGAAAGCCACATAGTTGAAGAAAGGTTCAAAGAGGCTTAAAAGTTTCCATACTGGAAAGGAAAGAAGATTTTTTTTAAAAAGCACCCAGAAGAATAATGAACATCTCGTGCTGTGATTAACAAACAAACAACACCTATGGTACTAATTCTCAGTTCTCTCCCAATTCCCAGTTTAGCTATACAAATCTTGGCTCACCGAAATCTCAAGACAACGTTTTGAAACACAATACTGAAATATAGGTTTTCACATCTTCCAGGTGCTAAATTGGGGTTGCAGTTAATGTATCAATTAAGACAAACAAAATAACATGAATACAATATGAAATATTTTGGTCAAAAATCAACCAGCCAATCTAAAATCAGTGATTTTTCAGTGGGACTATTGTAAGACACATCTTATAGCACATACTGGTAGTCCTTGACTTATGGCTGGTCACTTAGCAACCACCTGAAATTACGACAAAAAGGTATTTATGAACTGATTTTGAGGTTACAGCCGCTGCAGCCTTTCATTCTTACAACTAACATATTCTTGGTTCAGCTTCCCACCTCACTGTGTGTACCCTATACACAATACCCTCTTCTCTACACCCTGACACTAATTGTCTGCTTACCTGGACTGGTGTGGCGTGCCAAGGATGCTCTCCTAAAAAGAGCTATGGTCAGGATTAAGATAGAAAAACTAAATGCAGTTAAATGAGGAAGATCTCCAGACTTCCAGAGCTCGCATAAACCAAGGAGGCAGGCCGCAATGCATCCCAGGCACCATTTTCAGAGTAGGCACAATTCATAAAAATGGTGCCTGCTTCTGGGACAGAACTATATGGCCGAGGGACAGAGCAGTCTGCTCTGCTTCAATCACGTTAGGAAAAGAAGGCCTCCCGTGACTGCCCCCACCGCTAAGGCACTCTGTGGTCCACTTAACAACCACAAGAAGAGTAGGGATGGGGATTGGTAAACTACACAATCATGTGGTCACCTCATTTAATGACCATAATCTCTTGTGACCATAATGGACAGGCTCCATTAGAGTCAATGGTTGAGGACTCTGTAGTAGTAGTAATAGTAGTCGTAGTAGTAGTAATACATTCATCTACCACTACAGATCACAATCATCACAATTTCATCACAATTTTTAAAAAAGTTTACATCCATGATGAGAAAGAGGAAAATATACTACATGCAACAAATGCAACTTAAAGCTACATTTATTGCATGGCAAACACAACAACTGCAACCTTAAATTATTTCCAAGAGAGTTTAGAAGGCATGTCTCTTTCCATCCATTACCTTCATGCTTACATTCTCTTGATGTACAGCTGTTTAAAAATCCCTTCTCAGATCCCTCTTCTTTTTCTGCAACTTATTAATCTCAGTTAAGCCTTGTTTTGCGACTTCATGAACTGACTTTCCTCTATGTCCTCTGTGTGATGACAATGTCAGAAAACATTTATTAGCACACAGATGGTATCACTGCAAAGGTACACAATCTATTTCAAGCCAAAGATCACACATGGTCCGGTGTGGCATGCCAACGATGCTCTCCTAAAAAGGGCTACGGTCAGGATTAAGATAGAAAAACTAAATGTAGTTGAATTCAATTTACACAACAGAATACTATCTAAACACTATAATTTCTCTGATATTTAAAACTTTCCCTTTTTAAAATCAATATACAACTAATTTTGCAGGGGCTTTTCAAGGTATATATATCTAATGCTTCAAGAGTTTGTTCCTAGACCTAGGATATTAATTGCTCATGTCGCACTATTTTTTAAGACTGAATACTTCTTGCTTAGAAATAGACCCAAGGTGTAGTTTTCAGCCCCCTGACCAGCACACAAGTCTAACTAAATGAAGCACACACTTCACAGAAATTTCCCACATCAAAAAAAATAATAAAAAAATAATTCAGCTACAAAGGATTAAATATCCTGCAATCACTCAGCGGAAAACTGCGTATTAAAATTATCAGGATCAGGTCAGCTGAGTTTTTAAAATTGCTATTTTAATATGATATTTTCTGTTAGTACTAAGCAATATTTGAATAAGGCTTTTTAAGCATTTAGAATAACTGCTTAAAATTCCTAGGCTGAATTATGTCAATCTTATGTTGCTTCACAATAATTAAATTAACCAACCAAAGTGAAGTGAAGGCTACCAATCTTATCAGCCTTACTTAAAAGGAAGCTGCACTGAAAAAAAACAACCACCCTTGCTTATAGTGTGCATAAAACCATATGGTTCTATACAATTCAAGACTGATCCTTACAAACTTTACATCCATATACCTCCCAATCCAACTTCTATTATATCCAGTCAATCCATTCACTTCCCAGGTGGGATATAATGAACATACAAGGAATTTTTGTCTTCAGTGCATAAGCTCTCAGTGTACATAAAAATACATTCATCATGAATCATAACATACACCACTTAGTGACAGTCATAGGATACTAAATAAGCAATCAAAATCATACTAGGAAACTAAATAAAACAATATAAATAATAATTTCTAGAATTATAAGTACTCCTTCACTGAAGATTATAATGGAGACTACTGGAATGTTGCAAAGCTTGTGTTAGCAAAGCGAAGGGAATCAAGTTACTCCACATGGCACACCTCTGGAAGCAGCCACCATTTTCCTAGTGGCCACAATTCAATGTATTCACTTGAAAAATGGCAGTCCCTTCTGGACTGCGCCCATGTGATCCAGCAACAGAGTGTCCTGTCCTCCTTCTCTACCATGATCTCCTGAGTTTTGGAGATCTACAAAAGGTAAGTGAGGAAGGGGATGTGGGGCCCAATGGGTGGAAAGCAGGCCTAAGATCTACGGGGACCCGGTATGGGAGATAGAGGCAGGAGATTGGCTCAGATGTGGCCTGTCGTCTGCCGGCCCCTCCAGCAGCCAAATCAGAGGGGGGGGAGGAAGAGGAGGCATGAGAGTGATGGTCAGCATCAGGGCAACCTGGGAGCTCCAAGACGGAAGTGAGAATGAAACTGGCAGAGAGGGAGACAGAGAGAGACAGACAGACAGAGACAGAGACAGAGGTGGAGCCTGGGCCATCCATCAGCCATCAGACAACCCCACCTCCCCAGCCTGGAGGTGGTTGATGAAGAAGAGGAGGAACAGCTGGGTCTCAAAAGGCAGAGAGGAGGAGAGCAGTAGAAATCTGTGGGCCGGTCCTTGGGAAGGAAGAGCCACCGCTGCTAATGAGCCCCCTTCCCCTAGCTCTGGGGATAAAAGGCAAGAGGCAGAGATGAATAGGTGTGGCAGAGAACTATTCCTCTTCCAGCCTGATGGACTTGTTAGCCTATGAGAGAAACATTTTGCCAGGGCTGCCGGCATTCCTAATAAAGGAATCTTTTCAGTTCACGTCAGAGGGTTTTCTTGTGTTTGGGAAGCTGGGTCAGAACAAGATGCTGCAGTGCCCTGCAGTTTGTTGTAAGGGTGAATGACAGCAACTGTAACTTCAGAACTGAGTCATGGGGTGCCTGCTTTAAACAGTTGGGGATGTCTAACTTCAAACAGTCATTCAATGACCAATCATAGGTCAAAAACTATCTGTACATACCATGACCTTTAGTCATCTCTTAGAAAAATCAGTATCAAGTTCAATATCAGTATTAATCATATTTAAATTAAACATGGTGGTCAGAAACTAGAATTCCAATGACTACTTTATATGTTAGATCAGGATTTTGCAGAGAGGTCAAATAAAGAAAACACTGATAGTTTTATGTTTCGTGGTGTGGAGACAACAACTTGGTCCTCAACACCAATAAGACCAAGGAGCTTATAGTGGATTATAGAAGGAACAGACCAGACATCCAGCCCTTACTTATCAATGGAGACCGAATGGAGCAAGTGGCCAGTTTTAAGTTTCTGGGTGTTACCCTAACAGAGGACCTGACCTGGGGTGCCCACATTGCAGCCCTGGCCAAAAGGGCCCAGCAGAGATTATAATACAACAGAAAACAACAACTGAATGAGAAACTGATGGTGACCTTCTACTGCTGCACCATAGAGAGCATTTTAACATACTGCACCTCTGTATGGTTTGCCAATTGCACAGTGGCAGATAGGAAAGCACTCCAGAGGGTTAATGCCATTGCCCAGAAGATCATTGGTTGCCCTCTCCCCTCTTTGGAAGAGCTTTATAGCTCCCGCTGCCTTAAGAAAGTTCAAAACATTCTCAAAGATCCATCTCATTCTGGGAACCCTTTTTTTGAACTATTACCATCTGGCAGACGGTACAGAATAATAAAAACAAGGACAAATAGGCTGAAAAACAGCTTCTATCCCAGGGCAGTAGCTCTTTTGAATTCTGTTGTATAGTGCAGTGTTGGTGTGGTATTGGGGGTTTCTGGTTCAATGTGTGAAGGGTGAAGGATGTGTGTTTGTGTTTATTTTCATGCTCATGGTCATGATGTGCACTGAAGATGGTGTTTGATTTCGTTGTAGGAGGTGCAATGACAATAAAGTAAACTAAACTAAACTAAACTACGTTTAACAAATATGACTTAAAATGCCATCTGACATCAAGTCTTAAAACTAGAAAATAGAACCCAAATAAACGAATGAAAAACATACATTGATTTATTGAGGAAAGGCTACATACTTGTGTGTGACCAAAATATGCACCACAGTAAATAAATTTGGCTCATTTTGCTGGAATATACATACATTGCAGAAATAAGAGTTGCACAGTTTCCACTTCCTTGGGCAAATGTTGATGATGTACTTTTCACCAATAAACTGCATAAATAAGAGTTTACTTAATATTACATTGTGGTGAGCACTGCACTGCAGATCTAAATATCTAAACCTGTCAAACTAGCATTACCATGGAGATAAAAACAAATGTGCTGTGATCACATTTTCTACTTAGCACCATCTGGATCAATATTTTACTGGTGCCAGTCTTTCCACATTTTGTTAACTTACTGACCCATTTTTTAATAATGGTATATACTACATACCCAACCACATATCCAGTTTTGTCCACTACAAAGGTTTCATGCTTACTCTAAGGCAGGGGTGTCAAACTCAAGGCCCGGGTGCCAGATCTGGCCTGGTGAATGCTTAGATCTGAAAACAGTGAAAACAGTGAAGGACCGGCCTGCGGTGCTTCTGCCAGTGAAAATGGAGCTCGGAAAGGGCGCTCCTGAGCTCCGTTTTCATGGCACAGGGTTGCAGGAAGCAGTCACAGCCAAAAACAGAGCTTGGGAACCCATTTTCGCTGGCAGACCACTTGGGCCACCACCAATGCTCCAACACAAGTGATGTCGAGCTGACCAGACTCACCCCAGCCCCCTAAGGTCAAGCACAACCCTGATATGGCCCTTTTGATTGCTTATTTCGTATCCTATGACTGTCACTAAATGTTGTATCTTATGATTCATGATGAATGTATTTTTACATACACTGAGAGCTTATGCACCAAAGACAAATTCCTCGTGTGTCCAATCATATCTAGCCAATAAAGAATTCTGTTCTGTTCTGTTCCATTCCATTATATTCTAATTGGTAGGTGTATGGCTCCACGCATGCCAATGGTCCATAGATTTATTTGTTAAGTCATTATATCCCACCTGGGAAGTGAATGGGTTGAATGGGTTGACTGGATATAATATAATTAGTACTACTGGATACAATCAATCTGAAAATTAACCACAATGGAACACAGAGATCACAAAGCACAATTTCTGCATCATAAAGATGTCCATCTATCATTTGCTGACGATATGTCCTTACAACCAAGCCTTCATCTGTAGCATGACCCACGTCAAGGTGGCTGAAGCTCGTTCATGGAGTTCCAGCATGAAAATACAATCATTCATGAGAAAATGGAAGACTTCCCCTCTGGCAAATCCATGAGACATAAAGGAGGCTTGAGGTGATGCAAACAAGGGCAGCAATTTCCTTGACTATATTTGGTCTGACAAATCTGCTGTGGGACCATCTTCTTTTGACTGGTCTGTGGTTTGGTGTTTGTTTGTAATACTATTCGGATCTTTTCTCTTCTCAACAGGTTAGCTAAAGGTTGATGGGTTGACCTGAAGAATATGAACTGAAATTTATAGCCCATTTCTGATTTAATTGAAAGACCTATGTTATTATGGAATCTTCTGCCTAATGTTGTTCTCAGAGAATTCTGACTCTTTTTTTTCTAAACTGGTATAGATATGGAATTATCAAAGCTATATATATGCTACTGTATGATTTGATGCAACAGTCTTAAATTTCAGCTCTTCAGCAAAATTTATTCAGCAACTGCATCTCAGCTGCACACATTAGGATGCCCACCAGAGAGCAGACAGGACATTCAAGAAACTGTAATCCTTTGCTGCCATCTAGAGGTTGATAGATAAATAAACTGATAGTTCCATTATTTTGCAGAAATTGCAGATACTCCAAAACCAGCCCACTAAACCCTTCTTCTCACATACATCAAAATCCCTTTCTGGATTTATTTCCTTCAAGAAAGCTTATGCAGACACTGTACTTAAGTTGGCACAAATTAAGATGACTTCTATTTTGCAGTCAAGAAAGAGCAACTTTTTCCTCTTGCCTAATGCTAGTTAGATCATTAAAATATAATAATCAATAAACCTTTGGGAGCCAGCTGGGTTTAATGGTTAAGGCATCCAGCTAAAAACTAGACAATTGTGAATTCTAGTTCCACCTTAGACATGAAAGCTGGCTGGAAGACTTTGGGCCAGTCACACTCTCTGTCTCAGCTCAACTTACCACGTGGGAATGCTGTTGTAGAAAAAAGGAGTATTAGATATGTTCGTCATCTTGAATTATTTCTAGAAAAATAATAAAAAGGAATTTTAAAAAATCTTTAAAAAGAGAAAAAATTGCCCAGATCTCATAAGTGTTATCTCATGATACAATCTGTGGAGTTTGGTGATGGCTTTTCCTATGGTTGGTGATGCCTAGATTTGTGCCAGAAAAAACCATCAACCACTGCCTTACATGTCACATGGAAGAGCTATGTATACAATAGCACAACATGGCCCTGTCCTGGAAATGTGACTAGAGTAAGCTATGGGAATAAATGGGAGTTACATTGACATGATTTCCTCCTGGTTGTGGGATAAAAGGAAAAGCATGGCAAAGCCATCAGTTGAAAAATGAACCCTTAGGTTGATCTCCATGTAGCAGTTAATGGATACCACAAACAAACCCACAAGACTGTTAGAAGGAAATTGTGGAGAAATCCACCCATATGTTTTTCAGCTAATGAGAGAAAAGCTAGGTTAGAAATATAATCAGTTAATCATCTTGCTCAAAAGGACTGGGTCATGCACCATCTTTTTTTAGTGCCAAAGTAATCCTAATACAGAAGAGATCAACAAGCAAATGGTCAAGACAGATCTCTACCCCATATCAACTTGCAGCAAAGTCCTTGCACCTCTGTGGAGAGACTGGCATCCCTCCTGAAAAATACAAGTTTAGCCTTTGATGATATCCAAAGCGTATCACAAACTGAACTGGAGTGACTGATCAGAGCTAAATGGCTTCTCTGTCTCCAGTCATTTTTTTAAATTGGCATTAGATGGAATGTATTTTATTTGCTTGAGCTTCCCTGCCAGCCAAAAAGCACTTTTCACTATTTATCCTCCCACCAGGAATTAAGACCATCTGAATAAGTAGCACTATTTCGTTTTAGCCCCATTCTCTTGATTGCAGAAGATGCAGAAAGCATCTCCCAGGTAATTTTTCAGGTCCTCTAGATAGCCAAAGCCAGAGAGGTTTCAGGGGGTTTATTACTTCCTTGAGCTTTCAGTCGTAACACTCCAGTACACTTTTCATTCGAAGACATGTCAGAAAAATGCAATAGTCTTGTTGGATTCCCCCCACCCCCGCCACCCCCAGGATTCTTCCCAAGAGCCCAATAATATATTTCAGAACAGAAATGAATGGACATTGGTTGATAAATGTTCCTGTGTGAAACTGAAATAAATTGGAAGACAAGAAAAACTATTACACTGCCTAAAATAATGTACAATAAAATGTGTGTAACTCATTGCCCACAATAAAACCATTCTATATCAGTAGCAGCAAATTATTTAACTGAAGGTTACGCACATTCAGGTATTATCCTCCACCTCCAAATTAATGGGAGACGCTTAGTATCTTTAAGGTGAAGACAAAATGTCAGTTTTTAATATTACTGGAGGAAAAAGATCACTTTGCTAATTTTAAGAAGCATATGCACTCTTTGTAAATAATCAGTTCAAATCTTCCACAGAGGCATATATCTCTTCCCCAAGGAAAGAAAGAATACAGTGAATAACAGAGTTGGAAGAGATCTTGGAGATCTAGTTCAACACCATGTTCAAGTAGGTCACCCTACACCAGTGGTCGCCATCCAGTGGACTGGTGGTCCACGAGAAAATTTTGGTGGTCCTCAGAGAAACGTCACCTGCAAAGCATTCCCCAAAGCAATTAATCTGGGCTGTGCGGGAACACAAGGCTTGTGTCACTTGTGAACAACATTAGGTAGTGAGGGGAGGGGGAGAAAAGGCAAAGGGGCGGAACTTGCCCCACTCACCCCACGCGCCTGGCCTGGCCACTGGGCTGCTTCTTTCCGCTTTGTTCTTCTTTTGCTTTTGGCTGCATACAAGGAAAGCAACAAAAGTCTTTCTTTCTCTCCTGCAACTCCACCAGAAATGAGTCTTTGGGACTCTGCAAGGCATCCTGCTCCAAGAGGCTGCACTGGCACAACAAGTCTCACAAAGACTCATTTCTGGTGGAGTTTGTGGGAGAGAAAGAAAGTCTTCTGCTGCTTCTGCTGCTTTCCTTGAATGAAGCCAAAAGTCTCTCTATACTAAATATATATGAATACTAAAAAAAATGGCTGCCCTTTGGTAGTTTGCCCACTCAAAACATAGTAGCAACATAGTCTCTCTCTCTCCCCCGACTCCCCGAGAACGGAGCTGGAGATGATATCCTGCAATCCCAAATAAAGATCGATTGGTAGGAAAACAGGGTGGGGAATTTTCCTGCAGACTTTTTTTGAGATTTTCCCAGGGTCTCTGCTGCTTTCTGCAAACGTCAGCAAGCCACCATCAGTCAAAGTTCATATTAGTGGTCCGCAGGTTTTAAAATTATGAGTTTGGTGATCCCTGAGGTCCAAAAGGTTGGCGACCCCCTGCCCTATACACTATTTCACATGAATGACTGTCTCTGCTCTTCTTAAAAACTCCAATGATGGAGCACCAACCATTTCTGAAGGCAAGCTGTTCCACTGATTGATTGTTCAACTGTCAGGAAATTTCTTCTTATCCCCAGGTGGGATCTCTACTTGATTCGTTTCCACCCATTATTTCTTGTCCTGTTTTTATCAACACTACAAATAGTCCTTTACATATGATCACAACCGAGGCAGAATTTCTACTGCTAAGCAAGACAATTCTATGAGTGGTCCCCTATGTTTTGTCATAGTTGTTAAGCAAATCACTAAATTGTTAAAAGAATCACATGGTCATTAACTTCACTTTTTGGAAGCCATCTGGGAAGGTCACAAATGGTGATCACATGACCTCAGAACACTGTAACAATCATAAATACACACGAGCTGACAATCAACTGAATTGTGATGGCAATGCTAAGTGTGAGGAAGTAAGTAGTAAATCACTTTTTTATTGCTGTTGTAACTTTAAATGATTGCTAAAAATGGTTGTAAGTCAAGGACTACAATTTGTTGATCATAGAGCAGGATGAACAAACCGTGGGCATCTGCTACTGACTGATTTCACACAACATCTAGATAATTTTGTGGCTCCTTTTATGCACACAATATGCCTGGTGTAACTATAAATACTTGCTTTGTTTTGAGCTCAACATCTCTAGAGGGAGTCTCTTGAAGAACCTAGCAATTAATGTGGCCTGACCAGCCATGATAATAGAGAGAGGGGACTTTGTTCAGGGGGCTTGTCCATTATTCTTGAGTTTGCTGCTTTTCTATATCTAAATCTCTCTTACTTTCTGCTCTTCTTGTTTTGTTTTCATATCTGTTTTGGCAACAGGAACCAAAGTGATATTACTGCTCTTCCAAAGAAAGCTGAGCTAAAGATTTAAGATTCTTTCCTACAATATGCTTTGGGAAGTTAAACAACCTGATGGGAGTCTCCTAATTAGTATTTTAATGTACATCTTCAATCCAAGGTCAGGTCTTAGATAAGATTAGGAAGCCATAAGAATTAACTTTTATCTTGCTGCTGTACAAAAAGCCGTATTGTAGCAACAACAACAAAAAAGAACTCTCAAGATTTATCTTTACTTTATCTGTTTTAAGGAAACTTTACCTAGATTTATCAAAAATAAATTCCATGAATTAAATGATTGAAAAGCAGAATTGCCACCTGCTTGAATCCCTTGAATCATGTACTTAAACTTCTAAACACATATTACTGTTTCAAAAATGTCAATGATGCCAAATAAACTCACTTTAAAATTAGTATGACTCCACACTCTATGAGACAGAGTACATTTAAAAAGATGCAGCAGTATAATTCGATGTTTATTAACACATTCTGCTATTCATTAGTTTCTACAATGATTAAACTGTAACTTTTGGTCCATAATTTTAAAAAAAACAGTCCAAAAAGATAACTGATCTTCATAATTTTAATCAGAGACTTGGTTCTGATGTGTTGTTTGCTGCCTTTGCATTAAAAATGATTATAATCCTTAAGGGGGCATTTAAAGCTCTTCAGAAATATTGGAAGCCCTCTTGATGTTGGTGCATTTCACCCATCCAATTTTTTTCTACTACTGGCCATGCTAGCTGGCTTTGATAACTCAGCAATTTGCAAAATGCTACCATACTACTTTCCGCCACCCTCAGGAAAATTATCTTACTTATATTTACAGCAATCCTGTAAAATTTTAGATTGTATTATTTTTTCCATATTGTTGCTTGGCCAAAGGCAAGTAGATCATTTTCAGTGGAGGAAGTTAGGAATTAGGATATCAACACAGCTTAGGATACATACAACCTTAGGAACCACATATTTGGCTGGTGGGTTCTCAATTCTATGCACGAAGTTGGAAAGTTTGAGTGCCTTTGTATAAAATCTGAGCTCATATCCAGTCCAACAAATGCTGAGCACTAGGAAAATGTCCTACTTCACAGCCATATAAATAAAACATTAAATTAATAAATATTAATGACATATAAAACAAATGGTCACTAAAAATTAAGCCATTTCATAGGAAATGAACAAAATAATGATATATTATTCTTTTGATCAATAATAAAGATTGCTACAAACATAAAAGGGAAGGTCTACCCAACTATTTTAGAAAATGACAATAATTGCACTTTGAGAGTGGGGAACCTATCTATTTGGCTCATCCTGTGCTTTTATGTGCCAGAAGTGAAAAACAGTAATTAACTGCTACTAAATAATGAAATGTCATCACTCAAAATCTGTTCTTTATCATTATAAATCAATATCTTACCCTCAAATGGCCCTTTCCTCCAGATCCTCGTTGCCTTGGCTATGGAATATGAAAATGGCACCCACAGATTTAGGAAGCAAATGTTTATATGGAGGATTACTTAGTCACATAAATGCCAGCCAGCATTGTCTGGTATTTACATGTTGATTAGTTCCTGATAACTTTTGATACGTAAATAGTCAAAAGTCCCATTGAAACAGAAAAGATTTTAGAGTATCCATCTTTCATTGGCTGGAACACAAAACAAAACTACAGGCTGATCCCAACATGAGTTCAAATAAAATAACAGTAATTCTCATTTTTCAGAAGTTGCCATCGACACTCCAGTTCATGTGTGGATATGTCTTTAGGAACACATACATTAGATTAATCAGTCACGTTTTCTATATATCAGAATAAGTAAAATAACCATGCATCTATCTGGCATTTTATGTAATGCTTGCAATCAGTTGACAGGGTGATCTTTGTCTAATCCAGGTGCAAAGATTAAGAGCCTCTTAAAATCCATACCAAATGCAAAACATTGCTAAACAATTTTCCTGATCAAAATAAAAATCTGTTCAACATGAATACAGTTTTTTTAAATACTAAACCTAAAAATGCTAAAAAGATGTTTTCTTTCTTGGGCCTATTAGGTATCCAATTTAAATTCCAGGAATATAACCATGTCAAGACTACATCAAGAATGACTCAAAATGTATGTTATCAACATATCTGAACAAAAGCAAACAGCCCCACTTTGAAAATAGTCCTCAAGTCTGTTGACTGTTTTTAACAAAAGCAAACATTTAATGTCAACCGATGAAATTATCCTTCTCCACATGGCACTATCCCATTTAGAAATACTGAGATATTGGAATGCCTCAACTTGCTAATGATGTGCCTTCGCAATAGTTTGCAAATAAAGCATAATTTTTAGCTTTGGCTATGTGTTCAACAAGGTGATCTCTCTATTTGTGTGAGTGTGTGTGTGTGTGTGTGTGTGTGTGTGTGTGTGTGTGTGTGTGTGTATAAAACTGAAGGGGGATTATTTTTGTCAACAATTTGCTCAACTTGAAAATGTTGATTATGTCTTCAAATAACCATGGCAAGGCCCGGGGTGCTTAGATCTGGTCCACAGGCCTGCACTGGAAACATTTAAGGACCAGCCCGTAGTGCCTCTGCCAGTGAAAATGGTGCTTGGGAGAGCTGTGTGCAGCCCTCCCGAGCTCTGTTTTCACTGGCAGAGGGTTGCAGGAGGCCATCACAGCTGAAAACAGAGCTCACTAGGACCACAGGTGGCACTCCCAACTTCATTTTCACTGGCAGAGGGTTGCAAAAGGCCATTGCAGCTGAAAAGAGAGTTTGCAAGGGGGACAGGCAGTACTCTCAAGCTCCATTTTTTCTGGCAGAGCTCTCAGGCCATCACAGGCGCCCCTGAAATGAGTGACGTCACACTCACCTGGGCAATGCCCATCTTGCCCCCCCGAGGTCAAATACAACCCTGATGTGGCCCTCAATGAAGTTGAGTTTGACACCCCTGCTCTAGAACTTTGTGTTGTTGCAGAAATACATATTGTTTCTTTATTTACTTCAGACTCAAAAATAACCCTGTTATTATTTTGGGATCCATTGAACTGGATAGGATATAGAAAGCTGAGCTATCAAGTGAGCCCCCATCCTATGGAATTTTCTTCCCAGGAAAACTTGCTAAAACATTTTGATGGTTATTTTTCTTCTATAGAATCAACTCAATGGAAATTTCAGACACCAGCCCATGGCCCACTCAATAGAATGAGGAAGTTCCATTGAGCAAGATTAGCTATCTATATTTCAAAGTAAGTGAAGCAATACATATGATTCTCTAAAGCAGGGACTCCCAACTTCCAGTCCGCAGCCCTCTGTGGTTCATTGGGAACTGGGCCGCATAAGCAGCAGGTTATAAAGCTCCATTTGTGCAAGTGACAGGTGCCCATGTGAAATCATCCCCTGGGGTGTGCTGGGGTCATGTGATCACCTTCTAACAAGCAAAGTGAATGGGGAAACCAGTTTCACTCAACAATCATGTTACTAAATTAACTACTGCAGCAATTCACTTAGCAAGAAAGGCTGTAAAATGGGGCAACGGTGGCTCACACGGTAAGAGGGAGCCACGGTGGCTCACGCGGTAAGATGCTGAGACTGCGCACTGCTAAGGTTGGCAGCTTGGTGGTTCAATTTCTATGGGTGAATAAACTGCGCAGAGAGAAGGAGCCTCCCGCAAATGCCTACGGCATTCAGGCATCCCCACAGATAAAGATAACACTGCCCGAAAAAATTCCTTCTACAGAGGCAGCTAGCCAGCTCGGTGATCCCTGGCTAACACATGCCACACACTTAAAAAAAACAAAAAACCTCACTTAACAATTGTCTTTCTTATCAATGGAAATTGATAAAGAGGACTACTCTAATGAAGTATTTTCACCTTTTCAATGAAAATATTGGAAGGAAAAACAACTAAATAACAAATCATATTTTAAAATGAAATATGAAACAATTCCCGAAATAGTTCCTCCAGTCTGCAACCCCAAGTTGACCAATCATATGTAATTTTTTTTTTTTCATGGAAAAACAGCTCCTTCAATATCCAGATTTTGCAGCTTCTAACCCTTGGGCAGAAAACGTTTGAGAATTATATGCATAGCTGTTCTATCTACAAAATGCAAAGACGCTATGTTTGATGTGGGATTCGCCCCTTGACATTCTAGAATCTCCCCCCACTACACAAGTTCTTTCATGTAGAGATTCTCTTTCAGAAGTTTGTTTTGTTATGCTTCAATTATCACTTTGATATCTGGGGAAGTTTGCCGTTTCTGGAAGAATAGGAAGCCCTCACTCTCTACCCGCTATCCAGCTCCGCTGCCGGCAGGCAATAACTGCTTTTTGGATAAATTGCTCATTTCTCTCCATTCCACTTTTTTGCGCTCACCTGAGGGTTGTTTTTTTCTCCTATTCTGAAAGGGTTGCCAGAAACAAATACAGTTCTTTCCAGCTACTGAAAATAATAATCTTCCTCCCAGCATCCTTGTTGTGTAGGAGAATGGCTAACAATCCCCTTTTTATATCAAGGAATGGTGCCAAAGGGAGAGCTAACATTCATAGGTTAAACAAGCACAGAACACAATAATCCAGCATTGATGGCCAAATCAGAAATACTAAGTGGGCACGGTTAATGGAAACCGGATACATGCACCACACACACACACACACACACACACACACACACACACACACACAGGCATTGGCATGAGATGAATGTGGTTTGAATATTGTTTTTACATTTATACTACAAGAGTATAGGGGTAATTTCAGGGAGCACTAGAAGTTTCTGGCATGTTTATAACACTATGATTAAATCCGTTGATTTATTTTCTTCTTTAGCTTTTTGCCGCAAACAAGCATCATATGTCTCTGGTTAGAAATGCTGGGAGCTTTATTTGATGAAATAAAGGAATATTTAGAATTAGAAAAAGTTTTATGCCCCAAAGCAATTGTAACTAAAATCCTGAATTCTCCCTAAAAATAAGATGTAAAAGAAAAATAGAAAACAAAACATCAAACCATGTAGGTTTCATAGTCTGTACATACATGTAGTCTTCGACTTGCAAACATTTGTTTAGTGACCATTCAATGTTAAATGACTTATCATCAGTTTTCATACTTATGACCATTGCACTGGTTTTGCAGCATCCACACTGCTACATTATCAAATGTCCAGTGCTTGGAACTGGCATGTACTTAACAATGGCTGCAGCATTCTGGGGTCCTGGGGTTGTCATTTCCAACATTGCCGGGGATTTTCTGACAAGCAAACTCAATGAAGAATGCCAGATTCACTTAAGAACCATATGATTCTCTTAACAACTGTAGTGAGTTGCTTAACAACTATGGCAAAAAAGCCATAAAATGGGGTGTTACTCATCTAACTGCCTTGTTTAACAATGGAAATTGTGGGCTCACCGTGGCCAAGGACTATCAAGGATTATCTCTATGTCAAGGATTATGTGTACTGTCCTAGGTCTCACAGCATTTTACAGACTTAAGAGTGATTTGGATGAAGAGTTAGAAAATAAGATTATCAAATTTGTGGGAAGCACAAGGATAGAAGAACAGAATGAGAGCCAGCATGATGGGGATGGTAAAAAATGTTGGAATACAAATAGATATATCCGGATCTTATGCAAAGTAAGCTGCAGAGATATACTAAGTGAGTTTGGTAGCCAAGCTCTCTCGCTCTTAGCCCAGCCACATCTCAGCCCAACATATCCAGTGAGATTGATGTTGTGGGGAAATATAACACTAAGCACTTTGCTGTACTTAGATATGAGTAGTTTTGACAAATGAACACGTGGAATTGGAGTTAGAAATGCATAGAGGTTTTGAAGAAAAGACTGGAAAGTCATATGTCTGAAACCATATAGACAGACTCGGTGTAAGGTGGTTGAATTAGAAGACTTCCAAGATCCTTTCCAACTCAGTTATTCTGTTAAGATCAAATAAAGATCTTGATTTTGGGTTGGTCAGACTAAGCCTGAAATACTCGTTCCGTAGCATTTCAAATAAGATGTTGAAAAGCTGGAGGTTGTCCAGAGGATAGCAGCTGATAAGGCACCTGGAAGGAAAAACTTAGAAGAAATGAATAAACCACTGGAACATGTTCAACGCTTAGTCTGGAAAAAGAGAAAAAAATAACAGTTGTTCAAAAAAGCATCAAGCCCCTCCAGCTAATGGTCTTTGCTGGTGTTGTTTAAACAGAGGCTTCATGGCCATCGGTCAAGAATAGTGTGATCATGGCTTCCTATATTCTGATTCTAACCAAAACCAAAACAGCTACATTATGGTTTGTGTGAAGTATGAACTCCTTCACTTTGCCTAATAAAGCAACATGTGTTGATGTCCCAGACTTCCTAGACAGTTGCAAAAATTCAAGAACTCCATGGACTATATCCAAGCCTCCCGTTTACTGAATAGATGCAAAATACAATTATCAATTGCATAAAAGCCTTCAGATGGTTCTCCCTTACACAACCATATCCCATGACACCAACAAGGTATATTTAACATGCAATATAGTTTGCCGGAACTGCCTATGTTAGATAACTGTTTACAGAACAGAGTTCAACAGATTAATGGGTTTAAAAACTAAGCTTTTCCATAGATTTCTTCTGAAAAGTTCACCTAACACACAGTGGTAAGACTACTGATAATTGGAATAATATTGTGTATTCCAGTATTGTATAATATTGTGTATTGTTCAGGAAAAAAATTATCAGATGTGCCCAGGACTAATTATTCCATGCTGTACATTTGCAAAAAGCCATGTGAGTTGCAATTAAGGAAATCACTTTAAAACAGAAAAATATTTATTATTTATTTTTAAGAGGTTCTAAAACCTTTTTAAAAATATATCATTGATTTATTCAGTCTGATGGCCCTCTGGTGAATATATTAAACTGCCTCTTGTGCAGTTATTATAGCTTTTCTGTGGGAAACATCAGAGTTATAAAAAAAATCATAGTATTTCTCATATATTTTTAGAAGAAACTCCTTCATGGGTAAAAACAGAAGAATCTCTCAGCAGATATAATGAATGATGATATTTTTTTTTGAAAAATAAGAATTTACTTCTGTATTACTTCAAAGTCCCAAAGAGAGTAACAAGACATTATTAGTTTCCAGCAAATTAATTTTAAAATTCTGTCTAAAAACTCATAACTTGCTTCTTTTCAGATGCCTAGAGATTACATTGCTTTAAAACACATAACTAAAAAACCCTTCAAATTCTTTTTTTTTAATTACAATTGGGATACTCTTGCTCAGTCATTACTTTTTACCACTACATTTTATCCAGAATAAAAAGCTATATTAATACACAAAAGTCCCCATGTGAATTTTTACTAACCAAGCTGCCGTCTGTTGCAACACAACAGTAGACCCAAGACAAAGGAAGTACCCACCAACTCTGAATTTCAAAGATTCACAGATTTCCGGTCATATCTAGGTCCCAGAATGTAATTTGAAGGCACTATGAGGTGGTGGTCTTTGAAACTAAACAGATCTATAGAGAATATTAATAAAAGAGCTGCTGACTGGCATGGTGAGAGAAAGGCAAGTTAGAAATATAGAAATATAAAAATATACTAAACTATACAAATGGGAAATTTTTAATTGCATGAGTTGACTAAACAAGGAACTGTTGTAAAGTTTTGTTTTATGATTTAGGAGCAGACTTAGGAGCAGACTTTTAATTTGTGTGACTTAAAATATCAATTAGGGAAAAGGCCTTTTAGAGCATTTTGTGAGTGTGCCTTCAAATCTTTCTTGACTCCTGTTAGCAGGAAGAACCAAATCCATACAGGGTTGGCGATTTTGGAAGGAGGGGGCAACATTTTCAGAAGTGGTTTCTAGGCTAAGAGGGAACAACTGGCAAAAAGTTACCCAGCTAGGTTTGTGCCTTAGGCAAGAGTAGCACCTCTGGTCTCCTGATTTCTACTCTGGTGCTTTTACCTCTACTGGACACCAAAGCGCATCTCCAAGTCTCAGCATCAAATGGTCTTAGATCATCAATTTGGGTAAATCCCAGGAGACAAGAAAAGGGGAATATTGAAAAACAAAGAGACATAATATCTTTCAGAAAGTACTTTTGATGTTCACATATTCTCATTGTGTCCAGCCACACAGATGAGAAACTCAAGGCCCAAAGTCCTTTAAAGTTGTCCAGGAGTCCATCAACTTATCAAAACTCAGCAACAATGCAACAAAAATTGGAAAATGTGGTTAGCTGCCATTTTAAGAACTCCTTTATTATTCTAAGCCATTCCTCCACAGCTTTAGCAATTTTGGGTAGGGACTTCAAACTCCAGAATTCTCCAACTGGCATGATCATTAATGAGAATTCTGGGAGCTGGACTCCATCAAAATTGGAGGATTAGGAAACATTGTTTTGGAATGAAACTGGAATATCTCATATATCACAGACATTCCCTCACTACTAACTACTCTTGGGATGGAATAAAAACACAAAAACCCATTCGCTGCTGCAACAAAAATAAAATTAAAAAATTAACACCTGCCCTAAACCTCAGATTCAGGATAGTTTCATCTATCTGACATTCCACCTAAGTTTGCTCGGTCAAAGAACATGTTAGAGGGTTGGGTTTTGCCATACATTAAAGCAGTATCTCTGTTTTTAGCTCACATATCTGACCAACCTCATATAAAATTTGATATTTCAGGGATCTGCTCTAAAAAGATAAGATGATACTGCATTATAATTCTTTTTCTGACATCCTCATCAGGACCACCTCTCTCTAGCGTTGCAAATGGGCCTGAATTTAAATCTCCACATCTCCTGTTGGGTTTCTTGGCAGCTTTCAATATGATTCCTTGGTGATGGCTGATCAAGCTTGCTGGCAGCACTGGCAATCACATCCTGCTTTCCAAAAGACACTTAATGTACTGTTGATTGCTGAACCCATCTGTTCTGATGGCTACATATCATACATGCTTCTCACTATGGACAATAATTCAATTAACTCCCCTATTTATCCAGGAATGTGAAATTTTTGAGCCACAGTGTAGGGCTCATGCATCCTTCTTTCCCATTCATCAGCCAAGGAAAATAAGAATATTCACAGAACGAAAACTATCAACCAAATATAAAATCTCAATCACCAGTTTTTACTCTTTAACATTCAGCTCTTAATCTTTGTGGAGGGCATATTAATTGTTAATCATCTGTGTTTACTGTGCCATCTGTTTGGGTGGAGAACATGATTATAAAGTTTCATCACTACCTAATCCTAAACTTTGTAACATTTGGGTGAGGTCAAGTTTTGTGCTGCTAATGTGCTCTATTTTAGGAAAAACAATTACATTCTTCCAGCACTTCCTGGCTGGTGTATCCTCTAACCCTTCCATGACCACGCTGACTGGTCTTTGGGGACTTAAGCATCTGTTTTCAATTGTGAATTTTCCAGAGAGGGATCTGTCTCTTTTTATAGCTTCTTAAATACTGATCATTGCTCTACTGGCAAACGTACAAATTAAAAATTAATAGCAAAACACATGAACCTAAGAAAAAACACATTCTAAACACAGCAATGTGTTGCTGTGCATTAACAATTGTGTGTACAAAGAGGAATTACGGACAGAAAGAGCTGGTATTTGCAATTCAAATGAAATATTAGTTAAAACTGTTAAATCCAGTTAAAACAGTTGCCTGCTATATAAAATGCTGTATACAGTGTAAAGATTTCAAGAGACAATCATTCAAATTTTAAAAACACAAGAAGCATGTTAACAGATAATGTTTCAGTGCTGTATATCTGAAAAGAATGTTTCCTCAAGCACAATACATTTTTTCTATCCTTTCTGCATTTTGCCCATCTCAACAGAAGGAGAAATTATAAATTACAAAGTTCACTGAAATTCTTGTGCTGGACGGGGGTGGCAAGTCAATGAGAGATCCCCACATGCATTTGATCCCTGGCAACATCTCACATCTGAAAGGCTATCTCCAATACAAAAATAAACATTGCTTTTTAATTCACAAACATTGCAATTTTAAGAAAGGTGACATGAGACATAACAGATGTAATGTCAGAAGATAGATTGTACAGATATATGCAGCAGCAATATTTGGTAAACAGAATATTCATTATATGTGTTTACCTAACAGTTCATCTCAAAAGTACTGACTAAGATCAGAAAGAAAAAAAAGAAAGAAAGTACCGCATGGTGGTTTGCAATCATAAAGACCTAGAGTAAAAAATGGAGAAATGAATACCATGAATAAATCTTCCCTCAACTCAATGTCTACAATTTTAAGATGTGTGGACACATCTGGCTAGGGAATTCTGCAGGTTGAAATTCGCCCATCTTCTGAGGTTAAGAAAACACCACCTCAACTTGATAATCTCAAGATATGTTGGAACTATGATTACAGAATTCTATGGGTTGTAATTCCAGTACATTTGAACAGTGCCATGTTAGGAAATACTATTCATTAATGGTGAAAGGAAGTGCAATAATTATTGAAACACTCCTCATTATTCTTCAGTTCCTGCACCTTTGAGAGTTTTGACTTCTGGCAAAAACTGGGCAAGGCCACCCAGTTTTCTTGGCAACATTTTTCTTCCTAAAGCTGAAAGATTCCCCAGCTGGCTTCTGTGCATAAGGCAGAATTAAAAAATGATAAATCCTTCAGCGCCTTTCAACACGACATCAAACTTGCTCTCATTGAAACAATATAAATGGTATAATTAGCAACTGCTCACAATCTGCAATAATGAGCCTCTGCTAAATTGGACTGGGGGAGGGGGGAAACTAACCAATAAATTTGATACAGCCACCCCAACCAAAAGAGGTAGCACTTTATGCATGGCATACTCTATCAGCAGAGATGATTTGAGTTGTCCTTTTAATACAACATCTCTGTGTTTTACAGATTACGGTTATTTTCCTCTTGTTATATTCAGCTCTAAAAATATTTAAAATGAAAAATTTTAAGTTTCTTTATTCAGATTTCTTGTTAACTCCATAGCAGCAATGTGGCAATGTCTAGGTGGCAGCAGAGAAGATAATTTTAGATTGGGAAAGACGGACTGTGGTTTAAGAAACACAATAAGCATCCATGAAATACAGCAAGGCCAGAAAATCAATATGACTGCATCAACCTTGTTCTAGTAACCTTGTTTCATAATATTAAAAAAAGAGAGAGAAAGAGCTGAAAATCTGGAGCTGTTGCGTGCCAAGTGCCTCCAAGCAATCCTTATCCATATTTGTTAAAAATCCTGAGGTTTATTTGTTCTTCCATAAATTCTGTCTCCTTTTTACAAAGAGATGCAAATTTGTGAAGCATATTGGGGAAAAAACCATTATATAAATCTACCCCAGCCTAGATACTTTGCAGAAATTTCAGATTACAACCTCCATTATATTTGTGTACTTTGCTGGTGGATATTCCTGAGAATAATAATTCAAATAATCTTGAAGGGTTGGGAAGCAAAATCAAACCACAAATTGCATGAACTTCTTGTTATGTTGTCCAGAGTCACTTGACTGTGAGATGGAGAGTCATATACAGATAATCCTTAATTTACAACCGTAATTAAACTATAACCTACAAAATCCTAATGCTGATTGCCAAGCAGTTAAATTCTGATAATGTAACTACAGGGCCACTGTGATGATCATAACTCTTTTTCAGAACCACTATAATTCTGGATGGTCATTAAACAAATAGTCGTACTGAAAGTCAGAGATGATCTGTAAATATGAAGATTAATTCAAAATAAAAATTATTTGTTTTCATTTGCAGAATGCTTGCCCTAGATATTCAATATGCTTGCTTTTCAAGAAATCCATAATCCTCCTAAGTCATTATCTACCCCTACATATAATAAGAAATACACTAGTTATGCCATAGTTAATAGGGAGCCTAGCTATCTGAAGAATTTCACTGAAAGACAAGTAGAGGAAATGACCCAATGTGGACAATTAATTTAAGCACTGTCTTTGGAATGAAGGGGATGAAAGACATAGATTCCTCAGTAGCATTCTTGGAATAATAGCTTTTTGTGATTGGTGGTGTACAGACACTTTGTCCCACCTTCTCTTATCTCCAGTTAGGAAGTTACTCTTAACCTCCAGCTGAAAAATATACAACTACAAATTAAACTCATTACATCTTATCATTTCCTCATGGCAAGGGAACAGTCATGTCAGCTTCTCTGGTGTATAAAAACTATAATCATGCTTCTTTTAAATTTATGCATTGTTTTTCATGCGCTCAATTTTTCTTCTCCTCTGGATTATTGTTGAATTCACAAGAAAAGTGAATATTATATTTGAACAAAATTATTAAAAGCTTTGAAGTACAACCACCATATATGAATTTATACAAGCAAGTAAACCTCTGCTCTAACTCGCTTATACTACGAATATAATGAACTACAGGTAGTCCTCGACTTATAACGGTTCATTTAGTGACTGTTCACATTTACAAGGGCACTGAAAAAAGTGACTTATGGCCATTTCCCACACTTAGGACCACCGTAGCATCGCCGTGGTCATGTGATTAAAATTCAATTGACTTGGCAATTGACTCATATTTATGAAGGTTGCAAGTCAGGTGATCACGTTTTGCAACCTTCTGAGGAGCAACTTCAATAGGGAACCCAAATTCACTTAACAATTGTGTTACTAACTTAACAACTGCAGTGATTTACTTAACACCTGTGGCAAGAAAGGTTGTAAAATGGGGCAAAACTCACGGATCAAATGTCTCACTTAGCAACAGATGTGGTTGTCAGTTGAGGACTTCCTGTACTCGACAACCCAAGACCCACTGAATTGTTTTTTTGATGAATTTCTTTTATCAGATTCCTCAATGCCTTCAATAATAACAGAGTTTCTAACATACTGGAAAAATTCTTAAAAATCCAGGAGATATTCAGAGATGTATCTTGTTACCTTAGTGGTTGACACAGGAAACGTTTCATGATGCTTTGTATTTTGCCATAAAATTCTATCATTTTTATATCATAAAATTTGCTAAATATCATTTCCACAGGAATTGTAGCTCCCAGATTTTGGATACAAATTCTGTAAATTAGCCCATTTGAGTTACCATTGGTCAAAAAAGCTTTGCCCTATGATGCACTGTTTCATCCAGGTAAAGATTACAGACACAAAGGTTTTAATAGTATATAGATTAATGTTGTACCACTTTTGTCAATGGAAGGAAATTTACAGTTTGAAATATTGATTTACAATTGTTTTGAAACTGCAGATTTTGCTCCCAACAGGATTTCTATGGCTTTTAGCAGTTGCAAGGACACTGAGCATTTGTTCATTTTAGCATATTGCCAAAGTTTTACTTGCAAGTCTTCTGTACATTGTGGAAATGAGGAAGCAGACCTGTAGTATCTACTCTTATCAACAATGGCTTCTAATTTACCACTGCCCATCCAGCCAGTTGGTAAGGATTGAGTAAATAAACACACTCATTACCCGCTTGACTAAACATACCTATTAATCAAACCCATCTTGGACTTCCAGTTTGAGCTTCTTCAGCAACGGACCGAAATCTGCGATCATGCGCAGTTTCGATCTGTGCTTGCCGCCGGAGCGCCCTGAGCCAACTGGATTCGGGGCTAAGCTACCCCGTAGAGGTGGTGAAGAGGGGGGAGACTGCCAGCAGGGTCGAGGAGAGCTGCATCTCTTCTCCTCAGCTGGCCATTACTCCCTTTCCCGAAGGTGGTTGCAGCAGTGGTCAGAAATGGCCACCTCAAAGAAGAATTTGACTGGAAAAGAATGTGCAGGAGGAAGATAAGAAGAGAAAGTTTTGGTTGACTGGGTTAAACTGAAAAAGCAACAACGTAAGGTACCCTGGAACTATAAAAATTAACATTGTTCCCAAAGAAGACTTTAAAGCAGCGAAGGAGAGAAGGAAGGGAAAGGAATTGGCTTTTTTTTCTTCCCTTCCTTATACTGACAGCTAAGGGATTTAAGTAAGAAATTGACAAAAATCCACTTTGACATCAATAGGCATTTAAGCTGAAAATAAAATGTCAAAGGGATAATAAAGACTTTTGGATACTCAAAAACCTTTAAAAGCAGAAAAGGGGAGAAAAGAATAAAAGGGCGGGATCTGGAAAAATGGAGGAGACTGCCTGGAACTAAAAGGAACTTACAGTGAAACCTTAACAAGATTCTTAAAAGATACATTCTAACTGAAACTTTGTAACAAAGTAATAGAACCCCAGGAAGATAAAGTGGAAAAAAGAAGCAAGAAGAAACAGCTTTGGATTATTTGGATTACTTGTTGATTTTTGGATTTTTGGCTATTGGATTTAAATAACTAAAATCAATCAGGTGGTTGTTTAAAAGTGTTTAAAATAGCATCACTTTTAGAAGAACTGAAAATGGAACTTAAAAAACAGAAAGAAGATGGACAAGAAGGAAGAGGTTCTTTTGGCTTCGTATTTCAATTTTTAGAAACGGAGATCTGGAACTATGAGAAACAACAAGAAACGCTTGTAGAACAAGAAGGTTGGGACAAAGAAGAAACCATCTTTAATGATCAAGTAATTTTATGTTGTGGGGGAAAAGGAAAGGGGGGAAAGAATGAAAAATTTAAGATTTGAAAAAACAACCAAAAAAAAGAATAGTTTGAAAAATAATTACAATATTAGGAAGCAACAGAAGAGAGGATCACAGAAGAGAGAGTTAGAAGTAGAGAGACAAGGGGGCAAAAAGGGGAAGGAGAAGAGGGGGAAGAAGGAAAGGAAAGAAGTTATAAAAGACAGAAAGAAGATATAGAGAAACAGGGAAAATGTATAAGGATTGAAAGTATAAGCCTATTTAGAGATAATAGGTGAAAATTTAATTGAAAAGGGGATTCTGCAAAGGTTACATAAGATAGTATTGTTATATTAGAAATAGAAATAATTTCAGAAAATATGAAACAATGTATGATTAAAATGATGGATAAAATACTTATTGTAATGCAGTGGAATGTTTGTTAATAAGTAAATGAAATAAAGTGAATGCGAGAATGAAATTAGGAAAGGATGGGAACATTTTAATTATTAGTAATGATTTATAAAAAGATAAGTGAAGAGAAATATGGGGAAAAAATTAATTATGGAAAGTTTATGAGTTCACAAGGAAGTATGATATTCAATTGAAAAGAAATGTTAAAGATATTAAGATTCTAACTAATATTAATGATATAATTGAATTGGAATGGAATGAGTGTTTATTTACTATTGTTCGGCAGAATCTCATCTGCCATCATCAGGCTTCTGTATTGTGTTTGTCTGTGAGGCAGGTTTTCACAACCGTTTCTGTTTTAAATTTGATGCTAGCCTACTGCTGTGCCAGAATGGTTTTTTCTTCATCCTGATTGGTTGGGAGTCTTGGTCTGTGTTTATTGGTCTTGGAGTTTGCTGTGTTCTGCTTGATTGGTGTTTCTAATATCTTCTGTCTGTTTTGTAGCCTTTTTTTTTTGTCTTGATTGGCTGGCAACATTGTGTTTCCTGTATTGGAGGCTTTTAGTGCGGTTTGGCTTCGGGTAAACAGACAGCTATCATTTATTAGGAAGCTAGGCTTCATCTGGGTGCCTGGTTGGGGTGTGTTTGAGCTGGAGGTATCAGGGAGGGTCTGTTTGTGCCCAGGTGTTTGCTTGACTTGTGGTGTGGAGATTTTTTTGTTTGTGAGTGCAGGCTTCCAGGTAATTGACAGTCTGGTGGAATCATCTCTTCTATTCATGCTTTCAGGTCTTTTTTCAATCTTTATGGCTTTTCTGATAATTCTGTAGCTGGGGTTTTCTATAGTGGCTAGGGTTTTGGTGCCATTGAAGTCGATGCTATGACCTGTGGCTTTCATGTGTTGGACTAGTGAGGAAGTATGTTCCAGCTTTTTTACAAAGCTGAATACCATACATATAAATACCCGCAAAAACTTAAGATATATATATATGAAATATGAAATATGAATAAATATATATGAGAACATAGTGTGTATTTTAAGAATGTACCAAGCAGAATTCCATTGGAAGTTATGTACTATATTGAATGTTATAATTTTAAAGGCATAAATTGAACTTTAAATAAGAGTTGAATGGATAGAATTAAAAGATAAAAAAGTTGTCATACTCCAATTAGTAACTACAGGGGAAAATTTGTTTAATGAGAAAAGATCATATGAAATTGAAACAGGACAGACAAAAGTATAAATATTATGATTGGAAAGACACTGAAACTTAGAAAAAAATATATAATTGAATTTAGATATGAGACAATTAATAATAAAGTTGAGAAAACCAAGGGGGGGGAAATTATGGAGAAAATGTTAAAATAGTAATAAGATATGGAATAGAACACAAAGATCAATCTGAAATTGAGTTTGTGTCTGTATGAAGAAGTAATAACCCGGGATCATGCTATTCTAAAAAAAAAAGATGTTTTATTTGTATTATGTTTTTGTAAAAACCCAAATAAAATTTATATTTAAAAAAATCAAACCCATCTTTTTGACAAATCATGTTTTAATCATGGTTACTAAATAAGCTAGTGTATCTCAAACTATTAGGATTCTGGAATCCTCCAATAAATCAAACACCTTTCTCCAGGCAATTTTCATGGCAATATTAATTCATTAATAATTTCAGAAGCCATTTAAAATATATGAAGAAAAGGAAAGAAAGGAAAAAGAAGCACACCCCAAAATTAGAAAATGCAAATAGCTCATAGAAAAATTGCAATGCACAGTGCAAGTATTTTAAATCACTGCTCAGTGAACATTCATTTGCTATCATTTGGCAATAACTATATTTTTCTACTGGAAATTGACTCAGGCTTGTGTATATATAAAAAGTGGTTTTGGCCTCTTTTAACCTACATACTGGAAAAACTGAATCCGTTTAAATGTTATTCTGGTTTTTGGCACTGATAACTTTGCAGGATGAATTCCTATTGTTCCATTTGTTGATGCAAAACACCAGGTACTGATAGAATAAATATATACTGTGACATTTATTTGCACAGAGAAAATCCCACAATAAACTGGAATACACTGTACTGACAGAATATTGCATATTTATAACATTGTATTTGGCACCCATGAGTGCATTGCCTACAGATGTAGTCTTTGTATGTACAAATAAAATTAAATATGGGACTCATTTTTTACAAAATAAAATATATTAATATATATAGTTATGTAAATGTATGAGAAATATGTATGTAACCAACAGAAGGCATTATTTGTAGCTGAATATTGAACTACGGAGTTTTTGATGCTCTCTGAGCTTAGTTGTTTATTTGCAGACATTTCATTACCCAGCTAGGTAATATTATCATGTCTGCAAGAAAATAACCAAGCTCAAAGATCACTGAAAACTCCACAAACATATTTCTACCTGAATAATAATTGCATTAGATAACTATATATACATTTTAACTATCGATTGCCAAAATGATATATTATACCTCTTTACTTTATTTATACTTTTTTCACTTTTGTTTTAAAGAAAACTATTTTCATTTAGATATAATTATTTGACAATAATATTTACAATAGCAAAACCACTTTTGCCTTTTAAGTTATATATAGGATGACCTTAGCATGTACTGTATTTTAATTGAAGTAGTAGTATATTTACTTACATGATGTGGCTTCCTTGAGGATTGATATTTCTACATTAGATTTTTGGCAGATGCCTACAAATCCTACAAACACCATGGTATGAGTAAAGTTTAAATGTGATTTTTACAGAAGTCTCAGGCAAATGTAAAGAAAACACAGTACATGTTTTATTCGGTATGGCCTGGTTTCTATGGCAGATTTTTCTATGCCATAGAAAATCTTTCTATGGCAGATTTTTAATAATCAGAACTGAGACATTTTGATTCCAGAAACAAGCTGTCCCAAGTAAAAGTTAGATTCCATTAAATATTACATATCAAATTACAGAAATGGCTAAATAAACATTAAGACACTTTAATTGCCCCATATTGATAGCATCCCTCCTTCAAATCTACAATTAGAAACCTGCACTTATCAACAAGCTGTTCTAAATGTTAAACTAAACTCATTTCTTCACTCCAGACTGAAAGAAAAAATGAAATCAAATAACTGTGGTAGATAATGTGAGAGGAGGCTAGATTGGCAAAAGCTGACTTGTTAATGGATACCAGCAGCATACTTCAAAAGCCTCATAATACTGTAGGGCTTTTTTAAAAAACAGCAATCACTAAGCATATTAAGGCACCAAAGCATTTTAAAGTGTAGCATTGCAATACACATTTTAAAAGTTCCTTGGATCCTATTGTTGCAAAGCTTGTATGCTGAGTGCTTAAACTCAATTACATTCTGCAGCAAAGTAAATTGAATAGTATTGCATTAAGGATATCCAAATACCCACATTTTTAACAATTTGGGGAAGGGGATGAACACACAGAGTACAGGATTCATTGAAATGTCAGCCCTTTTTGCATTTAAGAATAGCGTCCATTCTTTGTTTTTTTAAATAGATCACAGCTCAAGATAGACACCAGATGTTTCATTGCTGGGTGCTAATAGATCACTGACACATGACAGCCTGTCAGCATTTTTGATTGAAAGACATATTCCCATCAAGTGCTCTGCTCTTATTCTATTTTACTTCACGCAAGCAGGTAAAATGAACTAGGAAATATCAGCTTAGTGTGATATCTAAATTTAAGCACCAGCTATCATATAGAGCTAATGCTTTTTAGTTTCACATGTACACATGCGAAGTGGAAAAAATTAGCCATCTATCCATTTTTCACAGTAAAACCTTAACTCAAATAGCCCATCTTGTTTAGTGATTAAGTGCCAGGATGAAAACCAGGAGACAATTCTAGGCCTCACTTTCAAGGCAAGAAAGCAGCTGGATGACTTTTGTTCCAGCCCAATCTACATCACATTGTTGCTGCTTTTTATAATGGTTTTGTGATTTATAATAACAATGTAATTAAACATTAAGAAGATGAAAACTAAAAAGAATTAAAAAAGAAAGTGAGGAAAAGAGAGATAAGGAACAAAAAACAGAAAAGAAAGAAAATGATTATAGTAAAGGAAAAAAAAATCTTGGGAGCAATGAGACATTGTGAGATCACAATCAAACATGCACACAAAATAAGTTAACCATTAATACAATCATGATCAATAGTATGCGGTAGTGCTCACAATAAATACTTATCCTTCCTTAATAACCAGGGCTTACTCAATCCTGTTCTTAGGATCTGCAACAATACACTAAACCAAAAAAATAACAAAAGGGGGATTTGCATGACACATTATTCTAACATAAACTTAACTAATGTCTAGTTTACTGCAAAGGCAGCATATGTGTGCTTGTAGACATAATTTGAGAAAAGAAATGAAAAAAGAGACACCATCAACCTGGATTTAACCTGAAAATGAGGAGAAACTTTCTGACAGTGAGAAAAATCAACCAATGGAACAGCTTGCCCTCGGAAGTTGTGGGAGCGCCCTCACTTGAGACTTTCAAGAAGAGATTGGACTGCCATTTGTCAGAAGTGGTGTAGGGTTTCCCGCTTGGGCGGGGGGTTGGACTAGATGACCTACAAGGTTCCTTCCAACTCTGATTATGTTATCTGTTATCAAGAAATTTTTGCTGGAATGCATAGATTTTCTCTCATTCTGAATCATAATAATAAATTTTGACAATTCTGAATATTATTCTGAATCTTTTTCTCCCTAAGACGCCCTCTAAGAATACTATTTCCTTCAGTTTTGCTTGTGTTTGTAATTGAGGAAAGTTTACGAAGTTTTGTCCTCCAGTGTAGTGTTTTTCAATCTCAGCAACTTTATAATGTATGGATTTCAACTTCGAGAATTCCTTAATTGAGAAACTGCTCTATTGTAATTTTAGCCTCCAAAGAAAAATTGCATTACTGACTCCCTGGAATTTTTTACCCTTTGGATATATTTTTTTACCAATAAAATATAGATATTCCAACCCTTCTGTCTTCAATTGGTAAACTCATTTATTTCTTATTTCTGAAAAACATGCTTTAGGATTGGTCCACATAGAGTTGAAGGATCAATGTTAGAAACAAATCAACTTTGCTCAACATCTCTAGAGATTAGTAATTCCAGTCAACCTGGTAGGTTATGGACTAGATGCATCATATGTGTGTCTCAACAGAAGATAGTTTCCTATATCCATATTTCCAGTTATATAGCTAATTTATTTAGTTCAATGCACATGTTGTCTGAACTCTTCTAAATAAAAGGTTACAACCATGTGAATCTGAGCTTTAAAAATGTGGACCAGAAGAAAGCAAAAACTGTCCTCCAGTGGCCCTCTACATCTAAATGACATACTGTGCCCAAGGTGATTTGGCTTAGCATGTTTTTATGATCTCAGCCATCCTAATTTATTAAATTATGATTTATAGCTTTCATCATTTATTTAATATAACACAGCATTAGCATACTATAATGAATGAATCAATTTAGTAGGCATCCATAAGTTTCAGCCCAAATCTAGTATACCTAGCTTCAGTCCTATAAAGTTGCTCAATTATCTCAGTCACTAGAAGATCCCATATTGGTGGTAGTTTTACAATCCTGGGTGGGTTGATCAAGGCAACCTTCTCCTCTCTTCTCTCTAACGACAGAAGGAATTAGTTAACAAAAGAACCATCTCTGGGATAAGTTCTTGTACCCGAAACAGAGGGCAGGTCAATGCATCGCATGCAGTCCTGTGAAATAGATTTACTAATGGATTACATAAGCAGAGCACTGCAGGGAAGTCTACATCCATAAAACAAAATGGTCCTAATGTCCAATGACAGTTTTCAGTATTCCATCTCATGTTCCATTTTCCTAATTAATTTAAAATGTATTAGACAAAGCTAGCATGAAGACATATAAATTAAAATATCCCTGGAAGCCACAAACATATATAATGGTTCATTTACTCAGATAAGTTTTTTTAAAGACCCTCCCCGTCTCCTTTTTTTCTTTCATATGATATAGCAAATTAATCATTTGCTGCTGGTCTATTGGTCATACAGATTTGTGCATCTCAGATTTAATAGCTTTAGATTAAAAAGTTAATTACTGGTTACAAATATCAATGGAGTTATAGGTCATATTTGTAAGCCTGGTACCTTCCACTTCTGTCTTTGTTGGCAAGAAGCAATATCTGTAGATTATAATAAACAAGAACTGAAAATAAATATTAATCTTTGAATACTTTAAAGTACTTTAGGATTTACTCCAGAGAAGAAATAAAATAAAATTGCAATACATTTTTATCATTGTAGGTTTAAAAAACTATCCTAAAATGAATCTGAAATATAGGAACGTGAGTTCCGATGAATCAGAACTCACCTATTTTGCTTGAATCATTTTTCCCAACATAGGAAGTTTATATGTTAGAGTTTATGAGATAAATGTCTATTATCTCCCTTTAAAAAAATGATTTTTATTAAAGAAAATTTTTACATAATAGTAACAATAGAAATCAACAAAAAAGAAAAAAGTAAACAAAGAGAGAGAGAAAAGAAAAAGAAAAGAACTACTGATGTTTTTCACAGCAATTATAAGTTCAAATTTATTTTAACTCCTGTCTAAAATTACATATTACTCTCCTTTCTATAATCAATCCTCTCTAATCATCAAAACTATAAATCACAAGTTCATTTTCTTTTTCATTTTTACACAAAAACCTATCAGAGGTTTCCAGTCAGACAGTGTCTTTCCTCTAATCAAAGGAGTTAGTATTTCTTTCAGTGTCTGTTATTTCCATAAGATCAACTTTGAGATTACTAAAGATTATTGCGTCAAGGGAACAAGAATTAGTTTGGAATATTGGTCTATTTGCTTAATTTAAGTTTGGAAGCCCAAAATGTTATTTGAATTCTAAACCACATGTGATTCAAAGCATGATTTGGCTTGACTTAAAGAAGTGAGTTGGGATCCCACCGGTTAAGCTAAGATGTTCCTATCTGGCCCACCCATTATGCTTTAGTGTTCTGTGTCAGCCAGGCCTCTGTGGTTGCTAGACCACAGCTGATTCTAGCCAATTATATATCAATTTTCCTACAATGAACAAAGAGCTTTCCCATTATCCTCTTCTATATGCAGCCACTTTGCACTGAAGGGTTGAGGACACATTTATGTATTTATTGACATGACTACGAAAAGTTGGGAATAAAATCCCTGTCCACATTGATGTTCTGGGAAAGGCTGAATGGCCCTTATGTCAACTAGGCATTGAATGGCCGATTCCATAAGGGCCCTTTTTGAACTGTTCCATGAAATGGGACAAAACACAAAATTCTCTGGTGGTGGCGAGAGAAATTCCAACTATAGCCCTGACTGTACAGTGTTGAGTACACGGGTGTCCATCTTTGACTCCTCCCATCTGGAGGCGAAATAAGCTAAGTGACCTCCGATGGGTGGAGAGAACGAGGGATTACTTAGAGCAATGGAAGAAACAATCCCCTCCCCCACGAAAGGGCTGTTTACCCGCAGAATGTTGTTGTCTACCGGTTGCATCTTGGCATTGATCTTGTCGCTGGGAATATGCCCTCTCTGGCTGGAAAAAACGGGGGGTAGTCTTGGGCTGAAATGTCGGTGGACAGTATGGAGCAGGGCGATAGTCAGTTTTCTTTCCTGATGAGGAAAGAATCTTCCGTTTGTCCCGGGTCTCGATGAGATGTGGCTCTAGTGCATTGCCAAAGAGCCTTTCACCTGTACAGGGAGCTGAAGCCAGTTTCCACTTCTGGCGCGACTCCGCCTGCCAATTCCGAAGCCATAAGAGCCTTCTCACTGCCACTGAGGAGGCCATGGCTCTGGATGCAAACATGGAGGAATTACGGGTCGCATCCACCATAAATTCTGCTGCTGCTATTATTTTATTGAGGTCCTGTTGAGACCTGAAGTCAGAAGCCAGAGTCCGGTCTTGCAGTTGGTGCAGCCAGCGGAGCAAGGTCCTTGTGAAAAACGATGCTGCAGTTGAAGCCCGGACAGCCCACGCAGCTGCTTGGTGGGTGCGTTGGATTTTAAAAGAGCTGATTTCAATAAACTCGGAGAGAACTTGGGAAAGATTCCATGGATGAAAATCCTAAAGGGGAAAACAACTCAAGAATCTTGGGAAACTCTAAAAAGTATGATCATAGAAGCCCAGACCAGCACAATAACACTGAAAAAGAAAAACAAGAAATCCAAGAAGAAACCAAAGATCTCTCTGGCAAATTGAAAGAAAAAAAGGACAAGTACAAAAAATGGAAAGAAGGACATACAACTAAGGCAGCAGATAGCCAGAATCTGCAAAGACAAAGTCAGGATGGCAAAGGCTCAGAATGAACAAAGACTTGAAATGAAAGTCAAAGATAATAAAAAAAGTTTCTTCCAACATATAAATAACAAGAAAAAAATCAAGGAAACAGTCGGTCCACTAAAGAGAGAAGATGGCAAGAAAGTAACAGGCAACAGAGAGAAAGCAGTACTGCTTAACCCATTCTTTGCATCCGTCTTCATGCAAAAAGAAACTATAGCTCAACCCACCAAAAACGTGACTGTAAAAGACAGACCAGAAATAAAAGTTAAAAGAAGCAAAAAAATAGTGAGAGAACACCTGTCTGTTCTTGATGAAAACAAACCACTGGGGCCTGATGGATTACATCCCAGAGTTTTAAAGGAGTTGGCAGAGGTCATCTCAGAACCACTGCACCATATCTTTCAAAAATCCTGGAGCATCGGGGAACTACCAGAGGACTGGAAAAGAGCTGATGTGGTTCCCATCTTCAAAAAAGGGGAAAAAAACCAGACCCAGGAAACTATAGACCAATCAGCCTAACATCAATACCCGGGAAGATACTAAAAAAGATAATAAAAAAAAACAGATCTTCCAACATCTAGAAACAAGTAAAGTAATAACTAGCAGTCAGCATTAAAAATAGATCATGCCAAACCAATCTTATTTCATTCTTCAACACAGTGACTAAATTAGTAGACCAGCAAAATACTGTGAACATAATATATTTAGATTTCCGCAAGGCATTCGACAAAGTAGACCACAACCTACTTCTTAGTAAGCTAGAAAAAAGTAGTATAGATAGTACCACCACTAGATGGACTTGCAACTGGCTGGCAAACCGTACTCAACGAGTAGTCCTTAATGGGTCTAAATCTACATGGAGGGAAGTAAGCTGTGGGGTGCCACAAGGTTCCGTCTTAGGCCCAGTACTCTTCAATATCTTCATTAACGACTTAGATGAGGGAATAGAAGGGGAACTTACCAAATTTGCAGAAGATACTAAGCTGGCAGGAATAGCTAACACCCAAGAAGATAGGTTCAAGATCCAGATGGATCTTGACAGACTAGAACACTGGGCCATATCTAACAAAATGAAATTCAACGTAGAGAAAAGTAAAGTCCTACACTTAGGCAAGAAAAACCAAAAGTACCCATATAGACTGGGTGAAACCAGGCTCAATAGCAGTAACTGTGAGAGGGATCTTGGAGTCTTAGTGGACAGAGGGATACAATCAAGATCAAGGGAAGTACTAATACCACTCTATAAAGCAAGACCACACCTAGAGTACGGCATCCAGTTTTGTTCACCACTTTATAAAAAAGATGTTGAGACTCTAGAAAAAGTACAGAGAAAAGCAACCAGGATGATTAGGGGCTAAAACATACAACGAACGGTTGCAGGAACTGGGCATGACTAGTCTAGTAAAGAGAAGGACCAGGGGGGACAGGATAGCAGTCTTCCAATATTTGAGGGGCTGCCACAGAGAGGAAGGGGTCAAGCTATTTTTCAAAGCGCCTGTAGGCCAGACAAGGAACAATGGATGGAAACGGAGCAAGAAGAGATTTAACCTGGAAATAAGGAGAAACTTTCTGACAGTGAGAACAATCAACCAATGGAACAGCTTGCCCTCGGAAGTTGTGGGAGCGCCATCACTTGAGACTTTCAAGAAGAGATTGGACTGCCATTTGTCAGAAGTGGTGTAGGGTTTCCCGCTTGGGCGGGGGGGGTTGGACTAGATGACCTACAAGGTCCCTTCCAACTCTGATTATCTGTTATCTGTTTGAGTGTCTGTTTGGAGCATTTGTCCTTGGGCTTAAGTACATCCTCTGGCTCGGTGAGGATGACAGAGGAGGAGAATGAGGCCCTGACCGGAGCATCTACAGGGTGCACTGCAAGAGCATTGGCTAGGGATGGACCCACATTGTAAAATCGTCTATCGTTAGACAAAAGGCGAGGACCTGCAGTGGGAGAAGCACACTGTTCCCTGACCAGGTCAAGAAACAACAGGGGTGAGGGTAAGAACTCCCTGTAAATTACCGGCTTGGAGAAGAGGGAGTCTCCTTGCCCAGAGGGTTCCCCTTGTGGTTCGGGAGCCACTTCCTCAGGGGACAGCTTGGCTGTAACCAGAGCCTTATGTAGAAGTGGTTTGAATAAGGCTGGTTTGAAGACTGTGGCTGAGGGAGATTGATCTGGGCGAGATTCCTCCTCCTCTGAGAAGTTAGGGTTCCAGATCTCCCCCTCTTCCCGATCTGACTGACTGTGCACAGAAGGGTCAGCACAGTTGTCCTCTCCATAATCCTCCTATTCTGAGTGGGTGAAGAGGGCCCTGTGCTTCTGGGGTGGATGAAATCCTCTATGAAGGGGCAAGGGGGCCTAGGTTGGGAAGGGAAAAGGGAGTGAGCCCTTTCTAAGGGCCAAAGGATTTGCTGGAATCCTTCAGCCAACCCCTGCCTGATGGCAATAGAGACAACATCCTGAATCTCCCTAGGTCCGTCGCTAATGGGAGGGTCAAAGGATCAAAGGCCTGCTGCAGTGGGAGTAAAGGTAGATTCCGGTCTAAGCAAGGAGCTGCCCTGGACCCTGGATGGTGAAGGGGTGGCATAGGCCCAAGTGGCCTGTTTGAAGTTAGGCCCTGACATGCTTAGGTCTTGAGGATCGAGTTGTTCCTCAAGCCTCTCAGGGGATTCAGATGGAGGGTTTCCAAAGGATCCTGAATTTTCCTCCCTTCCCCTAGAAGGGTTTCCCTGGTAACCTTGGGGTTCTCCTAATTGGGAAGCCTGTTACAGTTGCCCTCTCATTTGCTCTATTGTTTTATTAAACTGTCTCTCTAAAGCAGCGTGTCTTCGTTTCTCCAGTTCGGCCTGGGAAGTTTTCTTGGGAGCCAGAGCCTTGGCCCTAATTTTTGCAGCCACTTCTCTCTGTACTGATTGAGATCCCTGTCTGTGACTTTTTCTTCTGGCTGGTTGGAGGGCCATGTCCTCTGGACAAGGAAGTTCAGCTTGGGCCTTGTACTGATCCATGGCAAGAACAGGCAAAGCACAAGAGGTGATGGAAGCTACTCTCAGAATGTGCTGCCTATTAGTGGGGCCTTGCTGCTGAGAAATCCCAGATATTTGGCCTTTTCTTTGAGGCCGATTTGAAGTTGGGCCACTTAAAATGGCTGCTCACCTCGTGCAATGGAGGATTTGCTGCCCAAAATGGCCACCCGCACATGCTGTGGCCTCTGTGATAGCAGTCGCTCTTTAGGCTGTTAAGAGCGACAATTCGGCAGCTGAAAAGAGCAGTCTCCGTAAAAAGCGATCAGCTGGCTGACACTGTTATCGCTTTTGCTGATCGTTTGCGATTGGTGCTACTCGTGAGGGGAAGGCTGTGGGGGAGGTTGATGGATGCTTCCCTTACTTGCCTTCCATGATGCTAGAACGTCAAGTCCTCGGCATTGCAGGAGAGCGGAGCCCCGGTCTCCTGAAGACACAGCTGCCCGGATCCCCGGGAGCTGTGTTTAAAGCTGTATTTGCTCTTTTTTTTGAAGAGTTTGAATGGTAGAATTATCACAGTGCTTTCAGAGACACAGCTTATTGACTAAAAGAAGCCAAGTTAAAGCTGGGGAGATTCTCAGGGGTTGGCCTTTTATATACAAGAACAGACTCAGCTTAATGACTAACCCATCCTGAGCTCTTGCAGCAGCATGGAAGAGAATAGGCATGGCAACAGACCAGCCAATGGGAGCTGAATTGGAAAGTGAAACTAGAACTGACCTGGGTGTGGCTCTAGTCTTGTTTGCTTGCTGAAACTGATATCTGCTCTGAGCTGCTGCTTGCTGTTTGTGTTGTTACACTGAAAGAATCTACAAATCAGAGGTGGTATTCAGCAGGTTCTGACCAGTTCTGGAGAACCTGTAGCAGAAATTTTGAGTAGTTTGGAGAACCAGCAAATACCACTTCTGACTAGCCCCACCCCCATCTATTTTCAGTTTCCAGAGTTTCAGCTTATCAGCTGTGTCTTCTTTTGTTGCCCTGCATAGGAGAATGGAGCTGGAAAGCAGGTTAGTGGGGTGGGGAGGGAATGGGATTTTGCAGTATCCTTCCCCTGGAGTGGGATGGGAATGGAGATTTTACAGTATCCTTCCCCTGCCATGCCCATAGAACCAGTACAAAACAGTTTTGAATCCCACCACTGCTACAAATGGTATTGTAAATTTTACTCATATTATTTTTATAAAGAAGTTAATGATCGTGCTGATTCAGTCATCTGTGTGTTTTCTGGACTTGAATTTATGCTGCAAACTCTAACACAATCATCATAAATACATGCCAGTTGCCAACCATCTACATTTTGATCATGTGACCATGGGGATGCTGGTCATAAAGAATTTTTAGTGCTGTCATCTAACGGTTACTAAATGAGTGGTTGTAAGTCAAGGACGACCTGCATTACTTTCTTGAAGTTTCCTTTTGGTTGGCTTCCAAATATTTTCTTCCGAATACTTGGTGCTATGTTTTATTGTTTACTCAGCCTCTGTTCTGGGGTGGCACCCATAAGTCTATTCTGCATTCTGAACAACTTGCTTGGAGTGGTAGCATTTTTATTTACTATCAACTGCTTTCCTTAGCACATTGTGTGTAATTATTTCTTAAACTTTGGTCATATTTATCTCTACATCTTCATTATGGAAGGTTTTTTAAGAAAAGACTGGACAACCGTTTATGTGAAATGCTTGAGCAGGGGCAGGGTTGGACTAGCAGACCTCCAAGGTCCCTTCCAGCTGTATTCTATTCTAGATTCTATTTTTTTCCTCCAAATGCATCATATGGATGATTTAAGGAAGCACTTTAATTGAAAACCCTGTTTGAAAAAAAATAGAAGTGGTTAAAATAAGAAATAATGGTAAGGCATTGACTTCAAGCTCATTTGGTATTTGATGGTGTATGTGGCATTCAGTTTTATTGTGGTAGCTGGATAGAAGTGGCTCTGTGGGGCCGGTTCGGCAGCCTTAGAGATATGACTCAGAAGAAGTTAAAATCCATGAGTGCATCGTCAATGATCAAAGACATATAACCATACAGAAGGACTCATTGTTAATTTTACATTTCTTCTGGTAGCCTGGCTATTTTTAGATTGGTATTTTAAAATGAGTTACCTAGTTTGGGTAATGAAATGTCTGGGAGAAAGCAACCAAGCCTCAGAGAGCACCAAGAACGCCTCATTTCAATCCTGAGCTACAAATATTCTCCTTTATTGGTAAAATGACTTGCCACACAAATGCCAAAGCACACAAAAGACTTAACAAATTGGACAAGCATCTAAGATATATTCACATATAATTGCAAAGTATATATTAAGTATTACACATGCGGCAAGCGTATTTCTTTTAATGCAGTTGCTCACTGTTCTACTTTAGCAAACTCCAGGTGTAAAAAAAAAATTTTTTTTTTCATTGGGTTATTTCAAAATATATGAAAAGGAAATTGGGAGGAAATTGGGAGGAAATTTTGAAAAGGCAGGCTATAAAAATGGAAGTTATCTAAGCCCAGGTCAACTTAAAGTTTCCTCCCAATTAGACAATCTGCCATGCCCAGTGCAATAGAACATTTCAGCTATTCAGACTTGGGCCTTTCTCCATCACTTGGCTTTCATCATGACTGAAAGAAAGGCTGAGAAAACCTCAGTTGATTAAATGCTTAGTTGTTAATCAGAATAATCATACAAAAAAAGTCCACTGCAGTTCACAACAAGTATAGCTCCCACACACCAATGTTTGAATCCTAACTTTCATACTCCTTTCTTTTTCAGTGAATGGACAGTTTGCCATTTTCTTCCAAGGTGGGTGGTATTCTCATAAGGTTCTCTTGAGCCTGGGAACAATTTGTTCCAATCCCACCAGTTTCATTCCTGACAGAGACCACAGGAAATCCAAAGGCTGGGGGGAAAAAAACGAAAGAACTTGGAGGAAAGCAACATGAAACCACTCTGGTGTATTGTCAAGAAAACCACAAAGACGTGAACATTCATAGAAGACTTTAAGTTACCTGAAATTGCTTGAAAAACATTACAAAGGGAATTTCCATTAGAATAACTCCAAAGCCATTGTTAAGTTATGAGTTAATTAGGCTGCTTGCAAAGAGGACAGATTTCTGACACAGCTTTCTTCTGCCTAGCAAACAGGTCTATTAAAGAATCTTATATCCATTAATAAACAGAAACTATGCATTGCTAGACTGAGCTCATCTAGGCTAGTTAGTAAATTACAGGTTCACTTGCCTTATGTGGTCTATTGCTTTCATATGGTGGGGCACTATTCAAAGTGAAAAGATCTATGAACTCACAGAGAACTGTTTGAAAATCATGGGAATGTTTGATTCTGTGCCAGAATTAAATAGACTCCCTGTTATCATGGAATGAGAAGGAACAAAGTCAGCATTTACCATGGATTATTTATACAATAACTGAAAGGCATGGGCTTTTCTGAACATGTGGTATATTAGATATCCAAGATGATTCAAGGCTGTCAGGGGCATGATTATTACACTTCTGTTGAAAAGAAGAAAACATTCTCATGAAGTCATAAAACTCAGCCTTTTGATGTAACGTGTGAACTTCTACTTTGCATTTTGTCTTCTCATAGCGTTACGACATTTTTTGGGAGCAGAAAAAATACTCAACATACTAACAATGAAAGCAAAAGGTTATCCTATCAGAAAGGAAGAATGAAGATGTACTGATAATCAAATTACAGATGACAGCTAGTTTTTAGGGCTTCCCATGATTTGGCATCTGCTATTATTATGTGTTGCTATTTAATCCATAAACTGTTAGACCTAAGGTGAGTATTAACTTCAATCATTAGGAACAATATAGTTCATCCCAGCAATGATTTCAAATAGAATGTTTAATACTTGGGTTGCTATAGTTTGCTTACTTCTTGTACTTCTAGATAATTAAGGCAGAAGACAATGCAACTTTCATCTTCATTTTAGAGAAGCAATTAATTATATAAGAGCCCTGGTGGTGCAATGGTTAGAATGTAGTACTGCAGGCTTACTCACTACTCACTCCAAAAGTTCATTCCTTACCAGCTCAAAATTGACTCAGCCTTCCAAGGTTGGTAAAACGAGGGGCCAGATTGTTGGGGGCAATATGCGGACTCTGTAAACCGCTTAGAGAGGGTTGTAAAGCTCTGTGAAACGGTGTATAAGTCTAAGAGCTATTGCTATATTGGGTTGGGTTAAAAAAATAATATCCATACTTGCAGTGTGAGGGAATTCTCTGGATGAAAAAAAAAATCAAAATCACATAGTGTAGGAGAAGTGGTTGAGGACAGGAAGAGGTTGTTAATATTTCCACCATGAATCTAAATCAGAGAATTTATATGTGCAAGATGAGCTGTATTGAAAGGCAGATGTATATTTTCAGGCACATACTTTTAGTGTGATTAATTTAAACAATCCTATTCAAATGCTTGAGATATTAAGACTTCACCCATGGGTTTCAGAGTAGGTGCTGGGTTTGGGCATATTTTATTGCAGGATCACCTAAATCTTCCTGCAGACAGATAATCACTTGAAGTGTGAAAGCCTTTGAATTCAATCATTTGGATACCTACACCTGATGAGCTCCGGGTGCCTCTGAGTGGTTGATGTAATGGTTGCCTCCCTTCTATATCAAAAGGCAAGAAAATAGAAACTACTTTTTCCTCCTTGTCTAAGTATGATGAAAGTCTTAGAATCTCTGCATGGGAATCTTATTTTGTAGCACAACATATTCTCTAAAGTATTCTACATGGCATAGAGTGAGACAGCCATTGAGACACATTCTATACAACAAATAACTTTGGCCCATTAAGTGCTGTGCTATGCTACTTAAAGGGATTTTCTCTCCTAGCTTGTTATAACACAACAATTCTACCTTGACCCAATCCTAAATTCTCTTGTTTAAATTCCAGTCATGATTTCTTGCATTGTTATTGTGTCAGTGGCAGCATAATTGTTTGTCTTGATATTGTTGGTGTTATTGGAATGTCATTCAATGCTGGGCATTTTTACGGAGAGTGTCTTCCTTTAGGAAATTAAAGAATGGAATACCAATAGTGCTGAAATCTGCAGCCTGACCTTTTGGCAAATGCTTTGCTATTTCCTACTGAACAATAGCCCTGCTTCTTGGCACTGGTTCAAAGGAGCAGAGGTTCAAATTCCAAGCAACTTTAACAGGGAAGAGAGTTGGCAATCAACAAGACCAGGTGAGCAAGATTTATTTGTATTCCTTTGTGATGATACCACAGATAAAAGCGGGATCAGTCACAGTGTGAACTTCAAAGAATATTTAATCTAAATTCCAATGCAACAGTAACTGAATCCGAGCCAAAACCACATGTATATAAAATTACCTTCATAAACTTGATCTGTAAATCTTGGTAAGTTAAATAAATAAATAAATAAAGCATGTTCAGCTTTGGTACAATTAAACAGAATCCGAAAGCCACAATGCACATGTAACAAACTTTATTTTATCTTAGAAAATTGTCCAAGCTCACTGTATTTATCTTATATTATTGTGTTTTTTATGAAGTAATCTTTACTTTGGTTATTTTTAAATGTTTTTAGCAATAAAACCAACCGATTATTAACCGGCAACAGCAACAGAATAATAATTACATCCCAAATGTAAATATTCTTTCAAGGAAAAATACAGTGGTACTGTATTACAGTGCTAATTTGTTTCCGGAAGAACAAAGAGTGCTAAAAATGATGAATACTAAACAAAGTACATGACTTACCACGTGACCCTTTATTTCATCCAGAAGGAGTAGTGAGTCATGAGGCAGCCAACACCCATGTCGAGTATCAGGAGAAAGATGAGTACCGGGACAAGATTTTTACTTCAAAATGCACCAAGTATGGAATTCAACACATTTCGAAGCAGTCATGTACTGAGATATGACTGTATTAACATGGTGTTTGTAAAAAATAGATTTATGTATTCATTGATAACAAGCCTTCTAAACCCTAGACAATGATTCCTAAGGTATGCAAGTATTAAAGACTTATTTTTGCGTTATGTGTATTTTATTTATTTTTATTTTGAGCTGCCCAGAGTCACTTATGTGGGATGGGAAACTACATAAATCAAATGAATGAATATAGCTGAGTGAATAGCTGCCTGAAAGCAGAGCCCAACTTTGACAATCAAACAGAAATTTTACAGGGGAACAAATATGTATTCGATCTCTTATCAGAAATTAAAAATGAGTGATGGCAGTATCAGTCTGAGAGAATTGGAGATTCTGCTTTAATATCCACACATTATATTGTGCACTAATCTATTTGAACTTTGGTATGTTAAACAAGGGGAAAAAAACCCGTCCTGCAGATATGCAAAGAAATAGTTTGAGCCAAAAACCATCATTTACCAGAAGACTAGGAAGTTACTTCCTCACTTCCTTTTTCTTGTCTCTTAGCAGGCGGAGACAAGAGATTGTGCTTTAGGAATGCCTCCAGAATATGTGGGATTCAGAAATATTCTTAGAAATGATGATTATGTTTGAAGCTGGTATTTTGTGGCACATTCACCCACCCTTTAAAAACAAAAGCAAAAATTATAAAATGAGAAGGGAAGCTGAGTGTTCCAAAAATGTTCAAGAGGCACATTTTAACAATCCAGAAACTGGGAAATTCATCCCTCAACTTGCTTAGTGTGGCGGAATGTAGTCTGGATTCCTAGGAGGGAGGAGCTGAATTCCAGAGGGAAAGAAGCAGTGAAGTTTAAATAGTTTGGTTGAGAGAAAGAGAATTAAGACTAGCAATTCTCTGAGTATATCTTTAATGCTGCAAGTTGTTCCTTTAGTTTAGCAAAAATGGTGTGTATAGGTAAGAAACAATAAAATAAACTGCTTATGAACAAATAAAGTTTTGATGATGATTACTTAGAAGTAACTCTATATGTTTTTCTTGGTTCTTGGAGCTCGACACCCAGCATACTACACCAAAATCCAATAAATCGCATGATGGCTCACAATCACATGTGAACTCTGCTTTGATTCAAACCAGATTCATCATGTTCTCTTTGATGGGGATGGTTCCTGATAGAAATACGGTAGTTGTCAATTTACAACAATTTACAACCATTTCTTTACCAACCATACAAAGTTTCAGCAATGCCGAAAAAGGGATTTTAAAATTAGTCCTTGCATTTACAACTCGTATAGCATCCCCATAGTCACACAATCAAAGTTTAGTCACTTGACAATTTGTCATGGAATCATATGATATTCATGATATCAGTGTCATGGAATCATATGATATTCATGATAATCATATTGTCTTTTACAATTTTCCCATGGAGCTTTAAACAAGCAAAGTCAATGGGGATGTCTGATTTGCTTAATGGTCATGTAATTTGCTATCATGACAAAAAAGCTTATAAAATCCAGTCAACTCACTTAATGACTGCATCACTTATGGACAGAGGTTCTGTTCTCAGCTGTGGTAGTAAGTGGAGGATTACAGCAGAAGTAGAAGGATAGAAACTACCAAGATTTGAAGGATAGTAAATGGAGCACTATAATCCCAGTTCTTGTTTTCAGTCATAATATTTTCCAGATAAAACTTTTTTCTCCTTTCATAGATCCCAATAGCTATGATCAATCACCACAATAAGATCAGTATGAAAGCTGCATAAAGATAAGATAGCAGAAACAGGCTCAGTTTTTTTTTAAAAGTAAAGCACACTTAGGAGCAAATGGATATTTAGTAATTTTACTGAAAACTTCAAATGTCTCAAACAATCATTTCAAATTGCCCAGATTTGCTAACATTTTCACAGGTAGTCCTCGGCTTACAACAGTTTATTTAGTGACTGTTCAAAGTGAAAATGGCACTGAAAAATGTGACTTATCACTGTTTTTCATAGTTATGACCTTTGCAGCCTCCCCATGATCATGCAGTCAAAATTCAGATGCTTAGCAACTGGTTCAAATTTATGACCGTTGCAGTGTCTCAGGGTCACATGATCACTTTTTGCAACCTTCTGACAAGCAAAGTCAAGGGGGAAATCCAGATTCACTTAACAACCAGTTTACTAATTTATCAACTGCAGCGATTTACTTAACAACTTGACAGGAAAAATAGAACAAAACTCACTTAACACTTAAGCACAGAAATTTTGGGCTCCATTGTGGTCATAAGTTGAGGATTATCTGTACTGACTGATGCGTTAATGGAGAAGCAATTTCATAGGCAGAATACTTATCTGCTTTTGCAAGACAAGAGCTGCATTATTTGACTAACAGCATAGTAACAAAAACACACACAACACAGAATGTTTGCTAATGGCAACAATAATCATTCCTGCTCTTGAATGACTTACATTACTAGAGAATTTTCAGCAATTGCAAGACTGATCATCAACATTATAAAGTGCTCTTTTATGAACAGGAAGGAAAGAGAACCGTATTTTAGAAAAGGGGGAAAAAAACATTGGAAGAAATTTGGGCTACCGTTCATAATTTTACAAGCTTATTATAGTGAATTTGCTCCTATTAAGATAACTTACAGAAAGGGTTATTGTGGTTACACATCAAAATGGTGTATTAGTTTATGATTCACAGTGCACTCTCACACAACTTAGTTAATTCCGTATGTTGCCTATTAGTTTGTTATTAATTTGTTATATAAATGCAACTACATTCATACACATATTTCTCTTACTTGAAATATCAACTTCAAAATGTGTTGCTCTTATACATCATCAACCATCTAGTGGTTACCTTTCAAATCAGATTTGCGGTAGTTTTCCACTGATAAAACAAATCCTTCCAATCACCCATCTCAATGAAGATGTTACCCAGTCAGGTAATGAAATGTTTGCAAGAAAACAAGCAAACCCAGAGCTCATAGGAATGCTACAGTTCAACCCTGAGCTACAAACATGTTCTTCTACTGGTATTCAGATCAAAATCAATCAGGCAGTTCCTACTGCCTGTCAATTGTCAATTGTTGATGATGAGAACAAGCCTTCTCCAGTTCTCACAGTTATGTTTATGTGACCAAAGTCAATATAATGCTTGTCACTAGAATTACATCATAGTTTTTGATACTCAGTTATAAAGCAGTTACAATGCTCCAGATGTTCATATAACTCAACTCTTAAGTACAAAATTGAAGCAAATATGTGTGGGTGGATTCTTCTGGAGTATCAATATGAAGTTCAGGCTGTCCAGTTTTGTCAACTCAATTCCTGGCGACAGGTGCTAATTTGGTTTTCCAAATGTTTGCACGTTTTCCTCTACACGCATATTTATATTACATATCAAAGAATGCAAAAGGTCAATTAACAATCAGAAAATATCTCATTTCCACAGGGCTGGCTTGTAGCCAAGAAAGAAGCTTAGAAAACTTTTAATAAAGAAGTCTGTGCTAGGCATAGGTTGCACTTCTCTAAAATACATTTCTAATGTATTTCTTCAACAAAAATGAAAAATGCTATTTTAGGTCTATGATACATTAATATTACACTAATATTATACTTCATTATATTTATATTCAGACAAAGTTGTGAAGACACAACCATCAAATAAAACAGATTGGGAAGTTGAGCCAAGTCAATAACACAACTAATGTGAACTGAATTATGCATTCATCTTGACATGGCAAACAGAGATCCTACATTGAATTGTGTTTGGGTCAAGCTAGTCCCAACCTTCAAAACTAGAAATTTTGATAATGACAAGTTCTGTGGTGTAGAATTGCCACTTTTTTTAAAACAAAGGAACTATATTACACATTGCCTGGGGGAAAGGAAATCTGAATTGAATAGGATAAAACCAAGCCAGCTGTTTCCTTTCCTTTCATCTGCTCACATCTCAAAAGAAGTCTATGTGTGTGTTGTTCTTCCTCAACAAAGAAGAGAAGAATCATATGGGTGACTGAATCCTCCTGACCTAGAGCAGGAGATATAAAATGTCAAGCTCGACTATTCCACCTCTCATTTCATTTCAGTATACTAAGAAGGCAACACAAAAAGTGGCAATCTCTTCCTCTGTTTAGTTTCCACCAAAAGAAATCAGGGCAGCTGGCTTGTTCAATAGGGTGGTAGCATGGCGCATTAGCAGCTCATGTAGGGAAGAAAGAGAAAGTTGGTGGGAAATGTTTTGTGAGGTAAAAAGACAATACCCAACACAAAGTCCGATCTGTTGCTATTTAATATGGTCTCACAATGGCTATATAATCTGGTGCCCACCAGATCTTCCCAGGAGACAGGGAAAACCTACAGGCGATATAAATAGGTATGTGCATCTCGCTCTGTGGGTTGTGTACATTGAAAAACAAACAGGAACAAGGATCCTTTTCAAAAGGCTATTGGTGGTAACAGCTTGGGTAATGCTTTCCTGCTTTCAGCCCTTTCTCCTTTTTAAAGTCAAAATCCTCTGACTTCCAGGATTGACAAAAGATATAATGATGTCATCCATTATTTCAAGAAGAATGCCAATTCAAAATCCAACTACTTTAATTGCATCCCTTGCGGAAGACAATGAAATATGTATAAATCAACAGGAATAACTTGATATTCACATGGTGGCAATCTAAAGACCACCAGGGTAGTGGTACAAATAAAATTCTACTGAAATTTTACAAAATAAAATCCATTCTCCCCACTTTTAATCTAAGAGATGCTGCAATTGCAGATACAGAAAAGATGTAATCAGTTTTTTTATTTTTAAAAAGTTAAGGTGATGTTAGTAGAATACTTGCTTGGTTGCCTTGAATAAGATAGGATAGGATAGGATAAGATAATATATATATATATACGTACATACGTTAATCATTGTCCATTTTGAATACATAGTGGAAAAAGGAAACGTGAGAATTCACAAGGTCGATGTTATATGGAACAAAACTGTGACTGAATGTGGATGTTTTGCTTCGGATGCCACAAAGCCCCCTCCTCCCAGAAGGTTAACAAGGAAAACAGGTCGTGAAGGGGAGGTGTAGAGTCCCAGACAATCCTGCGGACTCTGCTCAAGCTTATATGCCATGTCCTGAACAGAAGGAAATGAACTACCAATGATCTTTTCTGCTGTCCTCACCACTCTCTGAATCGCCTTCCTATCTGAACTCAGTGTGGACTCCAGTGCCTTGAATGAATTCAGGGCTGACTCCTGGACTAGTCCCTGAAATTTTCTTGCCAAGATTTTGCCTCCTGCCTAGTTCCTATGGCTGAGAGAGGAGAATGGTCCAAGGTTGCTCTCTTGGCTTTCTGCCTGGCAGAACTAAAACTTTTGGCCTCCTTGTTTCTAGCCATCATGATTGATTGATTGATTGATTGATTGATTGATTTAGTCAAGCAATTATAAGATAACAGGTATAAGTATAAACATAGTTATAGATACATGGATACATATAAGAAAAATAAAAAAGAAACAATGGGACAAGGGTGGTAGGCACGTTGGTGCGCTTATGCACGCCCCCTACAGACCTCTTAGGAAAGGGGTGAGGTCAGTAGTAGACAGTCTAAGGTTAAAGTTTTGGGGGTTTGGGGAAGAAACCACAGAGTCAGGTAGAGTATTCCAGACATTGACCACTCTGTTGCTGATGTCGAATTTCCTGCAATCAAGTTTGGTGCGGTTTACCTTGAGTTTGTATCTATTGTGTGCTCTTGTATTGTTATGGTTGAAGCTGAAGTATTCATTGACAGATAGGAAATTGCAATATATAATTTTATATTCTGTACTTAGATCGGACTGAACGAGATGTAGTTCTAGGTTTTCTAGGTCTAGAATTTCAAGTCTGGTGGCATAAAGTATTCTGCAACGAGTAGAGGAGTGGAGAACTCATCTTGTGAAATATGTCTGGACTTTCTCAACTGTGTTAATATCAGATGCATATTGTGGGTTCCAGACTGATGAGCTATATTCAAGTATTGGTCTAGCAAATGTTTTGTATGCTCTAGTTAGTAGTGTGATATTACCAGAGTAAAAGCTACGTAGGGTTAGGTTAACAACTCTTAATGCCTTTTTGGCTATGTAGTTACAGTGGGCTCTAGCACTTAGATCATTAGAGATGAGAACTCCAAGGTCCTTGACAGAGTTTGGATCATCAACAAGATCTTGACTATTCAGCTTATATTTTATTTTCTGATTTTTTTTGCCAATATGTAGGACAGAGCATTTATTTGTTGAGATTTGAAGTTGCCATTTGTTTGACCATGATGCTTAACCATTACACCAAACTGGCTCTCTCCTCTTAATTAACATTTTTAAAAATGAAATATTGGCTAACCTGTGTTATGGGTATAATACACAGTTATTATCTGGCCCTGGCAAAGTAAGCAATGCTGTTGATATCCTGTTCCAGTGTCTGGAGGCTATGGAGACCTGGACTTGAACCCTGGCAAGATGGAGTGATTTTGGTTTTGGGCCTTTTGAACCTTGGACTTTCCTTTCTTTGGCTGGAGTAGAGCAAGTAGGGACAATGCAACACAGTCTGGGAGATTTTCTGAACTCATGACTCCTGCTGAAAAAAAACAGGAGCAAATTGTGGCTAGGCAGCCCTTGCAGAGTTTTGTATTGAGCTTTCCTAGGCCACTCTGCAGAAATCAGTGTTTTTTTGTCTCAGAGAACCAAATTCTAAACCATGAAATCCATTAGGCTTTCATTAAAGCTACAAAATCTTCAGTGACATTTCCAACACAGGTAATTTAAACATTCTGTGAAACAGACAGGCACGTATTTGAAAATAAGATTATATAACCTGACTTACTTATATAAATAAAGTTCACAAAACCCTTATACCTTTGCTAAGAAAAGGAAAGTGCAAAACTGATTTATAAGCCTAACAGTACTCAAAATGACTCAGCTCAGCCACTATGCTTTAGGCAATATTTTAAAAACTAATGCAACTCCACTATCCATTTTAGTTTCAACACACACACAAACACACACTTGTGTGTGGGGGGGGGAAGTGTTTGAGAACTCCTACCTTAGCTACTAAAAGACACTGACTTAAAGAAGAAAAGTTACTTACCTAAATAAAAAATACACACACTTTTCTCATCAGTTCCCTGCTATCTTTGCTGAAATAATGGCCTAGCAGAGTAACTTTATTACATTTCACATCACAAGCATATTTACCTGACCAGGTAAGGCATATTCCTGCTTGCCAGGATACTCCCAGCTTCTTAGAAGGGTACTTTATGTGTTTAATTTCAATCTTGCTGTTATTTGTTATTTATATTGTGCTATTTGCAATTAGTCCACTCATCTAACGTAGTGTGGCATTTCAAAATCAGTCCTTTTTTGGGGGGGGGGATTTATATTTAACACTTAGCAACCTAGGCAACCTCTATTTTTACTTCTTTCAATCCAATGCCATCCTCTCTTCCCCCCCACTAGATATTTGACAAATTCTGTGGTCAGCCTAGAGCAATGGGCGTGACATTTTTCTTTCTCTTTCTAATTGCCTAACCCTTCCCAGTCAACAATTCAGTCCAGATGATTATGCATCCACTTAGTAATTTCTCACAGTTTATTAAAAAATCTGCACTAGACTTACAGTGCATTTAATGTCTTGAATGCTTATGTCTTTTTGTCTAAGTTCTGTAATTGGATGTGACCACTTCCTGCAGTCTGTTACACTTAAAAAAAAAATTCCTGCATAAACTGCTGAAAACAGTCATTTCATGAGCTGCTTCATTCAATTTCAAAACTGCATACTGGGACAGGATTTTTCCACAGAGAGAGCTTCTAAATGTTTCATTGCTTGGATCTTTATCTCAATCCGATATGTGTGAATTATTCACACTCCAGTATATGGATGATCGGTCCTCACTTTCTCTCTAAGCAATCATTGGTACCATGGGAAAAACAGAAACAGAAAAATAGCTGTAGAGTCATCTGACAGTATGAAACTTTAGAATATTGTTCTAAGGAAGGTAAGCAAGAAACCATCTACATTTTAATTCCGAAAGCCTCCAAATTTTAAATTCAGGAAAAAAAAAAAGTGTGTCAGGCATCCCACATGTAGGATATGCTGAGCTAATTGGCTTTATTGTGGCACAGGTTTTTTCTCCAACAGCCTTACCCACTCCCTATTTTCACAGTGAGTCACAAATCTGGTGATCAATGAAGTCATGGAGCTGTCAAACCTATCTCTTACCCACAAACAACCATAGTGCATTAAGCCAAGTAAAATACTTTTTTTCTGTCCTCTGTTTCTTTTTCTTTTTTGTAAATTTTATTTGAGTTTTCACAAAGAGAAAAAAAAAATACAAATAAAACATCTTTTTTGAAAGTAGCGTAATCCCGGGTTACATTTCTTCATACAGACACAAATTCAGGTTCATGCTCATTTTTATATTCTATTCCATATCTTATTACTATTTTACATTTTCTGCATAGCTTCTCCCCTCTTTTAATTTTCTCAATTTTATTTTAATTATCTCATCTCAATTCAAATCATTATATTTATATTTTTTGTCTGTCCTGTTTCAATTATCTATTATCTTTTCTCATTAAACAAAATTTCTCCTGTAGTTACTGATTGGAGTATGACGCCTTTGTATCTTTTCCCTAAAGTTGTAACATTCAATATAATACATAACTTCCATTCGGATTCTGATTGGTACATTATTAAAATACACACTGTATTCTTAAAAAAAGAAAAAATTATAAATGTATATAATTAAAACAACATTCCATTCGAATTCAATTCTATCATTAATATTAATATTCATTACAGTCTTAACATCTTTAACGTTACTTTTCAATTAAATATCATACTTCTATGGGAACAATTATAAGCTTTCCATAGTTAATTCCACCCCCTCTTCACTTATATTTTATAAAACAGTAACTAATTAAAATGTTCCCGTTCCTTCCTAATTCAATTTTCTCATTTATTTTATTTCACTTATTTTATTAACAAACATTTCACTAAATTACACTATTTTATCCCTCATTTTAATCATACGTTGTTTCCAATTTTCTAAAGTTATTTCTATTATTAATATAACAATACAATCTTATGTACCTTTACAGAATCCCTTTTTCAGTTAGATTTTCACACATTATCTCTAAATAGGTCCTGTTTCTCTATATCTTGCTCTGGTCCTTTATAACTTCTTTTCCTTTCCTTCTTCCCTCTCTTCTTCTCTCTCCCCTTTTTACCCGCTTGTCTCTCTACCTCTATTTCTCTCTTCTGTATTCCCCTTTTCTGTTGCTTTCCAGTATTATACTTATTTTTTTAATTATTTTTCTTTTCTTTGGTTGTTTTTTTAAGTCTTAAATTCTCCATTCTCTTTCCCCCCTTTCCTTTTTCTTCCCCACATAAAATTGCTTGTTCATTAAAGATGGCTTCTTCTTTGTCCCAGTCTTCTTGTTTTGCAGTCGTTTCTTGTTGTTTCTCATAGTTCCAAATCTCCATTTCTAAGAATTGAAAAACGAAGCCAAAAGAACCCTTCCCTTCTTGTGCATCTTCTTTGTACTTTTTAAGTTCCATTTTCAATTCATCCAGAAGTGGTTCCATTGTATAAATTTTAAACAACCACCCAATTGATTTTAGTCATTCAAATATAATAACCAAGAATCCAAAGATCACCAAATAATCCAAATACATGCAAGCTGTTTCTTTTTTTTTTTTTCACTTTCTCTTCCTGGGGTTACTATTTAGTTGCAAAGTTTTAGTTAAAATGTATCTTTTAGAAGTCTTGTTGAAGTTTTACTGTAGATTCTTTTTAATTCCAGGCAGTCTCCTCCCTCTTCTAGATCCTGCCCTTATTCTTTTTCTCTCCCTTCCTGCTTATGAAAAAGAAAAATTTTAATATCCAGAAATCTTTATTATCCCTTTGGCATTTTGTTTTATTTTCAGCTTAATTGCCTATTGATGTCAAAGTGGATTTTTTTGATTTCTTATTTAAGTCTCTTAGTTGTCAGTACAGGGAAGGAGAAAGAAGGGGAAAAAAGCCAAACCTTTCCCTTTTCAGTTTCCTTCACTGCTTCTGACTCTTCTTTGGGAATGATGTTATTTTTTGTAAGTTTAAATTCCAGGGTACCTTAGTTGTTGCTTTTACAATTTAACCCGGTCAGCCAAAACTTTCACTTCTTATCTTCCTCCTGCACATTCTTTTCCGGTCGAGTTCTTCTTTGTGGTGGCTATTTCTGACCACTGCTGCAACCGCCTTCAGGAAAGGGAGTAATGGCCAGCTGAGGAGAGATGCAGACTCTCGACCCTGCTGGCAGTCTCCCCCCTCTTCACCACATCTACGGGGTGGCTTAGCCCCGAAACCAGCCAGCTCAGGGCGCTCCAGCGGCGAGCCCAGACACAAACCACACACGATCGCGGATTTCTGTCTGTCGCCGAAGCCCTTCAAACCGGAAGTCTTTTTTTTTCTGTCCTCTTTTTATTATATTAGACAACTTGTGCAGTGGTGAGTGACTTCAAATTCCTGCTAGCTTCCCCATTGAGTTTACTTGTGAGAAGTTGGCAAGAAGGAATCTTCCTTCCTTCCCTTTTCTTCCCTTCATTTCCTTTCTTCCTCCCGCCGTCCTGCTTTCTTTCTTTCTCTTTCTTTTCTTTCTTTCCTTCCTTCCCTTTCTCCCTTCTTCGCTCTTTCCCTCCCTTCACTCCCTCCCTCTCTCCCTATTGACTTTCTTAAGAGGAGCTTTTAGGGGGAAAAGTTAGTGGTGAAGCTATCAAGAATTTGCAGGTCAAAGCCAGAAGGGATAAGTTGCTGCTGCAGGATGGGGAAAGGAGTGAGACAGTACACTTGGATGTGGGTGAAGAATTATACATGTGGGGGGGACGACAAGAGGTGTTCTGAACCTTGGGAAGAGTGTATGGATGGACAGGGGTGTGTGTGGCATGGGTCAAGGGGGTGTGTGGGGAAAGGTATGTGAAAAGTATTGCATGAGCTGGGGAGGGCATAAGGGGGATACAGGTAGGGAAGGATACTGGGAGGGCTTTGAAGTATATGAGAGGTAGAATGCAGGTCAGGAATGTTGCATGTGTGTTGGGAATGGGGTTAGAAAGGGTACCTGGGGGAGGGCAAGAGGTGCCATAGTGTTCAAGGAAAGCATGAGGGAATGGCATGAATCAGGAAGGGTGCCTGTGGTATGCAAAAGGTGCTGCATAAGTTGGGGAAGAAGCACAGGGCAGCATGAATCAGGGGAGAACACAGGGCCAGGAAAAGTGCTGGAGTTCCTTCCTCCATTTCTCCCTTCCTTTCCCTCTCCATTAAGCGGAAAGGCCTGCTGCTAGGTGAGAGTGAGGGATTGTGAAACTGGCTGGGAAACTGTCACAGAATCTTGATAATGGAGATCACATGACAACAGCAGCCCTTAGCGGCAGCCAGTAGCACTGAAGCAGTCACAATTTTCCCAAATGTCATTCCTTAGTGTCATGTGTTCCAGATGTTTCACACATTCTGTAAGTTCGCCCATTTGAGGTACCTTAGTTCAAAAATTGTTGTCCCCCGATACACCATTCACCCCTTGTCAAAGTCATGACAACAAGAGTCCTTCTATATAATTTGAAGAATGGAAAAGATACGCATCACTTGCACATGAACAAGTAGGATTTACTGGAAAATGAGGAATTACAGTTATCCCTCTTATTTAAGTGTGGCAGCCAAACATACCTCCCCTATTTATACAGTGCATCTACCTAGCCAACTACACAATGCTAAGGTGTGTCACAGATCATTATGATGGATGGCACAATAAAAATTATTGTTGTTGTAAAAATTAAAGATAAAGTAATTTTCTTTAATTGAATGGGGGAGGAATTTACATGGCAATTCAGCTTGATTACAATCCTGACAATGATTAATAGACAATTAACTGGATTTACTGGTTGCCAATTTTTCCTATCAGCAGCTTAACCTCTTTTAGTATGCAGAAATCATCCAAGTGTTTGCATATATTATATCTGAACCATAAGGAAAGCATATTTAATGTAATGTGAAAAGCATGTGCATGTACACAAACACACACACACATTTGTATGTGTATGTATATATCTATATATATACATGTGTATGTATATGTGTATCTATCTATCTATCTATCTATCTATCTGTCTGTCTGTCTGTCTGTGGAATGTATGTGAACTCCTAGATGGAATATTAACTAGACACTGAATAATAAATAATTAAGCGTTTGGCAAAAAAAGGTTGTGTTCCTTATAAAAATGCATGTTTCCACTTTGTAGATATTAACAAATGCTTATCTTGACATAAATGAATAGTTATTTTTTAATTTAAGAGGTGTCTAATGATGTGGAAGTACTGCATAACTTTCTTTTCCCCCAGGATAATTTTGCGGTCCTGGCACTACACAAGAAGAAGCATAATAAATTTTGTAACTATTTTTTTTATCAGGCCAAGGTGAGGATAACAACATAAAAACCTACATATTACTCACTGGTTTCAAAGTCTACCAAAAATGTAAAAATGAGTATATAGCCTGCCATATAATCAATGTTATCCAAAGACGTTAGATGCAAACATACTTCTGAAATGGGGTTATATGTGTTATCTTATTTATCCTGTAATCTTAACAAATTTACTATGTCTCCTGTCAATTCAGGAGCCTGCTTCCTGCTAGTGAATTAACGCAATGCAAGGAAAGCATCAGATTTAATTCTGCTGTTTATTTCATTATTTTAATATTTTTAGAAATGTCATTGCTCAGGTAGTCTTGTTGTGAATAAAATTTCATTTCTTTCTCAGTAATGACCACTGATATAAAAAAATCAAATGGTAACCAAACACTTTACATATAAACAAACAAACAATCCTTTCACACCTGATGCTTGGGAATTCACCAGTGGTGGAATTCAATTTTTTTTACTACTCGTTCTGTGGGTGTGGCTTGGTGGGCTTGGCATGGCTTGGTGGGCATGTCAGGAGAAGGATACTGCAAATTCGCCTCCCTCCCCTAACCTGATTTCCAGCTCCGTTCTCCTGTGCAGGGCAGCATAAGAAGACCCAGCCGATCAGCTGGGACTTGGGAGGCAGAGAATAGATGGGGGCAGGGCCACTCAAAAGTGGTATTTGCCGGTTCTCTGAACTACTTAAAATTTCCACTACCAGTTCTACAGAACTGGTCAGAACCTGCTGAATACCACCTCTGTTCTTCACCATTTGAGGGTTCTACACACTATCTTAATGGTTCCTAGCACACTGCACTCTTCTGGACAGAGAACCTTGATGTTGTTTCTGGAATCTGTTGGAGCCATTCTCCCACTTAAGAAGCACAGGCCCAGGTGCTCCTGAGACCATTTTAGCAATAGCATTTAGATTTATAAACTGCCCCAGTGCTTTACAGCAGAGCTTTACAGACTGGGTGGGGAGGAGAGGGGATGGTTTTGTACAAGCAGTGGGCACCTGCACTCACTGGGCAGCACCATTTACATAAGCAATGGGTGCACACACCTGCTACTTGCACAAATGGAGCTTTACATCCATGCATGAATGTCAACCGCTCGCAGAAATTCAGCTTCCCGTACAAGCACCTGAGCACGAGTGCCCACTGCCTGCATGGCCCGATTCTAAACGGAACCGGCTCACAGCTCAGGAACCCCTGATTTACAGCACTCTATGGGCAATTTACAATGTCAGCATTATTTACATATTGCCCCCAATAATCTGGGTCCTCATTTTACCTCAGAAAGATGGTAGTCTGAATCAACCTTGAGCCTGTCAGGATTGAACTCACACACTCACGGGTGCACCACTACCAGGGCTCCCTTTTACCTTTACTTTCCATTTTGGCAATATATAAATAAATAGATAGATAGATAGATAGATAGACAGACAGACAGACAGACAGACAGACAGTGTGTACATACGTATATGTATAATGGATGGATGGATGGATATACAGACAAGACAGACAGACAAATTTATTTATATATATATATATATATATATATATATATATATATATATATATATATATATATATATATATATATATATTTGTTTTCTGAGGTTCTCATGGAGTATTTGTATGTGGATCTTTGGTTGTTGGGTTTTCTCGGTAAGATTCAAAGTATCTAGGCATTTGATGAAGTCTCATTCATCATCATCAGGCCTCTGTCTTTGGCTCTTGCTTTCAGAGTGATGAAAGCAAGAGCCAAAGACAGAGGCCTGATGATGATGAATGAGACTTCATCAAACGCTGCCTAGATACTGAATCTACGTGAGAAAACCCAACAACCAAAGATCCATATATATATATATATATATATATATATATTTTATATAGAAGTGTAGAAACAAAGAGTGAAAGCTGAATAATTTTCAGATCTGGACTTAACACTAATATATTCCTTTGCCATCAGTATTTCTAAGATAATATTGTTTTACTATTATTAGTAAGAAGCTCTGGTGACTTACTTGTGACTATGTTTATGGCTATAAGTGCCACTTGTGAATTCCCACATATGGTTTCTGTAGCTGAGCACTGAATCACCAAGAATGCTAATCTTTTTGGTGAAAACATACCTGTAAAGGGGAACTTCCCATTGATATTATTTTATTCTAAAGAATGCCACAGCAGAACCATGGTGACATGGTCTCTCCACCAGAGAAAAGATAGATGGGTTGCTTCTATGTAAATTCATAACAAATCCTCGAGGAACGATTAGTTCTTCAAAACCCTGTGGATTCTGTATTTCACAATTGGTGAGTAACCAGTTGTTTTATCTGGACGCTAGACAGCTGGTTATGAAGAGATTGAAAACAGTATTGCTCCACAGGCATCTTACAAGGTCACAGGTCCAATTGATAAGGCCTGATAAACACAGCAGGCTGATAAGGCCTGATAAATATATAACAGCCAGTAGTGGGAGTTTTTTCATCATGCTGCTAAATTATTGTCCCTTGTGAAATGACTTCTGACAAAAGCCGGAAATTTAGTCTTCCAACTGCCTGATAACTGTGCTTGGTATCATCCAGATCTAGAAGCCCTGTGTTAAAATTTGAGACCCTTTCTGAGGCCCCTGACACTAAACACATAGTTTCTAAAGGGCTGTATAGCTCTCATCAAACCAGAACAAACATCTGGAGAAAATATTCTTCTCTAACATGACACTTAGATATAGGAAGAATGTCAGTATAATCACAATAAGCAGAACTAATATTTGGAATCCAAAACTATGCAGATCCACATAGGAATACATCACAATGAAATAAGTCAGGCTTTAGTAACAGTTGCAATTATAACATTGGGGAATTGCTTTTTACTATAGATCTCCAAACAGATCTGTGCTTGATGGCCAATGAACTTTTCTGAGGGCTAGTGATCTGGAAATGGTGTGATCCAGTTTGGGTCACTCCAGAAGTAGCACAACTCATTGCTCGGCTCCGCAAGATAGTTGATAAATTGGGGTTGAGTAACATGAAAAGACAAAAGAGAAAAAAAAAACCTGTCTATTTTCATTAAAATAGCAGGTTCTGGAGGTGCCTATTTTGGAAAACTGGATTCCTGTTACAAGATATAATATATTCTTGAATGGGTTATGAGGAATCTGGCACCTTCCCTGACTAACAAATGTTATTAAATGACATAAGCTCTCCTCCTACAATTCTGGTATAGGTTACAATTAAAACAGTTGGAAATAAGCAAGTTGTTCAAATTAAAAAGCACACAACCATCGTTAAAGAAGAAGACAGGATATAAGGTATTACAAACAAATTTCCTAAAACATGTTTTTTTTTTAATCAGCTGAGATTTGCATCTTCCTTCCTTCCTCCCTCCCTCCCTCCCGCCTCCATTTTTTTGCTTTTTAAAAGAGAGAATGTCTTTACCTAGTTGGGTAATAAACAAATAACAAAACCCAGAGCTAAGTATATTCTCTTCTATTAGAGAATATAAATAGACCGACATTCCTCTGAGTGGCAGAATAAATGATGACTCTGCATTAACAATGCGAATGGGTAGTTTGGGACACTTTTCTTTGGGTTTTCAAACTAATTTATAGTTCTCTGATTCCCTAATGGGCTTCTGTGTATGTGCTAGTGAGGTCTGATTCTGCTTAGCTTTCATTAGCCGAAACAGACTATGTGCTGCCACCTGCTGGAGACAGGAAGAACAAGATATAGGAACAGAATTGCTTTCTGTACAAGACGGGAAAAGGATAAACCAATTATAGGTTTTTTTCCCCCCAATCCTGCCTAATTGCTAAATTAATAGGGAATAACTCTCTTCTTCTAATGATGTCTTATGAAAAATAAATAACAAAAAAAAATTGAGAGTAGCAATAGCAATAGCACTTAGACTTCTATACAGCTTCACAGTGATTTACAGTCCTTCCTAAACAGTTTTATAGAGTCAACATGTTGCCCCCAACAATTTGGGTCTTCATTTTACCGACCTTGAAATGATGGAAGGCTGACTCAATCTTCTTTGTAGCATCTTTGGAGAGTGTTTCTTCAACCTCAACAACTTTAAAAGGTGTAGATTTAACCTCTCAGAATTTCCAGGCTTTCACTGGGAATTGAAACATTTTACAGATAGTCCTCGACTTATGACTGGTTGCCTAGAAAAGTTACAATAAATTTGTTCTGAGGATATTTGGATTTGAAGTTCCATTCCAATTCTACTTTGTCTATTTACAACTTGGTAAAATTTGAGGTTGTTTGCAGGTCCCACAGTCACACAACTCTAGTTCCTGATGATTTTACTTAAAATAAGCATCTATTTCCAGTTTTCAGCAAAACCATGCTGATAGCAAACCATTGTTCACAATGACTTCAGTGGTTGTTTTACAACATTTGGTTAACACTTGCTGCAAAAAAATGGAAATAAATTTGGACCAGCTACATGGTAATAGAGTAATAGGATTCTTTATTGGCCAAGTGTGATTGGACATACAAGGAATTTGTCTTGGTGCACATGTTCTCAGTATACATAAAAGAAAAGATACATTCGTCAAGAATCATAAGGTACAACACTTAATAATAGTCATAAGCAATAAGAGGTGGGTGTACTGATTTACAACTGTCATGAATTGTGACAAAGGTGGGCTAGCCCCATTATTGTCATTACAAGAGGACTACCTGCATTCTACAGTCAGAGGGTTCAGCTAAAATCTTGCATGGAGGTGGTTTTGATCTATTTCTGTTACCTTGAAGAAAAAATTATCCCAAGTCCCTGCAAACCTCAAAATCTAAAAATATAGTTAAATGAAAGAGCAATGCTATTTTTCCCTACCTCATTCATTTTGTACGGCACGCCCTTTCTCTCAGGACAGATGTATGGTAGAAGTGTTGACACCAATACAACACATTTGCTTATTCACGTCACAAGCTTTTGTGAATTAAGCATCTTTCTCTTCTGCCGGCTTTGCCCATGCCAGAGTTGTAATTGAGTTGCCCTGTGAGCTATTTCTTTTTCCTGGTGTGCTTGTATCTGCATCTCTTCGCTTAATCTCAGTTTTGTTTATACATTGATTTATAACCTAAACTGACCACAGTCTATCATTTTACCTCACAAATTAGGAAATTTGGTATGGGGGGGAGGGAAGAGGTGATATTTTAAAGCAATTTATCAGGTCTTATGATTGCAAATATGGGCTTTATTATGTGATTAGTGGATTTGCAGGACAGGTAGTCCTCAACTTATAATCATTCATTTTGAGACTGTTCAAAATTACAACGGTACTGAAAAAAGTGAGTTTTTCACACTTACGACTATTGCAATACCCTGTAATCATGTGATCAAAATTCAGACATTTGGTATCTGGCATGTATTTATGCAGTTGCAGTGTCCCAGGGCCATATGATTATCTTTTGCAACTTTCTGACCAGGAAAATCAATATGGAAGGCAGATTTAATTCACAACACTGTTATTAACTGAACAACGGCAGGGATTCACTTAACAATTGTGGCAAGGAAGGTCATAAAATGGGGAAAAACTCACTTAGCAACTGTATGGCTCAGCCATAGAAATGTTGGGCTCAATTGTGATATTCATAAGTCAAGAATATATTCTGAGGGTGGGGGAAAAAAGGAGACGATTCTAGAGCTAATGCTCTTTGCCAGCTGCTATAACTAACACAAGCAGGTGTAAGTATTGCAAAATGAATAAGTATTTAAGGAATCACAAGCATTGGAGCACACGCTTCGCACAAAACCTTAGGCTCGATCCATGAAAATTCTAGCTAAGACTGCAGCGTCAAACTCTATTTCATTAAGGGCCACATCTTCCGTTTTCCAATGTTGCCATGCACGAAGACCATCTGAACCCGAAACAGCAAATGCATGCCACTTCCAGCATGCATGGCATAGGTTCGCTATCACAGATATAGAGTCTCCTATTTGGGCAGAGGTTTGAACTAGAAGATTTCCAAGGTCCCTTCCAACATTTGTTATTCTGTATTCCATATTTATAAAATACAATTCACCTTCCTCTATTCCTTGCAGTGTCATAATGCCTAAGCTGCTGATTTCAGGAAATGTTGAGTAGAGCTAGTCTGCCTGCTAGCACCACCAAATTCCTTAAGCAAATGCAGTATTTTATCTGGACACTCTTTTAACCAAGGGGTGACACAGCAACAACAGCCGTTCTCAGTTGTACAAGATTCCATAAGGGTGAGCAACCAGGATGAAAGGCATCACGTCTCCCAAGCCCATGGTACATAATGCCTTGGTGCATTTTTTCCATACCAGCTTTTGCTTCTCAGTAACAGGAAGGAGATTCTCAGAAGACACAGTTAAAAATTCATGTGCAGCCATTTCTATCAAGAGCAGTTTTCTCTCATTCTTAATTGCTTTAATGATGTAGCCATTGACCACCATACATAAAGGCTGCCTAATGGAAAATACATTAATGTTTAAACTGCATTTTAAGAACGAAACTTATCTGTAGGTAAGTATACTTGATACATCTGTTCATCTCATCCTAAGCTTATGAATGGAACCACCTAATGGAAGAGGAAATTCAAACTATAAAGAGAAACAAAGCTTAAAGAAGGAAGCAGTAGAAAGAAATTGCGCCTGAAATGATAGGACATCTATGCAGACTTCTCCCTCTAACTAGATATTCAGGATATTTCACCATAGCTTCCTTTTAGGTGGTAAAATTCAACTATGGGAAGGTTGTGATATAACCAGAATGGCACACGATTATGGTGGCGTAATGATTAAAAAAAAAAGCTAACTCTGCTCACTGCCAGGAATTCGATCCTGACTGGCTCAAAGTTGACTAGACTTCCATCATTCCGAGGTCAGTTAAATGAGGATCCAGATTGTTGGGGGCAATATAGTAACTTTGTAAACCAGGGGTCACCAACCCATGGACCTGGCCCACTACTGCGCCTTGGCCTGCTTGGGAACTGGGCCACAGAAGCAGCAGGTGAGTGCATGACCACGCAGCTGTAGTTGTACAAGTAGTGGGTGAGTGTGTGCACAAAGCTCTATTTGTGCAACGGGTGGCACATGCACCCTCCACGCAGAACTATCTCCACTTCACCCCTGACAGTCCTTAAATCTGGACAGGTTTGGGAACGCTGCTTATAGAGGGTTGTCAAACACTATGGAGCAGTATAGCAGTAATAAGTGCTATTGCCGGTGCTATATCTGGGATGTACCCTGAACATATGTGATTTTAGGATTTCTCTATATACTATGGACTTCTAATGACTCTACCGATTTCTCTTTGCCCATGAAGAAATCTCTAATTTCTCTTAGGAATAATGACAGAAAGCTACAGCAAAGATATAACGTATCTAATAATACATGTATTGACAGAGGAGAGAATGGTCTATGCACAATACTGGAAAAACAAAAATATACCACCAATAAGAGAAATAATGGCTTGTGCAGAATCTGATAGATTAACTTTAGAATTGAAAAATAAGGGGGAATAAGAATATTATATTTGGAATAAGTTTTATCAATGGTTGCAAAAAAGGAGGAAACGTTCAGAACAAAAATAGCTAGGATGAATAGATCTAGAATGAAAATATTGTATCAATAATATGAATGTTAATGGTTTAGTAATATTTTTGTATGCATGGCAGAGTAATGCCAAAACGGTTGCACTGTGTTTGATACTTATAGTTGTAAACAATAAAAATATATTAAAAATTAAAAAGAAATATCTAAACAGGTAGGTTCTTGACTTATGACTGATCATTTAGTGACTGTTTGAAGTTATGACAGACCCTTTCCCCCAAAGGTACTTAGAATCTGCCTCTGAAGTTTCGATGCCACCTGTGAGGTCACGTGACTTTTTGTCAGGCACTTGACAATCAGCCTGGATATACAGCCATTTGTAGCATCTTAAAGTCACAACGCCCTGTTTTATTAAGGTATTGCCCCAAACTGCCATTTTCTCCTTACCATTGTTTATTTACAAAGATTAATGGATACAGGGAGGTGGTTGTATATAAGCATCCATGTGTTTGATAATTTTATAAATGTGATACAACTTACAACTATTCCTTTAGTGATCCGTTCAAAGTTACAATGGTACTGAAAATAAATGACTTATGACTGGTCTTTGCATTTACAACTGTTGCAGCATTTGCACAGTCACAAATTCAAAATTTGAACAATTGGTAAGTGGAATATATTTAAGGTGGTTGTAGCATCCCAGAGCTAATTGATTGCCATTTGCAACTATCTTAGTCAGCTGACCAGCAAAGTCAATGTGGAAAGCTGGATTTGCTTAATGACCACTTGATTCACTTTGTAACTGCAGTAAATTACTTAACAGCCATGATAAAAAAGGTCATAAAATTACATGTGACTCACTTAACTTGTCTTGTTGAGCAACATAAATTCTGGCCTCAACTGTGATTGTAAGGTGAACTCTATCTGTATTCTAAACCAATGGTTCCCAAATGTTTTCCTTTGTTACCCAAACCACCTACCGTATTAAAAAGCCATTATTTCAATGTCCCCGTTGTAATTGGTATTGAAAATTATTAATGTTCGGTAATTTACCCAGATTTGGGAAGCAAACATTGGTGTAAATATTGTTTTGCCACAATGAGCATGTCAGTAAAAAGCAGTTACCTCAGCTCTTCCTCCTTTTATTAATTTGGATAGACAAGACAGAAACAACCTTAATCAATACCTCAAATAGTGATTTAATCTCTAAAGAGGACTAATGGCTTGCAAATTCAGGAAAGGAAATATGTAAAATGACATAGCCAAGACTGCAAAGATCAGCTGGAACAACTGAAATGCATGTCAATTATATGAACATGTTCTGCTGTATTTCTTAAGGCCAATGTGTTTCTCTCTACCAGTGAAGATAGGTGGGTAGATAGATAGATAGATAGATAGATAGATAGATAGATAGATAGATAGATAGATAGATAGATATGGAGAAATCATCCATTCAATCTCTTTGCCTTTTTCTTTTCAGAGCCCCTTGTTTAAAGGAGAATCAATTACAGTTCTGAGCATGCAGCATTTCTTGCTCACAGTATGCATTAATTATAATGTGAGTAGTGAAATTGGTCCTCTCTTCTGAAATGACCGAAAGAGGATTCTAATAATTGCATGTTTTAAGCCAAGCAAGTGTCCCTTCTGCAGTGTGTATTCATCAAGAGCAACCTCACAAAGAACATGTTAATTTCACTGCCAAAAACAAAAGGATGCATTATGTTATCCCCCAATAACAAAACTGCATTCTAGCAGCCATGCAGGATTTTCACCGTCTGCATCCTTTGTAATTTCTATATGCCAGATCTGTAGGTGTTTGCAATCAGAAAGGTCTATCTTTCCATGTTGCTTGTTGACAATGCTTAAATAACAGCACCTGCTGTTTTTGAAATGTTCATAAATAAAAATGGCGAATTACTGGGGAAAGGAACTGAAACCCATCCTCAGAATCAAATCCTTCCCACCCTTTCACATTGATTTCAATGGCATCTTCTTTTTACCCCATCTGTCTTGGCATCCGAGGTAATTTATTTGCAAAAACACCTTTAAAAAAAACACCTTAAAAATCAATATATCTAGCCAAGACCATCATAATAAAACAAACAGTACAGGAAACAAGCATTTATCACTGTTCTTTTTTCAATGATGGCATGTTGAGGGTTTTTTTTTTATAGACAACTCTAAGAGGCAATAAAGATATAGCAATTCTGATGGTCATACCAGTCTTAAAGCTGTTGAGAAAAACCTCCTGTTCTCTCCAACCACAGTTCTAACATCATTTATAGGAAGCACTTCACCCAACAAACTCATCATCTTGAATATTTTATAATAAGACATACATTATGTAAGCAAAAGTCACAGCACACAGGTAAATCGCTGGCTTACAAGCACCATGGAACCCAAAATTACCTTTGCAAAACAAGAAAATTGTTTAGTGAGTTTTGCTCTATTTTATGACCCTTTCTTGCCACACCTATGAAGTAAATCACAGCAGTAGTTGTATTAGTAACACAGATGTCAAGTGAATCTGGTTTTCTCATTGACTTTGCTTTTCAGAAGGTCACAAGAAAATGATTACATGATCCTGGGATTCTGCAATTGTCATAAATGCATGCCAGCTACCAAGCATCTAAATTCTGATCACGTAACTATAGTAATGACGCAACCGTCATCAGCATGAAAAACAAATTGTAAGTAATTTTTCATTGCCATTTAATGTCACTAAATGAATGGTTGTAAGCTAAGGACTACCTGTAGTTATACTGAGCTGTGCTTATTTTTCTAAGCAAGGTAGCTTATAAATTTAATATTTATTAAATTTATAAGCTGCCATCTCAGTGACAAGTGACTCTGAGCAGATTACTATCACAAAAACAGAAGTATAAAACATTAAATAAACCCAAATTAAATAATTAAAGGCCAGTGTACTACAGGGTGGGGGTGGGAACTTCTTCCTTGTCCACTAATCACCTCCATGTTTACAAGTAGCAAAAGCAGCTATTATAAACAACCATAACCCATAGAATCATTTCTATCCAAGATAACATAACAAAGGTTCATTTTTTTTAATCAGATAAAAAAATTTTTTTAAGTGAGATACCCATTTCAGTTGCAAATTCTGAACTTCCTTTAGAACCTAGAAAATCAGAAGCAGAAAAGGAGATGCAATTCTGTGTGTCCAATGGATTTGCTTTATTTTACGGGGGAAATGACATAATGTGGAAGGAGTTATATAGATAAATATTGGTTTCCTCTGCAACAATTGTACTCTGCAGTGAAGGGTATATGGAATAGACAGAATTTGGAGTGGTAGTAATAAGGAGCCAGTTTGGTGTAATGATTAATGTTTTAGGCTAAAAACTGGAACTTAAGCAAAAGTCTTGCTTGGGTAAAAAGCCCTGGGCCAGTCACTTTCTCTGAGCCCTAGGAGAGCGGCAATGGCAAATCACTATGAAAATTTCTGAAAAATGTTGCCAAGAAAACTTCAGGGACTTCTCCAGGCAGACTCAAGAATCACACATGACTGAAACAAAAGAAAAAATAATAGTAGTAATTTCTACTTAATACTTTTATTAATGAACATTAAAATGGCTCATCTTACAATAACATACTACAAAAGTCCACTAAGTGTATGGATGTACCAAATTGTTTTTTTTTAAAACAATGATTTAGTATCAACTTTTATAAATGCTGTGTTCGTTGAGCAACTGAAATAGAGGAAAAGAAAAATTTCTAGTAGAAATTGGGAGAAAATAACCCCCTCGCTAAAGCATGTATATAGCTTTTTCTAAAGGGCATTCTGGAACAAACGTTAATTTTTCAAGGCAGATTAAATACACAAAAGCTCACGTTAATTACAGCCAAGAGTTCTGGGCAACTTTCCACAAAAGCAGGTGCAGAGAATATACAAATTTCTTGCTAATTTAGAAGACTTGTAATGGTTAGATCAGTGTTTCTCAATCTCAGCCACTATGGATCTCAACTCCCAGAATTACCTTGCCAGCATGCTAAAGTCCATACAATTTCAAGTAGTCAAGGCTGAGAAACACTGGGTTAGATAAAGTCATGGTAACTCTTCCTCTGAAGTGATATTCCAAGTGTTGGAAGCAAGATTGTTTGAGAATTTATCGGAATCTGCTACTCTCAAATTAGCTTTTCTTTAAACACACAGCTGGTTCAATTCTTCAAGATTTCTTATATTAATAGCATGCAATTTATTTAATGATGAGAAGATGCTACACACAAACATGGTAATAAAAATGAAAGCCTAATATATTTAGAATTGCATAAAAATACTGCATGATGTATTTATTTTTCTTAATATAAAATGACCTCCATCAAAAACTAAATTGGGATTCTTGGGTGTCTTATAAGAAAAACCAAAAGGTGAAGGCAGCTTCAATGGAAATAAGATTAACAGTAAATCTGCCCCTTCTTACAGGCATTCTATTAATTAATTCATTCATTCATTTGATTTGTATTGCGCCTATTCACTATGGAGACTCAAGGTGGCTTACAACATATACTGCTCAAAAAAATAAAGGGAACACAAAAATAAGACATCCTCGATCTGAATGAATGAAATATTCTTGTTAAATACTTTTGTTCATTACATAGTTGAATGTGCTGACAACAAAATCACACAAAAATTATCAATGGAAATCAAATTTAGCAACCCATGGAGGTCTGGATTTGGAGTTACACTCAAAATTAAAGTGGAAAAAAACACTACAGGCTGATCCAACTTTGATGTAATGTCCTTAAAACAAATCAAAATGAGGCTCAGTAGTGTGTGTGGTCTCCACGTGCCTGTATGACCTCCCTACAACGCCTGGGCATGCTCCTGATGAGGTGGAAGATGGTCTCCTGAGGGATCTCCTCCCGCACCTGGAGTAAAGCATGCCCCAACTCCTGGACAGTCTGTGGTGCAACGTGGCGTTGGTGGATGGAGCGAGACATGATGTCCAGATGTGCTCAATTGGACTCAGGTCTGGGGAACGGGCGGGCCAGTCCATGGCATCAATGCCTTCGTCAACAGGAACTGCTGACATACTCCAGCCACATGAGGTCTAGCATTGTCATGCATTAGGAGGAACCCAGGGCCAACCGCACCAGCATATGGTCTCACAAGGGGTCTGAGGATCTCATCTCGGTACCTAATGGAAGTCAGGCTACCTCTGGTGAGCACGTGGAGCGCTGTGCGGCCCCCTAAAGAAATGCCATCCCACACCATTACTGACCCACTACCAAACCAGTCATTCTGGAGGATGTTGCAGGCAGCAGAACATTCTTCACGGTGTCTCCAGACCCTGTCACGTCTGTCACATGTGCTCAGTGTGAACCTGCTTTCATCTGTGAAGGGCACTGGGTGCCAGTGGCAAATTTGCCAATCTTGGTGTTCTCTGTCAAATGCCAAACATCCTGCATGGTGTTGGGCTGTAAGCACAACCCACACCTGTGGACGTCGGGCTCTCATACCACCCTCATGGATTCTGTTTCTGACCGTTTGAGCAGCCACATACACATTTGTGGCCCGCTGGAGGTCATTTTGCAGGGCTCTGGCAGTGCTCCTCCTGTCCCTCCTTGCACAAAGGCGGAAGTAGCGGTCCTGATACTGGGTTGTTGCCCTCCTATGGCCTCCTCCATGTCTCCTGATGTACTGGCCTGTCTCCTGGTAGCGCCTCCATGCTCTGGACACTACGCTGATAGACACAGCAAACCTTGCCACAGCTCACATTGATGTGCCATCCTGGATGAGATGTACTACCTGAGCCACTTGTGTGGGTTGTAGACTCCGTCTCATGCTACCACTAGAGCGAAAGCACTGCCAGCATTCAAAAGTGACCAAACTATCAACCAGAAAGCATAGGAACTGAGAAGTGGTCTATGGTCACCACCTGCAGAACCACTCCTTTATTGGGGATGTCTTGCTAACTGCCTATGCTTTCCACCTGTTGTCTATTCCATTTGCACAACAGCATGTGAAATTGATTGTCAATCAGTGTTGCTACCTAAGTGGACAGTTTGATTTCACAGAAGTGTGACTGACTTAGAGTTACATTGTGTTGTTTAAGTGTTCCCTTTATTTTTTTTGAGCAGTGTATAAAACTACAATTTAAAACAATAAAACTCATAAAATCAAATAAATTAATATAGTAAAATCACCCCCCACTCCCCCCCACCCCCCAGTGACAGCAGATTACACAAGCCATTTAATGGGCTCCATCCCGCTCTGGGTTCCCCAGGCCCGCTGGCAAAACTAGTCTTCAACGCTGAAAATAAATCACTGAAAATGAAGCAGATAGAATGATAAAGGTGGTCTTTGACTTACAACCATAATCATGTGTGCCCATTACAAGTTATGATGGTCATAAAATGGGTCAGCCATGTGACTGACTCAATTTTACAACCTTACAAAACCTCTGTGGTTGTTAAGTGAACCCATTGATCTCTATGAGTATTTTTGCATAAAACTGGAAGTAAGCACTGGTTTTTGGCAAAAACCTTTCAAATCATGGACATGGGATTACAGAAAGATTACAAATGGCCGTAAGTATTTTCTGGAGGAGGAAGAACTGTCATAACTTTGAACCATTACTAAATGAATGGTTGTAAGTTGGAGAACTACCTGCATGTTGAAAAACCATTTTTCAAACATGTGGGAAAGCCCATCTGCCATTTTTCCTGTTCATAACAAAACACACACTGTCTTCTTCTGAACAAAATTACTAGCTAAAACCAGGAATTTTGTTTATCATCAATGTTGAATGAACATATTATTGATCAGTATATATCAACTATGGATATGCAAAATTCCTGGAAATAATAAAATGAATAAGAAGGTCTTTCTGTACAATTTCAATGTTATCTTACTGAACTATACTTTTAATTATCAGTTAAAAGTAAATGATCTGGTAAGGAGAGCTAAGAAGGAACTTGGAAAAACACTCTGAAAAGAAGGCTTTATGATTATGCCCCCTCTATATGAGCCAAGGTGGCGCAGTGGTTAGAGTGCAGTACTGAAGGCTACTTCTGCTGCCTGCCAGCTGCCTACAATTTGGCAGTTCAAATCTCACCAGGCTGAAGATTGACTAAGCCTTCCATCCTTCTAAGGTGGGTAAAATGAGGACCTGGATTGTTGGGGGCAATAGGCTGACTCTGTAAACCGCTTAGAGAGGGCTGTAAAGCACTGTAAAGCAGTATATAAGTCTAAGTGCTATTGTACTAGTATAAAAACAACTTCATTTCATGGACTGATCTTTATGTTGTATGGGGAAGGCTTCAATGAATAAATGTACTCGGACTGCTTTGCTGTCCATCAGTCACTAAGTTGTGTCTGACCCTTCCCAACCCCATGAACTATAGCACACCGGACCCCATGTCCTCCATTGCCTCCTGAGTTTGCCCAAATTCCTGTTTGTTGTTAGATAACACTATCTAACCATCTCATTTTCTACCATCCCCTTCTCCTTTTGCCTTCAATCTTCCCCAACATCAGGGTCTTTTCCAGTGAGTTCCAATGGTCAAAGTATTTGAGTTTCAGCTTCAGTAGATGTCCTTTCAAAGAACAGTTAGGGTTGATTTTCTTTAAGATTGACCGATTTGATCTCCTTGAAGTCCAAGCAACTCCCAGGAGTCTTCTCCAGCACCACAATTCAAATGCATTGATTCTTTGGCACTTCCTTACCGCCCAACTCTCACAGCCATACAATACTATCGGGAAAACCATAGCTATGATTATACAAACCTTTGTTGACAAGGTGGTGTCCAGTTTATGTGTGATGACTAACATCAGTTACAAACGAAGTGGTAAGAATCATTATCAACATGACTATCTGATTAGTTTCCTCTCAAATTGATCTCTAAAGTAGGAACTGGCAACCTGTCACACTCCACATACAAATTAGTAGCACACAAAACTGTTTGAAACTGAACAACCTCTAATTCAAAACAGGTGTGTTCCAAGTGGAAAGTATTCTGTTTTGAGCTCAAACCACCTCTAAAATGCTGAAAACCATCTGTTTCAAATTCAAAACATACGTTTTACATTCATTGAGGCATTAGGAGATTTGGAGCAGTTGAGTTTAAAAAGTTTTGTATATTCTTACTCCTGTGCTATATTCTCCTAGACAGTCTGTGTATTATTCTTCAACAACATCTGGTATGTTACAGGTGGCTTACCTTTGCTCAAGATAATGTACAATATTAAAAAAATTAACAAAATGTCCTTGCATTCATATATAGCTAAAAAAACATATATCATTTCTAGAGTACTACAGGTCATTGGGCAATGGAAAAAATAAATTGCTTGTTTTTATATATATGTATGTGTGTGTGTGTGTGTGTGTGTGTCTATATATATATATATATATATATATATATATATATATATATATATATATATACACACATACATACATACACACACACACACACACACACACACAGAGATTTTCACGGGTACAGGTATGTAGGTTTAGGTGTGTTCAGGTCTTTTCCCGTGTAAGATTAGTCTTAATCTTACATGGGAAAAGACCTGAACACACCTAAACCTACACACACACACACACATACACACACACACAAAATTTGTTTTCTGAAGTTTTCGTGGGTATTTGTAAGTGGATCTTTGGTTATTCGGGTTTTCTCCCGCATAAAATTGGAAGTATTTTGGTGACGTTTCGACAAAATCTCATTCGTCATCTTCAGGCTTGTGTCTTCGGCTTTGTGCTTCTTGGAGTAATGTGAGCTTGCAGCTGTTTTTTCTTTTAACTGCCAGTGGAAGTGCGGCTTGACTGGGTGGGGGCTTGGTTGTGTTCTGATTGGGTGGGGGTGTGTTCTCATTGGTTGGGGGCCTGGCTGTGATCTGATTGGTTGAGGGGTTGGCTGTGTTCTGATTGGCTGGGGGTGTGTTCTGTTCAGGTGGGGGCTTGGCTGTGTTCAGCTTAGTCTTATTTGTCAGGGGATTTGAGCTGGTGAGTTGTGATCCTGTGATACCATGAACGCGAAGCCAAACAACAGGATTGCCCCCACCTGAACAGAACACACCTTTTTGCCATGGTTGTTAAAACAAATCACTGAAGTTGTTAAGTGAACCATGCAGTTATTAAGCAAATTTGGCTTCCTGCATTGACTTTGCTTGTTGGAGCTCTCTAAGAAGGTTGCAAAGGACAATCCCAGGACTCCAGGGTGCTACAGCCATTGTAAATACATGCCAGTTGCCAAGCAATTGAAGTTTGATCGTGGGACTGTGGGGATGCCACAACAATCATAAGTGTGTGAACTGGTCATTGAGTCGCTTTTTTCAGAGCTGTTGGTCTGAAGGTCAAGGATAATCTGAATAGAAATTGGTTCAGGGAAACAGGTATTACTGTGAAATCAGTGCTTAAATCATTGTCTCTGGAAACTACAGATTAAGAAAACCAGGATATCAGAGGAGGGATAAATAAAGTTGTTAGCCAAAAAAGAGGGTACACTACAGCATAACTAATATGACTCTCCTGTTGAAATGTCCAAAACAAGGGAAACTCGATTGCATTGATGGGAACATCAGGGTTGAGTTTGACCTCGGGGAGGCTGAGCAGGAGTGGCCAGGGGGGAGTGGCTAGCAGGGATCCTCCTGCAATCCACTGCCAGTGAAAATGGAGCCTGGGAGGCCTGCGCACAGCATTCCCAAGCTCAATTTTTGCTGGCAGAGACCAGTCCTTTGCTATTTCCAGTGCGACCCTGTGGGTCAAACCTAAGCACCTCACAGGCTGGATCCAGCCTGTGGGCCTTGAGTTTGGCACCCCAGTCTAGAATAAGCGGAAGACGGGAGTACAAGAAGTCCTCTATTTATGACCAGTTGCTTAGCAACCATTCGAAGTTACAGCAGACTTCCCCAGGGCTATTTACCATCCTGATTCAAGGTTCTAACAGCTGCAACCCGTCCCACGATGATATCATCGTATTTCAGCTACTCAGCAACTGACTTGCATTTATAGAATTTGCAGTGTCCCGTGGTCATTTGGCCAGAATTTTTCATGTTGTTGTTGTTTTGACCAAACCCCAGCATTTACTTCTGTTTCCTGGCAAAACACACCCATTGCCGACAATGGATTTGTTTCACAACTGTAGTGTTTGCTGAATGCCTACAGCATTTGCTTAATGATCATGGTAATTCATGTAACAACCATCTCAAAAGTTTGTGTAGTCAGGTGCATTAACATAGTGATTCACCAATGACCATAATTCCAGTCATAACTCCAGGACCATCTGTACATGTACTGATAAACATAATGCTTACCAAAAGAAGGACAAATGCCATAATGCATATACATACATATGCATAACTCACAAAATTCACTACTATCTTGTGTTAGGCTTAAAGTAGCAACCCACTCCATCCTATACAGACTGCAAGCTTCCTTCAAAGACAACTGCACATACTATGCCATAAGCTGATAGAGAATCCACATTCCAATGGTCTGCATGCAAAAGAAAGCTGGGTTAAATCCCAGCCCTACATAGATGAGCAAACTGACCTCTCTGAAAAGGAGGTGCACACAATGTTGACTTAGCTTGAGCAACAGTTTGAATTTCCATAAGACAACAAATGATACTGCTAGGTTTGTGAGGAGCACCGTAGAGCTGTTTAGCCGGTGCACTATTTTTTCAAAATCTAAGGGAGGTTTAGGTGAAAATTGCTATACAAGTGAAGATCTGTGCCTGTTCCTCATGCTTCAGCACGGAATAACAGGTATAATTTAGCCGAAGCAATTTCATCAGACTGAAGTGGTTAATTTTGAGCAAGTGCACAGAGTATTTTTCTCCCCAACTATTATTTTCTCAGAGAGAGAGAAAAAAGTAATTAGCACCAACACGGAACACCTTAAGAATGGCAGCTCAGGAAGGAAAGTATTAGCACATCTTCCTCCTTATGTATAGACAATTCTGCCTCAATTAATTTGTCTACTGTAGAAATTATTCTCTTCTTGAATTTTCTCCCCCGAAGAGCCATCAACGAGCTTTATTCATAAGAAAAAAGGTGGCACCTCTCACAAAAAACAATTCTGGAATAATCAGATTACACGATATCTATGTATTTTGGTGAATATCTTTTGGGGTAAGAAAGTGCACTGCATCAAACTGCACAGTGTTTTATATTCGTGAAATAACTGTAAATTTGTGAGATAAACCAAATCCTTCCTGAAACATAGTAAAAAAGAAAATCAAATAACCACCAAGTGTAAACATTATTTATCTTTACTATCATTGACTAGGGCCCAGGAATATGGCAGGAACTCATACAGCCTTGAAAAAATAGTTGGAAGTGACAGCCATCCAGTTTAAAACAACACAAATGTTCTCTGAATTTATTGCATCACTCTGACTATAATTCCACCAGGGTGTTAACTATTTGCAAAATTGATCAATAAATAAAGGGAGATATAAAGGGATTCAGCAACAGTATACCATTTGTTACAAAAATATGTTACTCGGGCCAGGACTTCATGCCAACTGCTTAAAACATACATAATTTAGCAGAATGATTCAATTGCAATGAACAATTCATTGAATAGATACCCAAAATCAACATAAGCGTTTGGGATGGGCAAAAGGCAGATGACTTGCCTGGAATGTAATAGCACTATTTTATTTCATGGATGGGGGGAGGGGAGGGAGGGAAGGGAAGGAAGGAAGGAAGGAAGGAAGGAAGGAAGGAAGGAAGGAAGGAAGGAAGGAAGGAAGGAAGGAAGGAAGGAAGGAAGGAAGGAAGGAAGGAAGGAAACCCAGATTGAAAAGTGTAATGGGTGCCTCCTTTCCCTGCAATCAAATAACTATGTTTTGGCACTCAGTAATCCCAACCCACAATTATTATTATTTGCAGTGTCCCATAGTCACATGACTGCTACAGGTATTTGCTTCCAGTTTTTTACAAAAAACTCCCCCCAAAATAAGTTCATTTAATGAATGCAGCATTCATTCAATGACTACTGCAAAAAAGTTGATAACATTGGGTACTGTCACATGCTGACTCGCTTAATGACTATCCTGACTTGCAAACATAATTGCAGTTTCAATTACAGTTGTTAAGTCACGGACTACCTACCAGCTATTATATCTACTTACTAAATTAATACATTGCGTTAAAACAATAATATGATTTATTCAATGTTGGCTTAGAGTTTGTGTTTTCACTTATTATGATTTATGAAATTTGATGTATCTCGTATAATTTGTGAAGTCACCCATCATATCTTATTTAGCAAACCATGATTAAGATAAACAGGCTTTGCAAGCATGAACCAGACCAATGTATTTCAAGTATAACATTTCTTCCTACAGGGAACCCTTCTTTACAAAACCTCTTCCAGAAGAGCGTATGTGATGAAAATTTGTTATATAAGTAATCCTCAAGACCACAATTGAGCCTAAAATTTCTGGGTTAAATGAGACATTTGTTAAATGAATTTTGTCCTATTTTACGACTTTTCTTGCCACAGTTGTTAAGTGAATCTGGCTTGCCCATTGACTCTGCTTGTCAGATGGCCGCAAAAGGTGATCACATGACTTTGGGACACAGCAACAGTCATAGGTATGAACCAGTTGCTATGCATCTGAATTTTGATCACATGATCACGGGAATGCTACAAATGTGTGAAAAATAGACAAAAATTGACATAAGTTTCAGTGTTGTTTTAACTTTGAAAGGTTCACTAAATGAACTGAGGAAAACCTGTATACAAAATTATTAAGGGGTTTCCAACCAATGATACAAGAAGTTCCGTGGACAGATGAGAATTTGTACCAAAATCTCAAACAATTTGGTGAGAATTTTCTCATTCATAATGATTTTTATTAGATTTTGGAATCTAATAAAGGTCAAGAGGTCAAAATGTCACATGCTACCAAGATTGCAATATGCTGACCCCACAAGCTTTAGATGACAATGTAATTATCCATATTAAAAAAATTCAAAACTTGTGGTACATATAACAAATTGGATCACTTCTGCTTCACAAGTACAGTGAAACATCAATTTAACAGATTATTCAGGAAGAGCAGGTGTTTAATGTCCATTAAATCCAAATTTACATCATTTGCGTAACAACAGAAATCAATGCAAATTGTGTTAATTTGCATTAGTTATCTGGATTACTTTGGATGCAATAGACTTTGTCGATTATTTTGTATGGACACAAAAATTTTCCACTGCATCCAAAGTCTGTCCTAATGACTATTGGGGCCTGTTAAATCCAAGTTTCATTGCATTGTCATTTTGCAATGAATTTATCTGTAGAGGCCTCTTTCAACGTGAAAAGTTTTAGGCAGAAAAAAATATCAGTCAGAAAAATGTTCCTATATCTTAACCAATCTACAATGAACACAAGTCTAATGTGTACTTATACGGTATAGCTACTAGAGGAATTTATATAGTTTTGGCTGGTATCCAAAGAGTTTTTCTGCTGGGTGTGCTCAGTAGAATTGTGTATATATTTCTCTCCATATGGATTTGTAATCAGTTTCTTCTGCAATTCCATTACTAACAACTTTCTGTTATAAAGACAGATCTAATAGATCATTCATTGTACTTCATGTTTCCATCACCCAAAGGACTCTGCTGGATCTTTCCATTCCCATCACTGCAATACATGATATTTTCATACTCATATTTCATGATAAGTCTTCTCTGACACTCTGAGACCTTCTCTGAGAAAACGAGAAATTTGCAGATGTATGTAAATGGACTTCAAGTATTCCTCAAATTATGACTACAACTGAATCCAAAATTTCCATTGTTAAACAAGGCAATTGTTAAGTGAATTTTGCCCCATGTTATGGCTTTTTTGCCACAACTGTTAAGTGAATCACTGCAGTTGTTAAGCAAATCACAGCAGAAGTAAACAGTCATTAACCAAATCCAGCTTCCCTCATTGATTTTGCTCATTGGAAGCCAGTTGAGAAAGTTACAAATTATGATCAGTGTAACTGTCACAAATACATGCCATTTGCCAAGTGCCTAGATTTTGATTGCATGACCATAGGAATGCTGCAATAGTCAGTATTATGGAAGCCAATTATAAACCACTTTTTTCATTGCCATTGTAACTTTGAATGGTCTAAATCAGGAGTGTCAAACTCGATTTCATTGAAGACTGCATCCGGGTTGTGTTTGACCTTGAGGGGATGGGATGGGTGTGGCCAGGGCATGGCCAGCTTGACATCACTCGTGTTGGGGGCGCCTGTGGTGGTCCAAGCACTCTGCCAGTGAAAATGGGTTCCTGAGCCCCATTTTGGTTGCAAAGGCTCCATTTTCGCTGGCAGAGGCACTGAAGGCCGGTCCTTTGCTGTTTCCAGGGTGACCACACAGGCCAGAACTAAGCACCACAGGCCATATCTGACCCCTGGGCCCTGAGTTTGACATCCCTGGTCTAAATGAATGGATCTAAGTCAACAACTACTTGGACACTATAGCAAAATTAGTTATCTATGGTTTGAAGATTAATATCCCTGCAACAAATATATGAGGAAGAATTCTTTTCCATTGGAGATTCACAGTATTTTACAAAAAGAGCATAGCTTTGACTTCTTTGATATTCTACTAATTGTGTAAGCATTAATAATATAATAATGATACACCAATAATACACGAATCATCACTCACTGTTCTCTTAAAGAAGGAAACTTGATAGGTGGTCCAATGAACTTATTTACTAAAGTAGAAAGGGCGTTGGTACTTACCTGACATGCCCATTCTCTTTGAGCTGTGAAGAGCATACAGTAGTGGGAAGTGCTTCAGTCTCTGCATGTCTAGGCTGGGCTTAATTTGTGGAATGCTCCTCCTCCTCCACGGGACTCCTCCCCAGTGTTCCCCAGTTTTGGCAAAGACGAGAGAAATAAACACCCTCGTCCTCAATGCCCTAACAATTCGTTGGCTGAAACAGGACCCCACCAGACGGAAAAAGGGTGAGGCTGGATGCTCTTCACAGCTCAAAGAGAATGGGCGTGTGAGGTAAGGACCAATGCCCTTTCTCCCATGAGCTGTTCAGAGCATCCAATAGTGGGACATACCAAAGCTTAGCCTGTCCTACGGGAGGGACTCTGTCTGGCCTGGAATCCCCTCCTGGTCCCTGCGGACCCGTTGCAGAACTCTTCTGCCAAAGGAGGCCTCAGTGGATGCAAACACATCTATTTTATAATGCCTAATGAAGGGCAATGGAGAGGCCCAGGTTGTGGCTCGACAAATTTCAGTTATTGGTACCTGTGTGGCCCATGCTGCTGATGTTGCAGTGCTCCTACTTGAATGAGCTGTTATGTCCCTGGGCACCTGTAATGATTGAATCTGATACGTTTTCGCTATTGTGGCCTGTAGCCAATGGCCTATTATAGAAGATGAGACCTTGCATCCCTGAGTGTTGGACTGAAACGACACAAATAAGGCTTCCGTTTTTCTTAAAGTCACTGTGTGGTGAATATATATTCACAATGCTCGCCTCACATCAAGCCGATGCCATTGTAGTTCCAACTCTTGGGATGGTCTGGGACAAAAATTAGGAAGTATCAGCTTTTGTGCCTGTGAAAAGCCAAGTTAATTTTGGGTATAAACATAGGATCAGAACGAAGGACCACCTGGTCAAAATAGAAGACACAAAGATCTTGTCTGATCGACAAACTGCAAGTTCAGAAATACAACGAGCTGAAGTGATCGCTATGAGGAAAACTACTTTATACGTCAGAAATTGGAGACTTGACAATTTCAAGGGTTCAAAAGGGCACTTAGTGAGTGCAAGAAGGACCTTATTAAGGTCCCAGTTGGAATAATGATGAACTGCTGGTGGGAGTAAATTTGTGGCTCCTTGAAGGAAACTCTGTATGCATGGGTGATGGGAAAGAGATAGTAGATCTTCACAGTGATAACTGATGCCAAGGCTGCCACCTGTCTTTTCAACATATTAGGTGATAATCCCTTGTCAAGTCCTTCTTGTAAGAACTCTAGGATTTGAGCCACAGATGTTGAGATGGGATCAATTTGAGACTTGGTACACCATTTGCAGAAACTGGAACATGTGGCATTGTAAATGTGAGTTGTTGAGGGGCATCTGGCGGCTTGGATGGTGGTGATAACTCTGTTGGAAAACTTTTCACTCTTCAGACAACTCTGCTCAACCTCCAGACGGTCAGGTGCAACCATTGAGGGTCCAGATGTTGAAGGGGTCCCTGGGTTAGCAAGACTTTGTCTGGAGGAATTCTCCATGGTATTGATATGGATAGACTGTGGAGGTCCGCAAACCACAGCTGTCTGGGCCAGTAAGGAACTACTAGAAGCAGCTCCGCCCTCTTGTCTAGCAGCTTCTGGATGACCTTGGGAAGCAGTGGAAGTGGTGGGAATGCGTACAGAAGTCCCAGGGACCAATAGCAGCAGAGCGCATTGAAGTACTCCGCTCTTTGTGAGGGGTACCTGGAAAAAAATCTCGGGAGCTGAACATTGAGGGGGGAAATGAACAGGTCTGCCACTGGCTGTCCAAATGTCCTGACCGCCTCTTGAAACTGGGTCAGATGGAGGCGCCACTCTGATTGATCGATTGTGGCCCTGCTTAGCCAGTCTGCCTGTGTATTTGACAGTCCCGAAATGTGCTCTGCTCTGATGGAAAGTAGGTTACTCTTCGCCCAATGACACAAGCGCTCCGCTTCCCGCATGAGGTGTTTCAACTGTGTGCCCCCCTGTTTGTTCATGTGAGCTTTTGCTGTTACATTGTCAGTCAATATTACTATGTGTTGATTGCGTACCCGTGGAAGGAAGCTGCGGAGAGCCAGGTGTACTGCTCAAAGCTCCAGCCAGTGTATGCTGCATGACTGTTCTAGGGAGGACCAGTGGCCTTGGGCTGTGAGTGATTGAAAGTGAGCTCCCCATCCAAACAGGCTGGCATCGGTGGTGATGGTAAGTCTGTGAGGCTCTTTGAAGAGACAACCTCTGTTTATGACTGTTCTGGTCCACCAGTGGAGAGATATGAGGACCTTTGATGGAACCTTGACCTTGTATTTGGAGTTGCTTTGGCCGGATTGCTGGTATGGGAGCAGAAACCACTGGAGGGATCTAGTGTGGAGGTGGGCCCAAGGAATTATAGATATACATGAGATCATTTTGCCTAACAATTTTGATAGGTCAGCTAGGGGTACCCTCTTAAGACCCCTGATTTCCTTAACTAATTGCTGAATGCTATTTAGTCTATCTGGTGACAGGAAAACTTTGCTTTCTACCTTATCTATAATTGCCCCCAGATGGATTAATTGAGTCAATGGTGTTATGGAAGCCAATTATAAATCACTTTTTTCATTGCCATTGTAACTTCCTTACAGCCCCAAATGAATCGCATTTATTTAAATGTAGAAGACAGTTTGACACATTCAAATAATTACAAGTAATAAATAATAGATTAATCTAAGACTAAAGTCTCACTCCAATGGGTGAGGGTAACCTATTGCTCAGTTGCTAAGTTGTGTCCAATTCTTTGTGACCCCATAAATCAGAGAGAACATGGCATTTGGGAAACCCAAGTGGTTTCAGAATTCCAAGGAAAGAAAGTTTAGTATTAGAGGAATGCAAAAACATGCTTTAACAATGTTGAAAAGAAGGTGCAACTCGAGCAGGGGCGGGGGACTATGGTCCTTTTACGATTTGTGAACTTCTACACTCAGATTTCCTGAGCCCCTATGTCTGGCTCAGGAATTCTGGGAGTTGAAGTCCAGAGGACATTAAAGGGGCCATAGTTGCTCACTCTAAAAAATGTTTGCTTTTTAAGACTGTCAAGGGCACATAATTGATAAATACCAGGTTGACACATCATGCTAAGCCAAGGAATGCTGGATATATCACAACAGACTTGACACAACATAATATATTATGGTTTAATGTAAAGTGTAGATTCAGCCACTAGAGTAAGAAATTAATTATAGCTTCTTCACAAATAACTCTAATGTCATCATTGCTCTTCTCCCTGTCTTATTCCCAATGTTTGGGAAATGATGTATGTTTCTTAAACCATGGGATCAATTATATTCATCTTTCCCAGTTGATTATCATCTGGCTTCCCAAAAGAATATCATTCAAGTAAAAGAACTCATGGTGACTGGACTGGCTCCCATGTTTATTGAAGTATAATAATAAAAAGAAAATTATGAAAAATACCATTTATTCTATGCATTCTATAAAGCTGCTAATCAATTATAGCAAACATTCATGCAAAACAAAGATTTTCACAGTGTGAAAAATAACAGAACAGCTGGTAGAAAGCTCAGAAAAGAGATACAGCTAGTTTTCAAAACATGACCATTGTAAAATATGTGACCTACCTAATTTTATGAATTGTTTTCTGATGATTGTTAAACAAATACTGTGATTGTTAAATAAATGCTTCAATTATTAAATAAATGAATGGTTCGCTATGGCACAGTTTTGCCAAAAACTGAAGGAAGTGCCAATTTCTAGCAAAACCATCATAAAATTATTAACAAAATGGCTTCTCCGTGAGAAGAAAAAATACGGCATCTGGGAGGGAGGGGAATCCACATGAGCTAGATTGAAGATAAGACAACGTTTAAGTTTCAGGAACATTTAGAGCATTTCCAACATTAAACCATTTCCTGAGGTGCTGTTTGGCCATTACAAAGGGATTAATTTGACATAACTCAGCAAGCATTTCCACTATGAGAAAAAAAAATAAAAATTATATAAGTCTTTGACTACTGACCCAGTTTCTGAAAATCAATGCCACAGCAAATATAGCTTCTGTAAAAATTAATTTGGAGATGGAACAACTAGTTCAATAGAAGTTTAATCCCTTGAACAAAGAATTAAGAAAAGACCTATGTGGTGGTAGGTCATTGAGATTAGACACTGATGTCTGACTTTGTTTTAAAAATACTAAATTTTTCCATATTAGTCTTCAACTGCTATTGATATCTGCTTTCCCTTTTTCCCCCGATCTCAAGTCAAAAACTGTAGACATCACAAATTACATAGCTAAGCAGCCAAATATAATCTTGAAGTAGTAAATAATAATAACCAGTTTAATTATATCAAGGGCTTAATTTTATATTGAAAACAATTCACCATGAAATCCTATACTCTCTGACTTTGAGGTTACTTGTACAAAGCATTTGCATCCAGGATGAAGGCATATAATGTTTACTGCTGTTATTAAAATAGCCTCTGCTATTAATTTGCATTTTCAGATGTTTACGAATGTGCCCAGCAAACTGACCAGAGACAGAAACTGTCATCTTAAACTTCCACAGGGTAGCGTTTGCCCGAATATCACATGGCTATGATAAGTACAATGTCATATGTCACTTTTCAGTGCTATTGTAACTTTGAATGATTTCTAAATGAATGGTCATAAGTCAAGGATTACCTGTATTATCTAAACCGCCTTTTCAGTATATAAGAGCCCATGGCTTAACTATTAAGTCAGTGAAAGTTTTGAGTGCTTTTAAAACAGAAAAACATGGGGAAGTTATTCTAAATTAAGGCAGCGCTTTTCAAACTTTGTGGTGCCACAGCCTCCTAAAATAATAAATACATTTGTGTCACACCCTTTCTCCATGAATAAGGTAGTCCTTAACTTACGACCAGTATTTCCAGTGGATCTCCTGGCAATGTCCCACGACAACATGATTACATTTTACAATGTGGCATTTACTTCTGGTTTTTGGCAAAAGTGCCCATAACAAACCAGTGCTTCACTTAACAACCACAGCAATTGCCTAATGAACAGAGCAGCCACTTTACCACCACAGTGTTCATTTAATGAAGGTGACCTGATTTAAGATTGTCACGACTTATGACCGTGATGGGCAAACTCCATTACTGTCATAAGTTGAGGACTAGCTGTATGGTGAATTTCACTTGAGTGATTCAGGGAAGTGGACAATTCGCCAATGGCTGATGTCAGGAAAAAGCTCATACCCTCATAATCATAACCTTTGCATTAACATTTCAATGTGCAAAGCTCCCTTGCGGCAGATAGTCATGCTGTACTCATCAACAATCAGGTCTTCACTGACATCAATCCAGCACTTATACAAGCAAGGTGTCAAAGCTTCATCGGGGAAATGGCAATAAAACTCCCTCCCGAAGGCAAACTTACGTTCATAAACTTAAGGACAGTAGATTCAAGGATGAGATTCAAGTAGCTTGTTTTACTGCTGCTAGAGAACAGGCTGCTATAATAATGAACATCAATGACTTCAGAATTCAGGAAATGGCCTAAACTGATAATGTCAGATCCAGCCCTTAAAACCTAAGACTTTTTTTGCCAGCAATTATATGGGGTGCTTGGTGTTTATTTGTTTTTAAATAAAGTTTTATTTGGGTTTTCACACACACAAAATACAAGTAAAACATCTTTTTTGAAAATAGCATGCTCCCGGGTTACACTTCTTTATACAGACACAAATTCAATTTCATGCTCATTTTTGTGTTCTATTCCATATCTTATTACTATTCTGCATTTTCTATATAGTTTTTCCCCTCTTTTAATTTTCTCAATTTTATTTTGATTATCTCATCTCAATTCAAATCATTATATTTATACTTTTGTCTGTTCTATTTCAATTTCATATTATTTTTTCTCATTAGACAAATTTTCTCCTGTAGTTACTAATTGGAGTATGACACCTTTATATCTTTTAATTTTATCCATTCAATTCTTATTTAAACTTTGATATATACCTTAAGGTTATAACATTCAATGTAATACATAATACATAACTTCCAATCAAATTCTGCTTGGTACATTCCTATAATCCACACTATATTTTTTTAAAAAGGATTGTAAATATATGTAATTAAAACCCTCATTCCATTTCAATTCAGTTCTATCATTAATATTTATTAAAGTCTTAACATCTTTAACATTTCTTTTCAATTAAATATCATACTTCCTTAAAGACACGTATAATCTCCATACTTAATTTTTTCCCTTATTTCTCTTCACATGTGTTTTATATTCATTTTGTTACATTTATTCATTGACAAGCATTCCACTAAGTTACAATAACTATTTTATCAAACATTTTAACCATATATTGTTTCATATTTTCTGAAATTATTTCTATTTCTAATATAACAATACTATCTCATGTACCTTTGCAGAATCCCTTTTTCAATTAGATTTTCACCCATTATCTCTAAATAGGCCCTGTTTCTCTATATTTTGTTTCTGTCCTTTATAACTTCTTTTGCTTTCTTTCTTCCCTCTCTTCTTCTCCCTTCCCTTTTTACCCCCTTGTCTCTCTACTTCTAATTCTCTCTTCTGCATTTCCCTCTTCTGTTGCTTTCTGATTTTATACTTATTTTTCACTCTATTCTTTTTTGGGGTTGTTTTTCGCAATCTTAAAACTTTCCATTCTCTTTCCCCACCTTCCTTTTTTCCCCCACCTGAGATTACTTGTTCATTAAAGATGGCCTCTTCTTTGTCCCAATCTTCTTGTTCTGCAGTCATTTCTAAGTGTTTCTCATAGTTCCAAATCTCCATTTCCAAGAACTGAAATACGAAGCCAAAAGAACCTCTCCCTTTCTTGTGCATTTTCTATGTACTTTTTAAGTTCCATTTTCAATTCTTCTAAAAGTGGAGACATTTTAAACACTTTTAAACAACCACCCGATTAATTTTAGTCATTCAAATGCAGTAACCAAGAATCCAAAGATCACCAAATAATCCAAATAGTCCCAAGCTGTTTTTTCTTATTTCTTTTTTCACTTTCTCTTCCTGGGGTTTTACTATTTTGTTGCGATGTTTCAGTTAAGATGCATCTTTTGAAAGTCTTTTTGAGATTTTACTGTAAGTTCTTTTTAATTCCAGGCAGTCTCCTCCCTTCCAGATCCTGCCCTTTTATTGTTTTTCTCTCCTTTCCTGTTTTCAAAAACTTTTAATTATCCAGAAATCTTTATTATTCCTTTGACTTTTTATTTTCAATATTAAATGCCTATTAATGTCAAAGTGGATTTTTTTTCCAATTCCTTGCTTAAGTCTCTTAGCTGTCAGTATAGGAAAAGGAGAAAACCAAATCTTTTCCCTTTTCTCTCTCCTTCGCAGCTTAAAAATCTTCTTAGGGAACAATGTTATTGTTTTTTAACAGTTTCAATTCCAGGGTACCTTATTTGTTGCTTTTGCTGTTTGACCCAGTCAACCAAAACTTTCTCTTCTTATCTTCCTCCTGCACATTCTTTTCTGGTCGAGTTCTTTGTGGTGGCCATTTCTGACCTCCGCTGCAACCACCTTCAGGAAAGGGAGTAATAGCCAGCTGAGGAGGAGAAATGTGGCTCTCCTCAACCCTGCAGGCAGTCTCCCCCTTCTTCACCACTTCTACGGGGTGGCTTAGCCCCGAAACCAGCTGGCTCAGGGTGCTCCAGCAGCAAGCACAGATCGAAACCGCGCAGAGTCGTGGTTTCAGTCAGTCACCAAAGAAGCTCAAACCGGAAGCCGGTGTGTTTTTTTAATCAGAAGAAAGATAATTGGATTATAAGTTATTCTATTGATGAAACACCAGATTATACAGGTCTCAACCTATCAAGACCTCCCAGGGATAAAACAAACAAAAAATGTGGGGTGAATCAGGGTTGCAATTAATGGAAATACACAAAGATAAGCCGCTTCTGAAATTAACAAAGGATTATGCAGGTTAAATGAAAGGGAAATATCAGGAAATCTAGATAAAAGATCAGATCATTAAATAAGACTATGGAATCTAGTTTATTGAAATTTTACAGATTCAGAGTTATTTTAAGTGCTATGAACAGGTAAGAGCTAAAATACAACTAATTCCTAACTTATAACCAAAACTGGGACCGGAACTTGAGCTACCTTGTGACTGAATTTAAGACCTCTTCTGGAAAACCACACAACTGTTATGTGATTTTGGTTTCTCTATTGACTTTGTTGATGTAAGGTATCATGAAAGATTGCAAACAGTGATCACGTGACCATGGGATCCTATAACTGTCATAAATACATAAACACATATATGACAAGTGCCTGTAGGAATGCTATAAAAGCTGTAAATGTGAGGACCAGTCATGTCACTTTTTCAGCACCATGGTAACTTCAAATGATTTCTGTTGTGGCCCGCCGGCAACTAGCAGAGCTGGCAGTAGAATCGGACAGTGAGGAGGTTGGGGAGGAACATTGGCCAGTCCTGGAGGCTGGGGAAGGTTTGGATGAGGGCTCTGCATCAGAGGCAGAGATGGGGCCAGGGCAGGCTGGCAGTTATCAGCTGCTTTTGAAATTGGACAGCAGTGAGGCAGGGGAGCAGCAGGAGCCGGTTCCCAGCCCGTGCATGGGCAGAGCTGCTAAAAGAAAAGAACAATTACGAACTAAGGATTGATGTGGGAGTAAAGCCACAGGTGGACGGCGAATGGCTCCTCCCATAGGGATTAAAAGAGGAGCAAAAGGGGAGAGGGCTTTTGCAGGAAACAATTCGTTAGTTGCAGCAGTGTGAAGATCTGTCTATGCATCTCAGAGACTCTGTGCCGAGTCCTTCCTTGTCAGCACTGCATTTGAAAATATTTACTTGGCAGCTCTCCAAGCTAGATAAGGTCTGTGCTCCTAATTATACCCTTGAAAGACTGCTAAGCCCATGGCTGAATGTGAATGCAAGAAATTCACCTTCGTTTAATAAAAGAGTCTGCTTAATGGTTTTTGTGGAAGCCTAGGTCAGAACAGTTTCTAAATTAATGGTCGTAAATTGAGAAGTACATGTAGTAGCACTCTCTAGAATAAGATACCCATATAATAATTCACCAATTCTACAATTCAATAGCAGCCTTTCCTAATAAGATGCCCCTCACATCTGTGACAATCATTACCCATAGCCAAAATGATTGAAAGTTTGGAGATGATTCAATGCAAGTCTGGGGTCAGGGTTGGGGAAACTGAAGTAGAATTTCTCCTTAAGATTTCAGGGCACTAGAATTCCCATTCAGCAAGAAAAAAGAAATTCTATTTAGGTAAGGAGTTGCTTGGGCATTAACAGATTTAACAAAATAATAAGGGATCTTGGAGGTCTTCTAGTCCAATTCCCTGCTCAAGCAGGAGAGCCTATGGCATTCTAGATAAGTGGCTGTCCAGTCTCTTCTTAAAAGTCTCCAGTGATGAAACACCTACAACTTCGGAAGGTAAGCTGTTCCACTGGCTAATTGTTCTCAGGTAAACCACTATGGAAATCTAGCCAAGAAAACTGGAAGTACTATTCAGAATAACAGAGTTGGAAGGGAACTTGGAGGTCTTTTAGTACCGGTTCCATGGAGAGAGGTTTTTCCACGGACCGGAGGGAGCATGGTTTCATATGCTGCTTGAATCTCATGGATGGTTTCTGGCATGCCATGGCCATGGAGTTGGGGGCCTCTATATTAGTCCAACCACTTGCTTAAGCAGGAGACCCTCTATCATTTCAGATAAATGGATGTCCAGTCTCTTCTTTAAAACCTCCAGTGATGGAGCACCCACAACTTCTGGAGGCAAGCCGTTCCACTGGTTAATTGTTCTGATAGGAAATTTCTCCTTAGTTCTAGGTTTGATTCTCCCCTTGGTTAGCTTCCATCCATTGCTTCTTGTTTTGCATTGTGGTGCTTTGGAAAATAGGTTGACTCCTTCTTCTTTTGTGAGAGCCCCTCAAATACTGGAATAATGTGTTTTTATATGTGTGTGTGTGTGTGTGTGTGTGTTTTCATAGATTTTCATGGGTACAGGTATGCAGCTCTTGGTATGTTCGGGTCTTTTCCCCTGTAAGATTGAGAGTATCTTGGCAACGTTTCGACAAGATCCCACTCGCCATCTTCAGGCTGGGACATTCGGCTTCATGCTTGTGTGAGCAAAGCATAATCAGAGCTGTCATCTCCCTATATATACTGGTGGGGAGGTTGGCTGTGTTGTCATTTCTTGATTGGTTGATGGAGTTGATGTTTGCAGATTGGCTGGCTTTTTCTTAAGAACATGTGTGGCTGAGGTATTGGCTGTGTGTCTATCAGCCTCCTGTGTTGTAACGACCTGGGTAATGGGCTGTGTGATGACATTCTGAGTTCTATTGTTTTGACATCCTGGGTCTTGTGCTGTAATCTCCTGGGTGGTAATGACCTGGGTAATGAGCTGTGTGATGACCTTCTGAGTTCTATTGTTGTGACATCCTGGGTCTTGTGCTGTAATCTCCTGTTTCGTTGGCTGTGTTGTAATATCCTGAGGTTTTGTGGTGTAACCTCATGAGTTCCATGATGTGATATCCTGAGTGGGTGGCTGTGATGTGACGTTCCGGGTTTTGGTTTGACTCTTGAGTTTGAGGCCTGGCTATGCGTTCATGGCATGTGTCAGTTCGCTTGGTTTGGGGGTCGGGGTGCGTGGCAGCTGGTGATGCAGCCATGGTCTGATTTCTGGGTGATGGTTGCCTTTTGTCTATGGGGTGGGTTTAGGTTTGAGTCTGTTGAGGGAGATTGGTGGTGGCGTCATGTGCTATTTTGGGTCCGGTGTTGGTTTTCATGGCTGGGACTCGTTTGTTGATAAGGACTAGTTTCCAAATGTCTGGTAGGCAGGAGGTATCATCCCATTTATTCATGTTATGGGGGTGTTCCTCTATTTCGATGGCTTCCCTGATAATTCTCTTATTCTCAGGCCAAACCAAGAGGCGGTGAGTTCTAATACTGCCTTAGGCATGAAAGCTAGTTGGGTGTCTTTGGACCAATTACTAGGATTCCTTGAGTTCTAGTCCCATGTTAGGCATAAAAGCTAGCTGGATGACTTTAACCTTAACCTTAACGCTGACTGACCTTACAGGCTATTTTGGGGAAATTATGAGGAGGAAGAAGAAATAGATGTTTCACTACCTAATAATAATACTAAATAATAAAATTGGGATTTAAACAATCCTGTTTTTAAAGATAATGGTTAGAAGAAGAAAGGTGGTGTCCACATATATATGAACTGCTACTGCCCTGCTGATTTGCACCAGAGTGTATAAACTTGGCTGTTCTACAAAGTTTGGAGATACTTATCTGAAGTTGTTCCTTGGAGATGAGGACATTATTCTAAGGTTTTTGGGGGAGAGGAAGGGGTCTGTTAACACTTCATAATTGTTCATGTTTCTTGTGTGTGGCTCACAGCCATTTTGGCATGGAACAATACCACAATCTTAGTAATGAATAATAAAAATAAGACACCATCTTGACCCATCTAGTCATAAAAGTATATAATAATTATGAAAAACAGACTTGGCTCTCTGAGAAGGAAGGAACTGTTCCATTCATATTAATGCAATGTTTTTGAAATTATTATTTTTTGATTACAGGAAGAATCTTAAAATCATGTCACGTAAGAGTGGTTTTGGACAGCAAATTTATTTCTGTCTAGGGCCATGTAGTATAGACTTTCTGGAGTCAATATGAAAGGGGAAAAATCTGTAATGAATTATGCAGTGAGAAGCTGTTGCATAAAACATAGAAGGCACATTTATAGAGACTACCAGTAGTGGCATGCAGAAAGCTTCAGGTAGGAACTGTTTAATCAAGTAGAGTCCTACTGAACTGGTGTTACTATTAACATACACTTTTTCTTAATGAGCTTACTGAAGCATTTGGAATATTTCCTAAAACATCTTTTTACAAACACATTATTTCCCCACCAGAAAAAAAGAGTTAATCCCTAGGTTAGAAATGTTAAATTGCAAAGTTTAAAACTACCACACCCACATTTTTATGCAAACTGCATATTGAGACAATTAAAAAAGACATGATTAGGTTATAAACCTATCTCATTTTCTCCTTCTGAAGAGAAGGTGCTTACCTTAAAGAAATGTCTACCATTAGCTTATCTTGCATTGTACGTGCTTTCTGTCAAGCGGACCTGAAAATGTTGCATAGCAGTAAATGCTGATATATAATTAATAAAACAAATATATTTAACAGAGTTTTGAAGAAAGCAGACACTATTAAATTCAAAAACATCAGCCTTTGGCCTCTTACCCTACCCAAGAATTGATGTCGTCTATATCAACCAACAGAGCACAGGTTGGGAAGACTTAAGTATTTTATAGTAGTTATGAAATAATTCACTGAAATTACTATAAGCAATTACAATTCACAGTCTCCCTTACAGAACCTCAAACATAATTGGACCTACTTGAGGTGACAATGTGTAGGTAGTCCTTGATTTACAGCTATTCATTTGGAACTGTTTAAAGTTACAACAGTAATGAAAAAAGTTAATTACAACCAGTCCTCAGACTTACAACTGTGGCAGGATCCCCATAGTCACATGATCAAAATTCAGATGCATCACAACCATCATGTATTTACATGACCTTGGTAGCATACCAAGGTCATGTGATCATCATCTGTGACTTTCCCAGCTGACTTCTGACAAGCAAAGTCAATTGGGGGAAGGGCAAAATCTGGATGCCCTTAACAATTGCAACAATTCATTTAACAACTGTGGTAAAAAGTTCATGAAATTGGGTGCAACTCAGTTAACAACTACTTTGCTTAGCAATCAAAATGCTGGCCCCAATTGTGGTTGTAATTCGAGGATTACCTGTACAGCTTCTTTTGAATCCAAAAAATGTTTTGAAGGGGAACTGTCTTTTAGGTTGTGCCTATGGGTTAGTGTTCAGGTTTAATTTGATAATCTGATAATTACAAAGACTTTTTTTTATCCCTCTTTCATTCTTGTTGTTTAGCTATTAGATCAGCTTGAACATTTCATGACCAGCATGTGAAAGACAAGAAGCAAAAAAAAGGGTGGGGGAGGAAACAGCTGAAGTAATTCGAGTTGCGTAGTAATATAACTTGGAAGAAGTGCAAGATTGCTTTCACTGATTTTGCATTCTTGATGGGAGGCCCTTGATTAAAAAAAGAAAAACCTAGCTTATGCTTTTAATAACGTCCCAAACTATTTGTGGCCCACAAGAATGTCTACGATGTCAAGCAGCAAGTAAGGGAAGCAACTGAAGGCAATTGATGCCACAAAAGAAGTGAGTATTTTGTGGAATAGTTTTCTAAAGACACAGGTGCTAGCGTAGCCCCATAGCACACCACATCCAGCAGATTAAAGGAGTATTTTTGCATAAATGTATATCTGCAAATGGTGATCTATTTCAAACATACAGGGACACATAAGGTGGGTGGGATATGTGGACTTCCTTTACCAGATGGAACATCTGTTTAACTCAATGATGGCAGACTTTTTGGGCTCGGCATGTCAAAAATTCAGAAAATGCAACTTTGCTCCCTTGAACAAAAGAAAAATAATTCTTTGATTTAAAATATGATGAACACTTTGCTTTATATCTTGAAGTCAGTGACATAATACTGCTCAACCATGGTGACTTTTAAGAACTGTGGATTTCAACTCCCAGAATTCCCCAACCAGCAGAGCTGATACAGCCAATGGCTAAATGAGATATTGTCACAATCAATTCTGGCCTTCAGACCATAAAAGTCTCTATTCTATGACATTCTTTTATATGCAAGATAAAAATGGTCTTTTGACATAGATAATTGAACTTTATTTTTTAAAAATTATTTAAACTTCAGAAAACATTACAGAACAAGCTATTATATAAAATAATAAACCATTATATAAAAGCTAAATAACTGTATAACTGCAATATTATTTGCATTTACAAAAGTAGTTTATAATATATACGGTTATTACAGATATTAGAAACGGTAAAAAAAGATAACTATATTAAACAATAAGAAAAGTCCAACCCACAAAATAAAAAAATATTAAACTGAAAACATCAAAATAATGCAGCAAACCGCTCAATACCTTTTTTTTCTAAATGTGTGTGTTTGTATGTGTATGTATGTGTAAATATATGTCTATATAAATATGTATACACAAACAAAATATAAACACCAATACTCACAATATACATAAATATGCAGACATACCTACTCTGTGCCTGAATACAAGCACTCACATATACAATAATACACACAGAGACACCTATTGTGCTACTGCTTTGATTTTTATCAATATTGTTAACTTCACAGTGATTTTTTTATCCTTCACTCTGAATGTTAACATCTCTGATGGGATAATCTTGGGGTGTATTAAGAATAATGATTCTTCTCTTAGTTCCCTCCACCTCAACTATTTAAGCCAAATAAATATTTGCATGTCAAAAATACAGATCCTTGAGAAAAGTTGATAGTACCATGCAATCTTTTACATGATTGACCTATCACAAAAATCAAGCGGAATCATAATACTGCAGATGAATAAGTTTATATTTGAAATGAATCAGAAGCAATAGAGACTGTTAGATGGAAGCTTAGTTAAGGGAAATTCCATGACTTCAAAATTTTGAGCTTGGATCCAAATCTAACAGACAGCTGATATTCTACAGCTATAATCTGAATTTAAGTAATATATATCAAAATGTTTCAAGGCTATTTGAGCCTCCTTTCTAAAAATTTAGTTCCAAATTGTATTTTTTTAGGGCGGTGGGGGATTTCATGATGGTTGGTAGATGTTTAGGTTGGTAGACTTAAATGTTTGGCACTGTAAAAAAAAAGTAAGAAAAGATCTGTCTTCAGCAATAGTGCAAAAGCCAATATGGCTCACTGGATACAACAGAGGAAAACATCTGAACAGAAGAAAAATGGAAAGAAATGGGTTGCTATCTACAATGTCAGAACAAACTGGCTTTGAGCCAGTCACTTTCTCTCAGCCCAACCAACTTCACAGAGGTGTTGTTGTGGGGTTGGAAAGGAGGAAAGGTGTTGGATATGTTAACTGCCATGAGTTATTTCTAAAAATAATAAAGGCAATAAATGAACAATTGTAAATAAATAAATAACTCTTTAAAAGGCACAGCTGCCCTTTTATGTTCACCTACATAGAATTAAGTTCTGAACAAGCATACAGGGAACTACAATTTATAGAAATAGGGTAACAGATGGCTTGCTAGATAACAATCATACTAAACAGATAATATTCCTGAAGTTGCTATTTTTTGAATCATATATTACTCCATTTTAGTCCCAATGTTTCTGGCTATCATGAGTCATTGTACTTCTACTGTTCCAAAAACAGGATCGTTAGTGAATCATCTAGTGGAATATTATAAATGAAACCAATCTTACAATAAATAACTGAAAAATCATACACAGAGTAAATTATTAAGTAATATGCTGTATAGGTATGACTCTGTTAAGAAAGGTAGGGTTCATTTTTGTTCGTGCTGAATGATGATGTGTCATCTGCGGCTTACGTTTGGCACAAATAAATCTGAAATAGGCTTAGAGCTTGAAAGAACTAGGTGATTTAATCTGCAGACTAGAAGAGTACCATAAGAGCATTAGATGGAGACTGAATGTAACACCTAAGAAGCCAAACATTTCTTGTTGCTAGTTGGATGTAAGTTAGTCAACCAAGTTGTTTGAAAAAGGTAAACAGGGTTTGATACCTGAGAGGAAAACCACCAGGAAATGTTAAAGCCATGTAGAGAAAGCAGGTAAGTTGAAGAAACATACTTGAATAAAATAATAGCAAAGCATTTTAGCCAACAGGACAGCTTCTTCCAACTTAAATTAAAGAAAAAGAGATTTTGAAGGTTAGGAGAACATGAAAAGCATCTTCTTGGTAGTAGGAACAATCTGATCATTGAACTTATTACCTAGAAGAAATATGTATTAATCCTTATTGAAAATTTTCAACCACAAATTGAGGCTTTGAAGAAGAGATTGGACTGCCATTTGTCAAAAATGGTGTAGGGTCTCTTTCTTGGTGGGTGGGGGGTTTGGACTAGATGACCTACAACGTCCCTTCCAACTATGATTATTTGTTACCCTGTTAAAATTCAATAGCTTAAGTATGGCTTTTATCTAGACTTTCTGTATTAAGGAAATCGGTCAATCTCCTGTCTGATTCTCAGGATTTTATGAGCTTCATAGGCATCTTGTCAATTAAGTGAAGATTTGGTAGTTGGTCAACCTGAAAATTATAGTAGTTTAATAAATAAGTTAGTATTTGTCAGTGTGTGTCTGGTTGCCAATGGAGTTTCATCATGTCCAAGAAATTTTTAAATATCACATTTGTCTGTACAGAAGATATTTAAAAATTTTAGGTGATATAATAACATGTTAGAATAAAAATTGGCATATATTTTGAGCATCACTTAAAAATATGATGACCTTATATTTTTTCCAATTAAAATGTTCCCACCGTCAAAGGCCTAAACAGTTCTGAGACTGGGTATATCAAAATAACTTCCTTTTATGTAAGCTTCTGATACTATCCTTATGTTTTTCAGAAATCCTTATGTTTTTCACTTATCCCTTTGGGACAAGTTATTCTCTGCTGCTGTACTATTCCATCTCCAAAGAGGCTGTCTTGGCACCAAGGTGTCTGCAGAATCTGCCAACCAGATATTATTTTGCAGTCTGCACTCTTTGTATGCCCTTGTGGACATTTGTGCAAGGGCAGTTCCATGTAGAGCTTCTAAGAGGACCAAAGCACAGATCACTATAGCAAACTCCATCATTTCTAGAAAGGATTGTAGCTATTATGCAGCAGCTGGCATTGGACAAAGCCTGGATTTCAATAGCCATGTGATTTGGCAGTGACTAGCTTGCCTAGTCACTAAGTTCTTGGCTTGCATCTGGTTTGAGTGTATTGAATCACATTCAGTTGCCACCAGATTCAAACAATAGTTTCAGTTGAAAGAGTGACATCAGCATCACAATGAGATTAAACCACAAACTTCAAATATTCGTCCAAAATAACCAAATAGGTATCTCACAAAGTAACCAAAGATCTTTCTTTACCAAAACAGAACTTAATTTAGATTTGAAAGATGTTTAAAAGCAATCATGTCAACCTTCATGAACTTAATTTAGATTTGAAAGAAGGTGTTTAAAAGCATTCATGTCAACCTTCCATGTTATATCCTCAGTTCATAGATTAAATAGGATTTCAGCAGGATTTCCTAAATCCAGTACTTGGAAAGCCTATCACATCATTCAGAAATCCTGAATCCATCTTACCTACGTGTAAATGCCATAACGCTACCTTGCTTCATAATCTACTTGCCTTATGCCAACCAGATGTGTAATGATGAGTCCAAAATTGATATAATAGAATAACAGAGTTGAGCGGGACCTTGGAGATCTTCTAGTCTAACTCACTGCTCAAGCAAAAGATCCTGTACTATTTCAGGATAATTGGACAAATCAGACAAGTGGATGTCCAACCTCTTCTTGAAAATCTCCAGTGATGCAGCATCCACCTCTTACTGATTAATTGTCCTCAGGAAATTTCTCCTTAGTTCTAGGTTAGTTCTCCCTTTGATTAGTTTCCATCTATTGCTTTTTGTTTTGTCTTCAGGTGCTTTGGAGAACAGGTTGAACCCCTCTTCTTTGTGGCAGCCCCTGAGATATTGGAACATTGCTGTCATGTCACCCGTAGTCCTTCTTTTCACTAGTCTAGACATTAGTCTAGACATCCGTGCAATCATTCTTCATATATTTTAGCCTCTAGGCCTCCCAATCATCTTCACTGCTCTTCTCTGTAGTCTTTCTAGAGTTCAACATGTTTTTACACAATAGATGCTTTTATATCATAGATACATTCATCAAAAGAAACCATCCTGAAAAGCTTCCAACATTCACATTCCTACCACCATCTGAAGGCAATTCATCAAGGTCATTTTTGACAATTATATCAAATAAACTAAACCAAATAACTCTTTTATTTTAGCTATAATCAAGATACCGAATTTCAAGCTAATTCAACATGCAAGCAGAGCAGAGTATTTGCATTGTAGATGAGCTTTCAATAAGGATTTCAATTAGTTTTTATTTATTGTTTCAGAAAACAATTGAACCAGGTCTATTGAGAGAGACAATAGTTTTACAGCTGGTATACAATGTCATTATTTAAAAACAGAAAGGCCAATAGCTTAAGAATGTAGCTTCTTTCTGCAGATTAAATAAATCTATACATATCTACACGATACAATCCTAAACAATTATACTTGCATGTTTGCTGTGGTGAGAATATTTGCACTCTAGATAAACATAGTAAGCATCAAACCTACCTTTGGGCTTGAAAGCTGCAAATATTGGTGGCAATATGCTATAATATCTACTCAAAAAGATAAAGTAAGAGGAAGCATTATTTGGCAACTATGTGGCTAAAGCATCTGCAGTATCTTGTTTATTATTATTAAATAAATTTATATAGCTGCCCAACTCACACCTAAGTGTTGGTATTCCAGGAAGCTTACAACAACAAAAAATCCACCACATAATAAAAACCCATAAGATAATCTACACACACCTCTATACACATAGTAGCAATAACACAATCAGCATTTAACCAGTTCCATCTCCATCTCCATGCTCACTGACAAAACCATGTTTTAGGATTTTTGGAACAGCAGCCAGGGGGGGACCAACCTGACCTCGATGTTGAGTGATGTTCCATAAAGAAAGGGGCAATACCAAGAAGGCCCTTTCTCATGGTCCCACCAGATGTACATCCCACTCAAAGAAAATATCTTCCCATTATTGCGGGCTAGGTAGATGTAATAGGGCAGGAGTGTCAAACTCAAGGTCCGTAGGCCAGATGCAGTCCGCGGGGTGCTTAGATCTGGCCTGTGGGGCCAACCTGGAAATTGTGAAGGACCGTCCCGCAGTACCTTTCTCAGCAAAAATAGAGCTCATGAGGGCTGCCCTCCCAAGCTTCATTTTTGCTGGCAGAGGGTTGCAGGATACCTTCACAGCAGAAAACAGAACTTGTGAAGGCTCACGTGGCCCTCCCAAACTCTGTTTTCACTGGCCAAGCGTTGCAGGATGTGATGTTGAGCTGGCAATGCCTACCCTGGCCACACCCATCCTGGCCCTCTGAGATCAAATACAACCCTGATGCAGCACTTAATGAAATCAAGTTTAACATCCCTGTAATAGGGGAAAGGAAAATAACCTTCCAATAAATCTTAGTTATGCTGGTTTCAAATAACACTCTGAAATTCTTTTCTAAGCTTCCCCACAGAAGAACAAGAGAGAAAATTCTTCAGACATTTCTTATCATGAAGGGATACACAATTTAAGTTGCGGGGGTGGAAAGAGGAAATTTGGGAGGTGGAAAGAGGAAATTTGGGAAAGCTCAATTTAACTACAAGCCAACAGAGAGAAACTAGTTGATCGGCACTAGCTAGTCGATCACAGCCATCCATTTATTGAAAATAAAATCACAGTGCATTGATATACAGGGTGTAGGGACAGCAACCTACTTTGCATTGCAATTTAAAAGAGGTTCACTTTCATTAATGAGTTTTTTTTTTAATCTGGGCTCATGGTCGGTCTAAGAGTGGTAGGGTTGAGAAGCACTTTAGGCTTAAAATCCAAAAGATGTTTTGGAATATATGGGACGGCCGCATAATAACTATCTGCAACTTCTTAAACAAAACACATCTTTCCCTGGGTTTTTTTACTTCAAGAAAATGTACAGCTGCTTTAAAGGACTTGCTGGAAGGTGCTATATTTTCTTCCATGTTCTGGACATTTTTTTACTGTAAATCCACAAGTTTTTCTACAGTCTGACTAGGCCACTGTTCAGTGAGAGATTATTAGGGGACATCAAACAAGGCTGGAAAATCAAAGAATATGGGGACTCAATTGTAAGGGATGTAAATTTAGGAAAGGATACTGAGGTTTTGAAAGGTCAGGTGTCTGCCAGGTGCTACTGCCAGCAGAGACAAGAAGCATATTCTTAAGGTAGTCAAGAATGCCAGCAAGGGCTGTGCTGTTGATGCTATTATATATCCTGGTACAAATGATCTGTCCCAGAAGGATGTATTTTCTGTTCAGAAAGACTTCCAGAGCTTGGGGTATGAACTTAGTAATATGGGCTGTAGGCTTATCTTTTCAGAGGTTCTACCAGTATACAAGGAACAAAAAGGGAAAGGGCAGCGTGTAGCAGAGTTTAATGTGTGGCTAAAGGAGTGGTGTAAAAGGGAAGTCTTCGGTTTTATTAGTCATGATGTCTGCAGCTGGTCCAATGAAAAACTGTACAAAAGAGATGGTTTGCATCCATCAAAGAAAAAGACTTAGTTACTTGGCATTAAAGTCACAGATTTCCTGGATAAACATTTAAACTGAACAGAGGGGACAGAGAATTAATGGATTCACAACATATCTGTCCCCAGCAACCTAAAACTAATAAGGATACCAGTGCAGGCAAAATAGATGTTTGTGCAGGTAAGATTATAAACCTTGATGCCAACCAAAACCAAGCATTTAATAGTGAGTGCCATACCATGTGCACTAATCAAATAGGTAGCAAGAAAGTAGGGGCAGGCAGGCACAACACAGGTTATGTAGGCAGTAAACACAGTGTCAGACATAAAGATCTCAAGTGCCTACATACAAATGCACAGAGTCTGGGGAACAAACAGGGTGAACTCGAACTATGAATACATGAAGGTAAATATGATATAGTTGGAATAACAGAAACTTGGTGGGATGAAACCCATGACTGCAACATACTGGTAGGATACAAACTATTAAAAAAAAAACAACAGACCCCATAAAAGGGGAGGTGGAGTTGCACTGTATGTAAAGGACCACTAAATTGCTACAGAAATGCATGAAACCAAAGATGAAAACTTCCTAGAATGCATATAGCTCAATATACAAGAAAAAAAGAATGGCACGGCCATCAGTGTATATTATAGGCCACCCAATCAAGCAGAAAAAAATAGATGTCCTTTTTGCCAGCCAACTAACAAACATATGCAGGAAACACACTACAATAGTACTGGGAGATTTCAATTATCCTGATATCAATAGGAAAATTAATTCTGCATCAAGTGAGAAATCAAATAAGTTCCTTACCAACCTAGCTGACAACTTGGTTGTCCAAAAGGTAGAGGGTGAAACTAGAGGGACAGCCATACTAGACTTAATTCTTACAAACAGAGAAGAAGTGACAGAGGGAGTTGAAACTGCATGAACCTTGGGTGAGAGTGACCATGTCATACTAGAATTCAACATAACCCAAACATAAGCAACAGAACATAATGACACCAGAGTCTTGGATTTTAAAAGAGCTGATTTCAATAAACTCAGAGAGAACTTGGGAAAATTTCCATGGATGAAAATCCTAAAGGGGAAAACAACTCAAGAATCTTGGGAAACTCTAAAAAGTATGATCATAGAAACCCAGACCAGCACAATACCACTGAGAAAGAAAAACAAGAAATCCAAGAAGAAACCAGCATGGCTGCACAAAGATCTCTCTGGCAAGTTGAAAGAAAAAAAGGACAAGAACAAAAAATGGAAAGAAGGACATACAACTAAGACAGAATATCAGCAGATAGCCAGAATCTGCAAAGACAAAGTCAGGATAGAAAGGCTCAGAATGAACGAAGACTTGAAACAAAAGTCAAAGATAATAAAAAAAGTTTCTTCCAACACATGAAAAACAAGAAAGAAAATCAAGGAAACAGTCGGTCCGCTAAAGAGAGAAGATGGCAAGGAAGTAACAGGCAACACAGAGAAAGCAGAACTGCTTAACTCATTCTTTGCATCCGTCTTCACGCAAAAAGAAACTATAGCTCAACCCACCAAAAACATAGCTGTAAAAGACAGACCAGAAATAAAAGTTAAAAAAAGCAAAAAAAATAGTAAGAGAACACCTGTCTGATCTTGATGAAAACAAATCACCAGGACCTGATGGATTACATCCCAGAGTTTTAAAGGAGCTGGCAGAGATCTTCTCAGAACCACTGCACCATATCTTTCAAAAATCCTGGAGTACCAGGGAACTACAAGAGGACTGGAAAAGAGCTGATGTGGTTACCATCTTCAAAAAAGGGAAAAAAAACCAGACCCAGGAAACTATAGACCAATCAGCCTAACATCAATACCCAGGAAGATACTAAAAAAGATAATAAAAAAACAGATCTTCCAACATCTAGAAACAAGTAAAGTAATAACTAGCAGTCAGCACAGGTTTGTTAAAAACAGATCATGCCAAACCAATCTTATTTCATTCTTCAACACAGTGACTAAATTAGTAGACTAGCAAAATACTGTGGATATAATATATTTAGATTTCAGCAAGGCATTCAACAAAGTAGACCACAACCTACTTCTTAGTAAGCTAGAAAAAAAGTGGAATAGACCACTAGACTAGATGTACTCGCAACTGGCTGGCAAACCGTACTCAACGAGTAGTCCTTAATGAGTCTAAGTCTACATGGAGGGAAGTAAACAGTGGGGTGACAGACTAGAACACTGGGCCATATCTAACAAAATGAAATTCAATGTAGAGAAAAGTAAAGTCCTACACTTAGGCAAGAAAAACCAAAAGTACCCATATAGACTGGGTGAAACCAGGCTCAACAGCAGTAACTGTGAGGGGGATCTTGGAGTCTTAGTGGACAATCAGCTAAATATGAACCAGCAGTGTGCAGCCGCCGCCAAAAAAGCTAATGCAATCCTAAATTGTATTAACAGAGGGATAGAATCAAGATCAAGGGAAGTCCTAATACCACTCTATAAAGCCTTAGTAAGACCACACCTAGAGTACTGCATCCAGTTTTGGTCACCACATTATAAAAAAGATGTTGAGACTCTAGAAAAAGTACAGAGAAGAGCAACCAGGATGATTAGGGGACTGGAGGTTAAAACATACAATGAACGGTTGCAGGAACTGGGCTTGGCTAGTCTAGTAAAGAGAAGGACCAGGGGAGACATGATAGCGGTCTTCCAATATTTGAGGGCTGCCACAGGGAGGAAGGGGTCAAGCTATTTTCTAAAGCGCCTGTAGGCCAGACAAGGAATAATGGATGGAAACTGAACAAGGGGAGATTTAACCTGGAAATAAGGAGAAACTTTCTGACAGTGAGAACAATCAACCAATGGAACAGCTTGCCCTTGGAAGTTGTGGGAGTGCCATCACTTGAGACGTTCAAGAAGAGATTGGACTGCCATTTGTCAGAAATGGTGTAGGGTCTTCCACTTGGGTGGGGGGTTGGACTAGATGACCTACAAGGTCCCTTCCAACTCTGATTATCTGTTAAATCTGTTAAATATTCTGGAAAACCAAAATGGTAAACCATTCCTGTCCTTCTACCAAGAAAACGTCATGAGCATGTCATTGAAGCGATCAGGAGTCAAATCCAATTCAGGTAAGTCTTTAATTTTACAGTCAATTTGGTGGAAGGCAACAATTTGTAATTAACTATGCTGGGCCTGGGTATTTGCTGAACTTTACCATCTTGCAAATGTCTCATCACCAAACTGTTGCCATTACTTTGACACTGAGATTATTTATACCTATGGCTGAAATGCTGAAATTTTGAGTTTCTTTTTGTAAATGTGCCATTACCAAATTAGGTAATCAAGCAGACACCAAGATCCAAACATTTCAATTCAAAGTATATATATTCTCTACTATTACAACTCTGATGTAATTTTACAATGATTTTGCAAAATAGTAAAATGTTAAATGACTTATGAGCAGAATTACAGAATGGAAAGAGAGCCAACTCATTATCTATCAGGGAAATTCTTACAGTTGGAATCTTTTATATATTTATGAGGTATCTGGTTTCAATACAGATTCCCAAATCTCTGAACTGATGTCAATCATTTGGATGTTCCAGTGTCAACCATGATTTATATCAGAAATTAATGCATCCTAATTTTTTTTAAAAAAAGTAGTAATGATGGGCTTTGAAGATCATTAGAAGCAGGACAAGGCAGAATGATCCCACACCACACATCTGTGTGTGTGAGTGTGTGCACATGTGTACATCCTTTTCTTCCCCAAACCAAGAGTAAGGAAACAAGACAATCTGAACCACCTAAGGTTTGTTATTTCCCATAGAAAGGCAATCAAGGATCTTTTTCCTCTTCCTCTAAGTATCAGGTGGGGTGGGGGGAAGGAAAAATAAAGCTGCTGTTAAGATTGAGAAGGCTCAGAATGATAATCAAGTGTTCCCATCCCCCTCTTCATTTGGAGAAATCTATAAAAGTGTTTGCCAAGACATGGGAGCAGACAAATGCAGGGCATTCTAGTGGATAACATTAGGGAGGGGGAAAATCTTGAAAGGACTTGAAAGTGACAAAGAGGTCATTACTAAGGACAATATGGAATAATAGAGTCTTAAAAAGAATCCTTAAAAGTTAAAGTCATCAGACTCTTTCCTGATTTATGGGCCTCAAAAATTATGTTGTCAAATGTGTGTCTTTTATCAGTAAGAAGCTTTAAAGTGTGTGTGTGTGACATTATTATTATTATTATTATTATTATTATTATTATTATTATTATTATTATTATTATTATTTAATTATCATTTTACTGATATAATTATGTTTAATCGGATATTATATTCCATGCTGCATATTCATCCAAAGAAGAATTGTGGCTGATTCAAATTTACATTAGATTGTATAAACATATTTTACATGTATGCAGATGTAAACCTCATTCTGGTCAGTATTAAGTCGAATTGCATGCCTAAATTAATTCTTTAAAAAAGTTTTTTAATGCATTACTGGATGCAACTCTATACTTTTAAGTGATTGTGAATGGGACCCTGATTTATATCTCATTCTGACCCATAATATGATTTGTTCGGTTTTAGCATAGCATATTACATAAAACCAATCAAGTGCATTTTATTCAATAAATCATTGTGATATCAACCCAATCAATAGGCTTTGAGTGATTAAAGAGACAGGTTTTATAGCTGCAGCCTCCAAATCCTATCCTCAAAACTTGCATTCACAGCTAACCTTTAGGAGAAAGTAGTGGTTGTTATTACTTTCTTGTAGCTTGAGTTGGAATCAGCTGCAGTTATAGCAGCACTATACATATTTTTAAAAAGAAAGAAATAACCCTCCCCAGATTTATATTTGTGATAAAGAAACCCATTCAGGGTTGTCAAACTGGAGGCCTGTGGGCCGGATGCATCATGCGTAGGCACCACCATCCAGCTCTACAAAGGGAAAAACATCGTGAAACATCACATGAGGGCAACGTGACTCAGGGAGTTTGACACCTGTGGCCTAGGGGTGCTAAAAAGCTTTATTTATCTAACAGGCCTCACTGTAGAATCTGAGCCATTCACATATAAGTTTATGGGTAGCTTTTGAATTTACTAAGTTTAAATAAATGGATGAACTATATGAGCTGCTAATGGGAATTTATCTCAGATTTCCTGTCAAAGTCTCTTCCAAATTTCTTGCCAACCCAAGATAAAAAAGAACTGCCCACATTACTTAGCTGCATAAAGTGCTTGTAATATTTGGAACACAAAGGTGTACAATTCAGCAACTGTTCGCTTTTTAGCTTTTTTTATTGCCCCTTAAAACCATTCAAAACATTCAACTATCCAACAGCGCATAACTTACGTCACAAAATAATTGATAACATTCAAGTCATAAGATCATCAACCACAACTGGGGGCCCCCAGTCCACAAAAACTATTTATCACATTGACCCTTGGTCCAAACTTAATTCTGAATAGGGATGTTATAACTGTATTAGCTGATTCTATTCTTCGCAACTTAGAACCATTGACAGTAAGCCAGTATAGAAATGCTTCCAATAAATCAATCAATAAACAAGTTAATTGGGGGCAGGGGCAGAAAAAGGAAAAGCAAAGCACTTCTTTATGTTGGCAAGAAGGCTACATAACTATGGCCATAAATTGAGCCTGACTTCAAAGAATATTTCCCTTTTTGTAAAGCCCTTTTTGTCTGATCTATTGATCCATTGTTGAATCTGATGAACTAGTCCTAGGATTAGTTAGTTAAAGGACTAGGGGGGACATGATAGCAGTGCTCCAATATTTGAAGGACTGCCACAAAAAAGATGGAGTCTACCTATTTTCCAAAGCACCAGAAGGCAAGACAAGAAGCAATGGATGGAAACTAATCAAAGAGAGAAACAACCTAGAATTAAGGAGAAATTTCCTAAGAGTGAGAACAATTAACCAATGAAAGGGCTTTCCTCTAGAAGTTGTGGTTCTCCATCACTGGACGTTTTTAAGAAGAGATTGGACATCCATTTGTCTGAAATGATATAGGGCCGTGATGGCAAACCTATGGCACGTGGGCCATAGGTGGCACATAGAGCCATTTGTGCAGGCATGCGAGCCCCAGCCAAACTTACCTGCACTGCACATGTGAGCGCCCGTTTGAGTCTTTTTTGTCCTCCCGGAGGCTCAAGGGAAGCCTCTGCTGCCTTTGGAGCCTGAAAAAAGGGCCCATTTTGGCACTTCCGGTATTTCCAGAAATACCGGAAGTGCCGAAACCAGAAGTGCCGAAATGGGCCCGTTTTTCAGCCTCCAAAGGCTGCAGAGGTTTTCCTCGAGCCTCCAGGAGGGCAAAAAAGGCCTCAAATGGACTGAAAATCAGCTGGGTATGAGCAGTGCAGGTAAGGGGAGGTTGCACATACATGCGGAGGGAGGGCAGGTGCACTGCATTGTGGGTGCATGCATGCGCTTTCGGCACACAACAAAAAGGTTTGCCATTACTGATATAGGGTCTTCTGCTTGAGCAGGGGATTGGACCAGAACAGACGTCCCCAATTCCTGATCCATGGATCATCACTGGGCCACAGCATGCCAGAAACTGGGTTGCACAAACAAGCAAAGCTCTATCCGTGGGATGCAGGCAGCCCATGAAACCATGCTCCCTCTGGGTCGCAGAAAATCTTCTCTCCATGGAATCAGTACCTGGTGCCCATAAGGTTGGGAGCCACTGGACTAGAAGACCTTCCAACTCTTGTTATTCTGAATAGTCCTTTGAATTTTCTTGGCTAGATTTCCATAGTGGTTTACCTGTGCCATCTTCCAAGAGTGGAAATAGAGTGACTGGCCCAAATTCCCCCAGTAAACTTTATGCATAAGGGGGAAGTAGAATTCATAATCTCTCAAGTGCTAGTCTTGTGCTTTAACTATATCATCACACTGGCTCTCTATAAAGTCATATAAATGAGCAGGCAACTCATTCCTATTTTTTTTTTCATGGACAGGTATTGATGGTTCTTTTTTCTATAGTTAACATTATATTTAGGCAATTCCCCAATCATTTTCAACTGTTACTCTGTGCAAAAACGGAAGCGAATCCATCTGGAATAGGGATGATGGCTTTGAGCTTTAGAACCATTAATGTTTCAACAAAACCATGTTCAGCAAAATCTAACTTGGAAAAGATATAAAGACTGAATAAAAGGCTGGTCTAATGTTCTGTGTTAGGATCAAAAATATATTATTTTCCCATGTAATAAAATATAAAAGATGATAGAAAAAGGAGCAAGGGAACTTGCAATTAATCATACAGGTAGTCCTTCACCTATGACCACAATGGAGCCCAAAATTTCCATTGCTAAGCAAGACAGTTGTTAAATAAGTTGCATCCCATTTATGAACTTTTTTTGCCACAGTTGTTGAGCGAATTACTGCAGTTGTTAAGTGAATCATGTGGTTATTAAGCAATTCCAACTTCCCTTCTAGATTTTGCTTGCAGGAAGACAGCTGAGAAGGTTACAAATGGTGATCATATGACCTGGGCCAGTGCAACTGTCATAAATACATGCAAGTTGCCAAGCACCCAAATTTTGATCATGTGACCATGGAGATGCTGCAATGGTTGTCAATGTAAAAACTGGTTATAAGCAGGGGTGGGCTTCAAAAATTTCAGCAACCGGTTCTCTGCTCGGTTGCTAGGTGGGGGTGGGCATGGTGGGCATGGCCTAGTCGGCCTCCTGCACCATGGCGCTGAGGTGTTTTTGCCCTGCCCGGTCTCCAAAGCCTTTCCTCAAGCCTCTGGGAGGGCAAAAATGGCCTCCCCCAGGCTCTGGAGGCCCTCCAGAGGCCAGAAATGGGCACTTTTCTGGCCTTCCAGAACTTCCAGGCGGCCTGTTTTTTGCCGTCTGCACAGACCCTGGCATCCAAAACGGACCACATGGGGATTCCTGGGAGGGGCAGGCAGGGCCAGCCAGGAGTGGGATTTACCGATTCAGTAAACCGGTAATTAAAAATGGTAAAATTAGCTACCGGTTCACCCGAACCGGGTTGAACCAAGTGCAGCCCACCCTTGATTATAAGTCACTATTTTTAGCACCATTGTAACTTTAAATGGATGGTTGTAAATTGAAAACTACTTGTATTCTGAATTAGTCTATATTCAACTCTTCTGACAAACAGAATTAGGAAATACTACTCAATAGTACAGCATCCCAAATATGTTGCATATGTAGATGGAGCTCAAGTTTAAACCCAAACCTAAGCCCAGCCCCAAAAGTGTTAAAATTTCTCTGCAGTCACATAATGCCTGAACAAGAAAGATGCGTTGAAGCTGAAAATTACTTACCTCTTCAGCTATGCCTGTGGCTATGACAGCTTGAAGGACACACTCCAATGTGCAAAGAATGGCCTCCTAGTCCTTGCAGTATTCTGCTTCTGCTTCTCTGGGTGTTTCCTGACTGCCATTTCATTCCGTGTCTCACAAGGAGACCAAAGGCAGAGAGGCAGCTTCCCCTCCCTGGATCCATTTACAGATCCTAAAATATTTGCCACAGAGTCTGGCATTCTTATTTGCAAACAGCCATTTGTGTTCAGGACAGTTCAGGGTGGTTTTGTGGGATTAATGAAGCAATGCAGATCGAATTCTTAAATCTCTGACCTTGACCAATGACTGCTCTTCCTGTTGACCTGGTGTCTTCTGACATGCAATTTTATGTCACTGATTTTATCACTTCCTGCCCAAAGATCAGAGAAACCTAATTTCCTTTTCTGCAGCTGTACTTTTTTTTTGCAAATGATTCTAGAAACTTTCTCCATCTTTCCGCCTGATTATGGAGTCTCAATTTCCCCCTCCTTTTTTTTTTTTCCATTGAGCAAAATCTGGTTATCAAATCAGTGGAATATACCACCAAGACACTGGATATTGAGTCAGTGTCTAAGTCAAATTAATTTTAGCAGTCCATTTGGATGCCATCATGTGGATAATAGTTAAAGTTATAGTCCAAAATTTATTCCAATTTATTTGTTAACTGTGTTTACTGGGCAGCATGGAATTGCACCTTACAGAATTCTTATTCAACAATTATTAAAGTTGGTGCATGGGACACCATCTGACTGGTTAGGGAGGACTTTTGATTTAATCTGGTTATGCATGCAATATACTATTAAATGAGTACCAAACATTACTAAACAAGAAAGCACTATAGTGCAGTACAGGAGTGTCAAACTCAAGGCCCACGGGCTGGAACTGGCCTGTGGGGTGCCTAGATCTGACCTGCAGGGCCACCCTGGAAACAGTGACCAGGGTCCCTTTGCCAGCAAAAACAGAGCTCAGGAGGGCCACATAGTTGCCGGAGGCTGTCGCAGCCTAAAACAGAGCTCGGGAACCAGTTTTTGGTGGCAGAGTGGTCGGGTTGTCACAGGCATCCCTGACATGAGTGACATCAAGCTTGCCACAACCACTCTGGCCATACCCACCTGCATTATTTCTTTTACAGCCTGGTCTAAATGTCTTCTGATCCTTACAGTACCATTGAATCTGTGTAGTTTTCTTTCTTCATCTGTCTCTGAAGGACAGCCATATTGCTATTACAAAGTCAACAAGGAATCCAGTGGCACTTGAAAAATTAAGAGCCCTATTATGACTGAAACTTTTATGGAATAGAATCTATTTTATCAAATGCAGTCAGTCTTACTCTCAATTGGCACATATATGCATACATAAATATTGCTACAGACTGGAGGGAACTTGTAAACAACACAGGAAAAATCAAAGCAATTTCTCAAAGAAGCCAAAAAAGAAAAACAAGAAAATGCAAATAAGCAACTTTTTTCGGGGAACCATTTTTCCGAGAATCTGAACTGGGAATCACAACTGCACTGCCTGCAGAAGTGCACATATGTTTAACTATATTTTAAAACCAGAACCTGTCAGCCTTTTTATTCATGTGGTATTACCATAAAATTGTGGAAACATATGCATTACAGATGTATATGAAAGAACTTCCTTTTCCCCCTTATCATTATATTAACTATAAATATATATTTTAAAAATCTGTAATCACGAAAGCAGGGGAATTCTGTTTTTGCGATTCGGTTACAATTTGCATATAAAAAGGAATATAATGAACAGTAGCAGAACTGGAAAAAGAAAACTCTCCCCAAACTCCATGACATTTACAATGTCCAATACATAAATGTATAGGTTTATTATTATTATTATTATTATTATTATTATTATTATTATTATTATTATTATTATTATTATTATTATTATTATTATTATACAAAATCAATCCACTGCAGGATGCAGTTATCTTAATTGATGGTTATGGACTATAATCATCCATACTGGTCTTGTAAGCAGACAGATGTTTGCTTACTTTCCAGTCCAGGGCTGAGAAAATGATTCAACCAGGTAGCTTCCGTGCTTACTAAAACTTGCTGCTCTGTTCCAAATCCAGTATCTTCATGATGACACTACGCTGGTTGTTGGGCTGAAAGTGTATAACTGGCCCTAACTCATCTAGGCATCTTCTGTGCCTAAAGGAGGGTCTCTCCACTGTTAGACCAACACTTTATCCGTTATATTCCACTACTTCCTGTGAGGGGGCCACGGGGGCTCACATGATAAGATGCTGGGCCTGCGTGCCGCTGAGGTTGGCAGCTTGGTAATTCAATTCCATGAGTGGAGGGACAAGAAAGGAGCCTCCCCCGATTGCCTTCTGGCATTCAGGCGTCCCATGGGTAAAAAATTCCTGTCACAGCGGCAGCCAGCCCCCTCAGTGATCCCTGGCTAACACATGCCATATACTAAATAAATAACTTCCTGTGAAGCTCAAATACTTTGGCCATCTAATGAGAAGAGACGACTCACTGGAAAAGCCCCTGTTGTTGGGAAAGATTGGAGGGGAAGGCAGAGGATGAGATGGTTAGATAGTGTCACTGACGCAGTGGGGATGAATTTGGGAAGACATTAGGAGACCATGAAGGATGGGGGGAGGGGCTGGCATACTATGGTCCATGGGATTGTGAAGAATCTGATCGAACTTAGCGACTGACCAACATAAAAAGCTCCCTGTAGATACATACAGGATGTACAATCATTTAGCAGCCTTTCAAAATTACAACAGCACTGAAAAAGTGACTAAGGACCAGTCCTCACACTTATGACCATTGCAGCATCTCCGCAATCATGTGATGAAAATTCAACTAGTGTGCATTTACAAGAGTTGCAGTATGCCAGGATCACATCATGTGATCACCAGTGAGTCCTTCCCAGCAGGCTTTTGACAAACAAAGCCAATGGGGGGAAGCCAGATTCACTTAATGACCACCTGATTCATTTTACAACCACAATGATTTACTTAGCAAGTGTGGCAGAAAAAAGATCATAAAATCGGGCATGACTCATTTAACACTCTCTTTGCTGAGCAACAGAAATTCTAGTCCCAACTGCATTCATTAAGTTGAAGGCTACCTATATCAACTAATATAAAAGCAATATTGACAATCGAAGTATTGGGGGGGAAAACCTGCCTGCATTTATTGGAAACTAAAAAATAATAATATAAAGTCATGTTTTTAATGGGCTTATTTTAAATGAGACTTCAGATTTACATCTATAAAATCTTGTAATACGAATTGGAGCCAAAATGCTTTCCAAATATTGCAAGAGAAACAGCTTCTCAACAAATCCGCCATCTTCATATTCCAGAAAAAATAATATTTTGCTGCTAGAATCCTCCCAGTTTTGAGTTGGGCAGGGAGAGAGAAGAATTTTTTTTTTAAAAAAAATCCAAACATCTGCTGCTTAAATGCTTTATGCTAAAGAAAATTAAATGTTCTTCAAACTGGCTTGGAAAATTTATATTGAGAGTCATCATGAATATTTAAAAGAAGGAGCAAATCACTGTTTGTGATGGACCCATGTCATAAACAACAGCAGTCAAGGATAGTATCATGCTGTTGCCGTAACAACATGGTTTATTCCTCTAAGACATGAGCAAACAATTTCTCATGCAGGGTGTTCAAAAAATTCTTGGAAAGACAGCTCATTGTTTTGAATCTTTATCTGAACATGCTGCAGCCTACAATTATGATGTCTTTACTCTATTACAATTATGACTCAATTATGTAAACTGATAAGGGGAAAATCTAAGATAAAATTCCAGACCTAGTTGTCCAGTTTTCTTTTGCCTTTATACTACATTTTTTCAGTAAGCTATTAGGCTTATTTTGGTTGTTTTTCTACACCACTTAAGAGACATTTCACTGCAGGATTTTATAAATGCATAAATAAAGGGAGTTGAAACCCAACATATCAGATATCAGGCTTCACACTAAGTCCGGGCACTAATTCCAGCTCTCCAAAATCTCATCCTCTTATTCAAGGAGTGGCTTGCTTAGCAGAAAGCTTCTTGATACAATCCAGGCCAATTATCACAGAACAAAGCTAAACACACGTAGAACATTTATCCACAGCAGCATGTAAGCCCACCTTCTAGGTATTCAGTTTTAGTATTATTTTTTTTCCCCTCTTGCTTTTTGGCTGATCTCTTGATGATCTTTATGGCATCTGACTCATAATGACACAATAGTTAACTCTTCAGTATGAGAACTACTAGTTCCTACCTCATCACAGCTTCCTTCCACACATCAAAAGCAGAGGTGATATTCAGCAGGTTCTGACCAGTTCTGGAGAACCAATAGTGGAAATTTTGACTAGTTCAGAGAACTGGCAAATCCCACCTCTGACTGGCCCCTCCCTCATCTATTCTCTGACTCCCGAGTCCCAGCTGATCGGCTGGTTCTTCTTTTGTTGCCCTGCACAGGAGAATAGAGCTAGAAAGCAGGTCAGTGGGGTGGGGAAGGAATGGGATTTTGCAGTATCCTTTCCCCTGCCACGCCCACCAAGCCACGCCCACCAAGCCACACACACAGAACTGGTAGTAAAAAAAATTGAATCCCACCACTGATCAAAAGGCTTGGAGGCCTGTGGTAGTAGAGGTGGTCTTCTGCAAGGCAATTGTTAAGTGAGTTTTGGCCCATTATATGATCCTTCTTGCCACAGTTATTAAGTGAATCATTCTGATTGTTAAGTTAGGAACATGGTTGTTAAGTGAATCTGGATTCCCCATGGACTTTGCTTTTCAGAAGGTTGCAAAAGATTGGCCCCAGGACATTAGAACCATCATAAATTTTAACATGTCAGTTGCCAAGCATCCAAATTTTGATCACATGACCATGGGGATGCTGCAACTGTCATAAGTGTGAAAAATGGGCATAAGTCATTTTTTTCAGTTCTGTTATTGAATGGTCACTAAATGAATAGCTGTGAGGACTACCTATAGTAAAAATCAAGGCTTGAAAGAAAGAAAATGGGAAAGGGAAAAAAAATTAGAGAGCTATTAACTTGCAATAGTTTATTTACTCTGGATGAGACAGTTTTGACTTCTTTTAGAATTACAGAAAATAGGATTCCCTCCCCACCCCACAGATATCTGTGGGTTCCTTCTGCATGAATGAAATATGAGCTACGAGTCTGAAATTCCTCATCACTCTCATCAAATGAATACACTGCAAATACTTAAACATGATGGCACGAAAATTACACCATGAAAGCAAGAAGTCAAAAGGTGACAGTGAAATAGATGGCATATAGATTTAATGAATAAAAATATAAATAAAAGTGATTTAAAAGAAAAAAGAAAAACTTCAAATAGCATCATATTTAAATATGAACTAGATAAACTTTAACTATAAGAGACTAAAAACTCAGAGCCATTAAGAAACCTGAAGTTGAAAAGAAATTATAACATCAAAGATAAATTCAGAGAATGGAACAAGGATTCAGGATTTTTTTTCCAGAGCTCTGCAAAGAATTTATCTGCTATTCTCGACATCTGGCACCTACACCTGGACACCTACTTAGTGTCTAGCTTAATAAAGACTTTTTAACTGTAGCTGAAACAACAAATTGTACTGTGGTCCTTGAAGAGTAATTTTTTGTGACAATAGCTCTTTTGTCACAATAGCAGGAGATTTACATTTTATATGAGCACCAAATTATTGTCATCAAGAATAATTTTAAAAAATCAGTTGTCTGATTTTTTGTGGCATAAGGAGGGGTGGGAATCTAAATGTTTACATTTCTAGATTTTAAAAAAAATGAAATGAAAAATGTGGATGTATACAATTAATAAAACATACTGGCTTATGTAAGGAGCAAAATGTTTTCCTAAAACTGTCTCTGCACAACAATATGCAAGCAACCCACTAGTTGGGGAATTATAGGAGTTGAAGTCCCCAGATCTTAACGTTGCAATGCTGAGAGACCCTGTGAAGGAATCTTTCTCTTATCGACTAGTTGGTTTCATGTCTCAACATTAATAATGTAGCTCTCACAATTCGCTAATGCAGCATTCCTCATCTCAAAGCTTTCCAAATGTATGGATTTCAGATCCACTATTTTAATGGTTAAGAGGTTGGCCTAAAGACCAGGAGACTGTGAGTTCTAGCTCCATGTTAGGAAAGTAAGCCAAAGAGATAACTTTGGGGCAGTCACTCACTCACACTCAGCCCAACTCAGTTCACAAGTTTGTAGTTGTGAGGAAAATAGGAGGAAATACTATTAAAATTGTCCACCATCTTAAGTTATTTATAAAGTAATACTAATAAATAATAATTTTTCACCCATGATAATGCTAACGGGGTGCTTCAGTTGTCCATTAACAAATGGACTTTGAAAGGAAAGAAGAATATTGTTGTTTTTCAATTTTAGTGTTGAAGAACATTCATGAGAATACCGTGGACAACCAAGAAAACATACATATATACAATCACACAAAAATTGGTAGTGACTAAGTAGAATCCCACTACTGCCATCCAGGTGAAAGGACTCAGTTGTACTGGTGATGAGAACATCTTTGTTAGACTGAAAATCTAGATATGAGGAAATTCATGTAGTCACTAAGGGTCAAAATCGATTTGACTGCACAAAATCAAATTATGTTGTACATGACTCAGAAGTTTACTTCATATATTATACTAAATCATAAACTGTGATTAATAAATAACAGTGGCAAAGTTCATGCAATGGACATCGAACAAGTGACATTATAACACAATCTATCAGCCACAGCATAGTCTTGTGAGACCTGCCCCAAATATTTTGCTTTTCATTTTATGCAATTTCAGATACCCGCTACCTTTTAGAGAAATATTCCTTCCTCCAGACAATTTCTTTTCAGTTAGTCTGGAATATTGAAAATTTCTCTTCCCCACTCAAGATTGTTTTATGCTGAATCCATCAATTTATAATTGCAGCTGTGGTGGGATTCAAATTTTTTTACTACCGGTTCTGTGGGCGTGGTTTGGTGGGTGTGGCAGGGAAGGATACTGTAAAATCTCCATCCCCTTCCCACTCCTGGGGGAAGGGTACCGCAAAATCCCATTCCCTCCCCACCCCGCTAACCTGCTTCCCAGCTCTGTCCTCCTGTGCAGGGCAACAAAAGAAGAACCAACCAATCAGCTGGGACTCCGATCAGCTGGGACTTGGGAGGCAGGGAATAGATGGGGGCAGGGCCAGCCAGAGGTGGTATTTGCTGGTTCCCTGAACTACACAAAATTTCCACTACCAGTTCTCTAGAACTGGTCAGAACCTGCTGAATACCACCTCTGAATTGCAGGTTTCTCCAGATCAGGTCTTGAGCAACCCTTCTTGAAATTCCAAATAATCACTGCACAAATGGATCAGCATTCCCAAATCCAATGCCCCCCCATATGTCCCAGATATCAGTTCCTACAATTCCCAGCTCCCAGCAGAGAGAAGAAGTTCAAAACATTTTGAAGAGTTCTTGGGTGTGGATAATACAGAGCATAGTGAAATGGCAGTTTCATCCAGAAAATGCAGATTTCACTCTTCCAAATCCCCATGAACATCAGCTAGTTCTCAAGTTATAACCACAATTGAGACAAATCTTCTAAAGGAAATTACTAAGTGAGACCATTTTTGCCATAGTGAATTACTGCAGTTAAGTGAATCATGATGTCATTAACTGTCATTAACCAAATTCTGTTTCCTCCATTGATTTTGCTACTTGGAAACTGGCTGGGTAGGTCACCAATGGCAATCACATGACCATGGGACCTGCACCCAGCATAAATATATATCAAGTTCCACAATTTTGATCATAGAGATGCTCTGATAGTTGTATGGTTTGAGGATTTTTATTTTCTTGTATAAAGCAGAATATTATCTCAATATAAGAAAATGGAGTGTTGGCTTTAGCCAACAGGTAAGAAAAGAACAGCAACATCAATTCATAACTTTATGAATTGATACCTATAACAGGACATCAAACTAAGTCAAAAAAATAACTTCTACCGCTTTAACAAATGATGAAAATCAAGGAATACTATGATAAATAACAAGAAAGCTATTTTCATTAAAAAGCAGAGGAAAAACTTCAGACACAGTAAAAAAAAATCTGCCAAAATTTATTTATTTCTAGCACTTTCAAAAGAAATTACTCTTACAAATTAATAAATTTAATCTGACTTTTTAAATTTACATTTTAATTGAAGTAATTATTACTGGCATTTAAACAGCATTTCACAAAAAAACTCCTGTCTCCCCCAATACTCACTGAATGTATTAATTACTGCTAAGAATTTTAAACAATTTTGTAAATGAATTCCTAAGAAAAGAAAGCACACCTATTTGGTCTTAACTGATTAAAAATAGAAAGATTTCCCCATCCATTTCTAAATTGATTGCAGGCCTCCCCTGTCTATAAATTTTCTCTGCAAAACTATTTGAAAGAAGCTCTCACCTTAATAGTTGATAATACTAAGGCTCAGGGGTGGGCTTCTGGGGGTTCGCAGGGGTTTGGGAGAGACCCTAGCTAAGATTCTGTGCAGTTCAGAAAATCCCCAAATCCCACTCCTGGCCCATCCCACCCCATCTCCTCCCAGGAGTCCCCACGTGGCCCATTCTGGATGCAGGTAAGTGCAGGGCACATGCAGAGACTCAGGGAGGGCGAAAAACAAGTTCGGAAAGGCTGGAAATGGGCCCATTTCCAGCTTCCCGAGAGCCTCCCGAGCCCGGGGAGTGCAAAAGCACCCCCCTCTCTGGCCATGATGCAAGAGACCGACTAGGCCACGCCCACCCAGCAACCAGGCAGAGAACCCTTTGCTAAAATATTTGAAGCCCTACCCCGCTAATCCCATAATGTTCCATTTTTTGCATAAATAAAACTAGCAATTAGTTCAAAGTAATCATTTGGGTATGCACTTAATATCTCCTTTATTTATTCTTGGCTTGAATTATTTCAGAAAAATACTTTGATTAGGTAACATAAAAATATGTGAGTGAAAGTTACATTCTTACTCCAACAAACCACACTTATGTTAGTAATGATTATGGCTTCAGCAAAATTGTCAATAAAAAGAAATGATTTGTATATTGTAGAGCAGAGTTCTATCCATATGAACCTGGAAATATAGGTAGACCTTGACTTAGTATCATTCATTTAGTGAACATTCGAATGATACTGAAAAAAATGACATATGGTCGTTTTTCACATTTATGACCATTGCAGCAGCTCTGTGATCACATGATCAAAATTTGGGTGCTTGGCAACTGGCAAATATGTATCACAGTTGCAGTGTCCCAGGGTCACGTAATCATTATTTGTAACATTCCCAGCAGCTTCCTACAAGCAAAGTCAATGCGGGAAGCCAGATTCGCTTAATGACCATGATTCACTTAACAACTACAATCATTAGCAACTGTGGCAAAAAGGTTGTAAAATTGGGCAAAACTCACTTAACAAGTACCTCAGCAATGGAAAATTTGGGTTCAATTGTGGTCATAAATTGACAACTATCTATACTTAAACATACACTCTAAAGCAGAAAGCAAGATATACCCTATTAATTGTAAGGTTTTGCTTGAGTCGAACAAACACAGACTTTTCAAACGTTCATTTATCAACTTATATATGTTTATCAATTAAACACGTGTAATTTATTTCAAAGACTGGATTGTGTAAAAGCATTTAATCAGATTTTTGCTCCTATACACCAAATACTATATGTTAAAAACTTTTGTGTGTTTTTAACCTTCAGTTAGCCCAAGTGGTACATTTTAGTGCAGCAATTTTTGAATCAATGTATCTCAAGTCTACTAACTTTAAAAATGAATACAAAATTCCAGGATCCATTGCTCCCATGGAATTGAAATTTGAAGGCTCTTCAGACCAACTATATATGTAAAATTGTGGCTGCTGCAACAACCCTTTGGTCAGCCATGCTCATGTGACCATGATTTCCAATGTTCCTTGCCAACTACCCCACAAATTTAGTGGGGAAGCCAGTAGGAAGTCACTCTTGCTCCCACCGCTGCTTTGCTCACGTGTGGTCATTCTATCTTTTTAGATAAGTAAATATTGACAAACAATGACCCAATGATCAAGGGCTGTATAGTACTCTCTTAAAATCTAGAACTTCCACATTTAGCACAACTTGTTTGTTTGAGTAAAATGTATACCTTACCTACATGCACGTATTAGCTTACCTGTATGGGGAAAAATAAATACAAATATCAAAGGCACCCCCTAAGATAATCTCAATTGTGAGGAAACTGTATTTTATTTCTCCATCAATAGAGAATCCTCTGTGTGGTCTAGTTGGCATGAAAATTCAGTGGACAGACCAGCTGGTTGGAAAATCAAGTTTTAAAATCCCATGACGTAAGACTAAAAGCTTTAGAAATTCTCAGCCTTTCAGATAATAAGACTGAGGAAGAAAGATATCACTCTTAAAATACCTGAAAGAATGTCACCCAAAAGGCAGCCAAGAAACAGTTTCTCATGTTCCAGAATGTAGCATATAAAATAATAGATTAGGTTCCACAAATGCTGAAAAGAAAAAAGATGAGAAATGGCACAAATAACTTGGTTGCTTTTTTGAACCTGATGGGACAATAGATGCATCAATTCAGCAAGAACTGAATGACACTGCGCTATGTAATGATAATATTAGATGGTGCATGGCTACTTCAAAGCATAGGACAAAGAAGCAGAATTTGGGCCCACTGGGTTTATTTTATTTTTTTCCTTCTGTTCAATCATGTCCAATTCTTGGAGATTACATAGACAAGTCCCTGCAATTTTCTTGGTGAGATTTTTCAGAAATGGTTTGCCATTGCCTCCTTCCTATGGCTGGGAGAAAGTAACTGGCATAAAGTCACCCACCTGGCTTCATGTGAAGATAGGACAAGAACTCTGGTTTCTCAAGGTCTTCTGGTTTCTAGTGTGATGTCTTAATCACTACATCAAGCTGGGTCTTATTTATAGTTCTACAATATAAACATGGGAATAATAAATCCTCTCCTCAAAATCCAATGCTTCTGCTCAGGAAAAATTACCTTTCAGCTTCAAAATTTCTGCTATATTGAATTATACCAGATAGATTTTCATAAGAGTGATTTTTTTTTTACTAGATCCATCTAGATTAAGGCTATTTCTTTATTTGAAAAATATTTGAAAATCATGTTGTGCATATTAATTTTAATCCCATTTATAACATTATTGGAGGAAGAATTATCTCCACCATGGTACTATACCCACAGCAAAATACTTTCTTTGAACAAAATACAGCATAATATATTGTACCTGTTATTTCTTTAGCTTTAAGCCTCACCTTATATAAAATTGTTCTTTTACACAGTGAGATTTTTCTAAGATTAGGTAAAACAAAGAACAATTAAATTAACTGCTATTTATTTGTCAGGGGTCTTCATCTGACTAACCCTTTCCAACTCTAATTTGTAAAAAGAAGTTCTAATCATCAAATCTGGCATATAAGCAACCAAGTATTGGTGGGTAATTCCTCTGCTGATCTTTTATCATCTTCGTCTAAAGACAGGAACTGAATTATTAAGAGTAATTCATTCCATTTATCCAATAAAAATTAATACACAGTGTGTGGTTCTCCTTCAGCTCTTCATTATGCAGAGGGTTGAAGTCACACTGTTCCAATGCACTTCATCATCTCCTCACAAAAGCAATTTTGCTGCTGAAACTGCTCTCAGTGAAATCAACCAGCTTTAAAATCATGCCGTCTTCTAGATTTATTTTTGTGAGAGAATGAGCTTCAAGGGGTTAATTTTACTGAAAATCTCTTTGATGTAAAACACAAACACTACAGGTAATCCTTGAACCCAGCAATTATGGTGGTAATCAGTGGTGGTGGTTATATGATGGTAGTTCTGAGTCTTGATGGCGCAGTGGTTAAGAGTGCAGTACTACAGGCTACTTCTGCTGACTGCTGCTGGCTGCCTTCAATTTGGCAGTTCAAATCTCACCAGGTTCAAGGTTGACTCAACCTTCCATCCTTCCGAGGTTGGTAAAATGAGGACCCAAAATTGTTGGGGTCAATATGCTGACTCAGTAAACCACTTAGATAGTGCTGTAAAGCACTGTGCAGTATATAAGATTAGGACTGGTACAAAATAAGCTTACTACAGCCAATTACAAAGTATATTTTGAAAAGCTTCTCAATTTGAACTACAGATATAGATTTAGCTGAGAATTATAGAATATCCTATGAATAATTTGCTTGAGTCAGTGGTGGTAGTTATGTAAATTCAACAGATTTAAATTTCTGTTGTGTGCTAATATGCTTTCAGGAGTACCCTATTAAGGAAAGTTGAGGGATGGTAGTGCAGAAAGCAAGGAGATCACTGCCATCATTTGTCAGGCAACGCAGATGGTCTAAAAGAGCACAACAAAAAAATAAAGCTGGAAGGGGATTCAAAATCTCTCCAAAAGATTTGCACACAAATACTAGCGTGTTTAGGAAGATGTCAAAAATTCATTCTGTTCCCAAATATGATAATGTTGCAGAGATGGCAAAAAAGATCTTTATAAAGGTCTTGAGGAATCTCCAGAAGATTCAAAGCCTGTGGGATTTCCAAGGGAAGGTGTGTTCCATAGTGCAGGGACTTTAACAGAAACGGCACGTTGTTGAGGACACACAAGGTGATACTGTTAGCGGGGAGCTGTTGGAATATGTCTATCCTATCTGCTCTGATGTGCAGATACCTTCTGGGAGATACGATCCCACAGATAACCTTGTCCCATGCCATATAGGGCTTTAAAGGAGGCATTAGAGGGAATCCAAACAATAGCAATAGCACTTCTATAACTCTTCACAACGCTTTACAACCATCTCTAAGCAGTTTACAAAGTCAGCCTATTGCCCCCAACAATCTGGGTCCTCATTTTACCAACCTCAGAAGGATGGAAGGCTGAGTCAACCGTGAGCAGAACTGCATTCTAATCACCGCACCACCATGGCTCTTACAAGAAGCACCAACCATAAGTACTTACACTACCTTTACCGTAAGGTTTCATTAACAGAACCACGCAAATTTTAAAGTATTTCAAAGTATTTCATCTGTCCCCCCTCATCTTTACTGTCCAAGAAACTCCCCCCACTTTTTTGGTTTGATTTCATTGTATGAAGTGCAAAGACAATAAATAAACTAAATTTCTGAAATGTTGGTCCTGTCCATTTTCTTATGTGGGCTCTTGCTGCCTCTTATCTGACTATTGCCTAGTTGGCTGATGCTTTCAAGGATCTTCTCACAGACCACAGCATTACCCTGAATTGGGCCTAGATGGAAACTGGGAGCCAGTGTAGGAGGTCATACAACAGGGTTATAATATGAGGTAACATGGAACATTACCTGTGTCGCTCCATTCTGAATCAGTTGTAACTTCTACATGACCTGTTGTTTTTGTTGTTGCTGTTGTTGTTGGTCTAAAGTGTATCATTTTAAAGGGCAGAATCATGCCATATCATGGCCTGACAAAAAGAATCTAATATCAGCATAGAGTTAACAAAGGTAGGAAAGCATTGTATTAACTACATCATAGCTTACAAGGAGATAATGTTATGTAGTATGTGTTTTTGCTACAAAACAGAGGCCACTTGAGGCCAACCTATTTTCTACATTTTTAATGTGATCAGATTGTACCATTAATCTAAATGATTTCTTAGTACAATTTCTTTCTGCCTATCTCTAATAAGCTCCATGCTAAATTTGCTCCCTGACCCAAAAAAATAAATTTGTTTACCATCGTGGCACAAAAAAGACTAAAGCTCCTTAGTGTCTGCAAAATTGTTCCTCCTCCACTGAGGGATAATAATAGCTCCAGTCAAAGAACATCTGGAGAGCCCCATGATGTCTATCTTACCTTAATCCAAAGCATCTAAATCCAAAGCAGTAATGCTTGACCAAAGGGATATGTAGTTTTCTAGATATATCCAGATATTCGAAGTATATGGCATAGGCCTGGTTGCTTGAGGGACTGCTTGTCCCCTATAACATCTGCTTAGATATTTCAATCCTGCAAAGTTGGCACACTCTAGGTTCCTTTGATTAAATCCATTTACTAAGACCCCAGAATTGCTCCTTCTCATAACAGCACTTATATTCTGGAACCAGACTCTCAGGTGGGCTCCTGTTGGGAGAAACCTGTTTCTTGTTTACAAAACCTGGATCTTCACCTAGCCCTTTGGCAAGGGAGAATGAGACCTTTCATTTCATTGTCCTTACCACCTTTTATGTTTGATTTTATTGTAATTTCTTTGATATTTGTGAGCAGTGGCATGCAGGGTTATGAGAGTCAATCACATAGATGGATGATTAGGCTATGATTTGGCCTTTTTAGCTACCCATCAAGTCCTTCCCTAAGGTGTGGAATAGGTAAATGTTATTGTTTGAGGTTGTTAAAGATATCATCTCAAGTTGTAAATGGTTTCAAGTAAAGCTGCCTTTTGCAATTGACTGATGGTGATTTTGCCATCAGTGTTCAAGTGGTGATCCACAGCTTTTGGGGAGTACATCCAAGGCACCTATTACTATTGGTACTATCTTTGCTTTTTCTTACCACAGTCATTCTATTTCTATTTACAGGTCTTTGTGTTTTGTGATTTTTTTTCTAGTTCTTTCTTTTTTTAGTCTGCCATTTCTAGGTACTGCAATGCGCATCATGATGATGATGTTGATGATGATTGGTTGGTTGCACTGTCAACCAGATGTTTACACTGGATTTGGCTATTGAGGACATGACTTTGACAGATGTTGTTGTTGTTAGCATCTGGATGGCAAGTGGCCGAGAAGCAGTTAGAAGCCAATAGGAATGAGAGGGGAAAGATGATGAAGACATGATAAGAATATATAAGAAACTGGGTACAGCCTAGAGGACTGTAGTATGATACTGATATTGATAAAGAAAAAGATCACTGAGTATTATTACTTTCTTTTCAAGGACATTGGCGGCATTAAAAAGCACTGAAACTCTCTTTACAGATTTTCACACTCTTTTTTTACATGGCAGTTCTGCATTGTTAAGGGAAAACATCACCTATCTTATGTGCAAAATACAGAGGTTTATCTAAGTGTGCTTGTATTACCAATACATTCAAGGATGAAGGGATTACAAAGAAAAGAAAGATATAATAACAAACATATTTTTAAAAGAGCAGGGTAGCTGCAGCTTCTACATTTATTCTCTTCATTGGTTTCTCTTCATTGCCCATAGAGCTGTCTCCAATTAGCAATTAGCAATGACACCTGGATTGGGCAGGTTGGGGCAAATTCTGAAAAGCACATTGCACAATCCTGATGCAAATCACGTAAGTAACTGAATCCAATGTCAGGATGAAAATCCATGAATCCACTAGTGGTGTTGTGAAGCCATAGTATATTTTTCACTAGATTTCACTTACGCTACCATATATACTATGTCCCTACAGTTTAATAATCACAGTGGTACACAGGAGATCCTATGAAACAATCTGATCCGTTAGTAGTAAGACTATAAGCAAACAAGTTTTTTCTTTATATTGCTTCAATGCTAAAACCAAATATTAAATGGAGGTTAGCAATTTTATTACTTCAAATCACCCTGAAATTTCCCAGCACATTTTTATCTCTACCTCTATTATGTGCCTCTCAAAAACACCAGCTACCAGATAAGCTATTCCCAAACTTATAGTGGAATCAGGATCCCATATCTATATTTTGCTCTTATCATAATATGTCATTTTATTATTTAAGAATATTTCTGTACATATCAGGTGCAAACAATTAGATCACATGGGAAGAGTTCAAATTAGCTATTTTATTGCTCATGTATATAACACAGAAATCATCTCATATTGGTGGTTTGCACCTAGGCCAGAGTAGATAAGTTCAATGGCATTCAAGGGCAGTCAAGCCTTGCCCTCTTTTCTGCCTAAATAGAGATTCCAGACTAATTTCTCACTTGATTCAACCCCCTCACTCAGCCAATCTCTCTCCAATGAATTAAACAGCAAAGTTTATTTTATACTGTGTCAATGAATAGTAGCATCCTACGTATAACAAAGTGTATGTCGAAATTGTATGAGTAACATCTATTGATAGAAATAAATCTCTCTGCAAACCATAGTTAAAATGTTGTTATATTTTGACTGATGCTATTTTAATGTCTCTGTGAAGCCAGTTTAGTGCAGTGATTAAGTCATCAGGCTGGAAAGCAGGAAATTATGAGTTCTAGTCTCATAGGACTCATAGGACACAAAGCCAGGTGGATAACCTTTGGCCAATCATTTTATCTCAACCTTATAGGAGGGAGGCAATGGCAAGCACTTTTGAAAAATCTTGCCAAGAAAACTGCAGAGACTTGTCCAGGTAGTCTCTGAGAATTATACGATTAAATGGAAGAGGAAAAAATGTCTTTATATGTCAACAACATGATTACCAAATTATTATTTAAATAATATAATGCATATACATGATTTTTCATAATGTAACATGATGTGAGAAGTAAATTAATACATGAGATTTCATCCCATTCCATGTTCCAAATATGTACCTTTAAATCAGTGTTTGCCAACCTTGGCAACTCTTAAGATATGTGGATTTTAACTCCCAGAATTCCGCAGCTAGCTGAGGAATTCTGGAAGTTGAAGTCCACACGTCTTAAAGTTATCAAACTTGAGACAATATTTTCAATGATGACGGGACCCAAGTAGATAGAGAATCCAGTACTCAATATTCGATGTCACATTTGATTAATTTTATAACTAAACTGATAATAATGTTTTGTGAGAACAACTAATCTGCCTTAGGAGATTTCCTTCCCTTGAAAGGTTCCTGTATGGACAGTGAAAGAGAATATTGCCTCATTCAAATATTCACAACAAATGTCTAATTGGCTAGATTGCATTTACTTTTCAACTATGTCTATGTTGCAAATACAAACATAAAATTGTTTAAAACAAATCTGAATTATTTCTTTTTTTTATTAAATTAATACAGTGTAAAATGTTTCTCCAGAAACGTAACTATGCCTTCCAGCATTTCTTCAAAAGTTAGACGCATACAGAAAAACCTTGGTAATATGATTAAAGCAGTTACTGTAAATTTGTAGAAAATTATTTATTAAGCAATAATTTGTATTGTATATTACTCCAAGTGGAAAGAAGTTAATAAAATAATTGCAAAACAAAAAGCAATTCTGATAATAAACTGAAATAATTATCTTAATCAATCCTTACAAAGAAGGTAAAATGCCTATATGTAGCTATGGGTGGATTTTAAATTAATAAAGAATATTCCATAATCATTCTTTATTAACAGACATAGCTGACAGAATTCTCCAAAGTAATGTATTTTAATGGCTGATGAACTGGGAACATCAAAAATAAATACGTAGTAGTACTCTAAGTAAACCAACTGATTAATTGTGCAATAGCTTTCTATTTTTATTTGGATTTCATTACAACAGTGCAAATGACAAAATTTGAATTTCAGGGAAACTAAATTACTTGGATTGTTTTTTTAATATGAGATTTAAAATGATAAAATAGAAAGAGAAGAAAATCCCCAGAAAAATATAGCTCTCATATGCTGATTGATGACAGATTTTATATATAAACGTAATGCTGTACTATTACAATTATTAACATTTAATTCAGCTTATTTAAAACTAGGAAAATGGAAAATTAAGCATAAAATCCAATAAGTGCAGTCCACGTTTCTGAACAAACTGCATTTTATCTCCACTCTTAGGGATAAAATGTTTATTTAAAAGCATCTCACTGATAATCAATAAGAGAAATGGATAAGCTTCCAAATTATTGTATCGTTTTTCCTCCGCATAAAGCATATACTGTTCATTTTGTTTGTCCATGAATTTCCAATTTGGGGGTTTATTATTCACAGAAAGAGTCTTCCAGGACATAATTAGCATGTGAAATGATTCTATCGAAAAGAATCCATTATAGCACAATCCATTATATGAACAGATATTAAATTTTAAGCACCGTTTCACCAATAGCTGAATCTATCTAAAATGATGCCCTGATGTCTGACAGACATGCCATAATACTTTTTCTAGTCAATTAATCATAGATTTAAAAGTACAGAAGCATAGCACTTAGATATAGAAACTGTCTTCCCTGCCTAGAGATGCTTTTGAATCATAGAGAGATGCCCACTAATATTTCTACTTATTTCATTTTTATCACTATTGTTCCTTTTACAGATAGTACTTGATTTACTACCATTCGTTTAGTGATCTAAGTTACAAGGGCACTGAAAAAAGTGGCTAATGACCATTTTTCACACATACAGCAGGATTACAAGTAGTCCTCAACTTACAACCATAACTGAGCCCAGCATTTATGTTACTAGATGAGAAATTTGTTAAGTAGTTTTGCCTCATTTTCTTGCCACATTTCTTAAGTGAATCACTGCAGTTGTTAAATTAGTAACAGGATTGTTAAGTGAATTGGTTTTCCCCATTGACTTTGCTTGTTAGAACATCGCAAATGATTATTCACATAATCAACAATCCAACAATCTCCAACAATCCTAAATATGAACCAGTTATCAAGCATCTGAATTTAAATCACGTGACCGTTATTATGCAATGGTCATAAGTGTGAAAATGGTCATGTTACTTTTTTCAGTGCCGTTGTAACTTCAAATCAGTGGCGGGATTCAATTTTTTTTACTACCAATTCTGTGGGCATGGCTTGGTGGGCATGGTAGGGGAAGGATACTGTAAAATCTCCAGTCAGAGTTGCTATTTGCCGGTTCTCCAAAATACTCAAAATTTCCACTACCAGTTCTCCAGAACTGGTCAAAACCTGCTGAATACCACCTCTGCTTCAAACAGTCACTAAATGGAACTGTTGATAAGTCGAAGACTATCTCTGTTTCATACTCCTTACCTGCATATATCAAAGTGCAAATCGCACTAGTAAAAGCTGACAACCTATCTACATCATAATACATAACTTAAAAACAATTCCAACAGCCTCACTTTTATTGTTGAAGAAGAATGAATTTTTAAAAATTCCTAAGGGAAAGAAAAAATGGAAAAAATAAAAAATAAAGGTTATCTAGTTTTATGAAAGCGTTCTATGCATCCATTAGCTAATTTTGGCTGCATCTATCATAAGAGTTACTTAAAGCACCAAGCTACACTAATCATCTCAGTATATCTATCCCTTGTCTCTGACAATAAATCCAGCTTGATTTGGATGGATCACATTTGTTAATCCTTTTTAGAGTCAGTTAGCAAGAATCTAGATATTTTTAACATTCATTATACTTTCATTAATGAAATAGTGATTAGTTTAATATGTAGGATGTGTATCTGATTTATGGAGTACAGAAATGAAAGCTTGATTAAGAATGGCTGGTGGAGCGTACATTCTGATAATCTATCTATCTATCTATCTATCTATCTATCTACCTACCTATCTATCTATGTATGCCTTATAACATTCAGTTAAAGAAATCAGAATCTTAGAGATCTATCTCTTGTCATATTATTAATTATAGTTTAACCCTTTCTACCTAGAAAGGTTCAGAAAGTAAGAAGGTAGCTTTCAGAAGATTCAACTTAGAAAATGAAAGTATTTCATCATTCTCTGGACAAAGATTTGAAGTTAAATGTATTTCTTCAAAGATTATACTTACGACTGCACTGAACAATTAGAATAAAAGTCTAGCGTTGCCTTGTCCTGCCCAAAATTTCAAGAGATGATAGTCCAGCTTCTTCTGAAGAACCTCAAAAGATGGAGAACCTACAAACTCTCTTGATAGACTGTTTTATTGTTGTACAGATATTTTGGTTGGGAAGTTTTTATTTATATTTAAACAAAATTTAGATAGCTCCAATAAATGCAATCATTTCTGGTCCTAGTTTCTATGGCAATGGAGAACAGTTCTTAACCATCTTGTCTTTGGAACCCTTCCATGCACTGGAATGTTTCAAATCAGTCTTCTTTTCTCCAGAACTTGAAACTTGGCAACTTGAATATGCACAGACTGCTGCGTGGGGAATTCTGGGAGTTGAAATCTATACAATTTCAAGTTGCCAAAACTGAGAATCTTTGCTCCAGACTAAACATCTCAGCACCAGCCGTAGGGCATATCTTCAAGTCTCTGTATCATCTTTGTCTCCATTCTCTAAACCTATTCTAACCTATCATTATCTCTCTGGAAAAGTAGTATCTAATATTCCAGGTATGGTCACACCAATTGATAATAAAGGGAAATAAGGACTCTCTCTTTGATAGAATGCTTCTTGAAAGGTTGATCAAAATTCCTTTAACTATTCTAGCAACTGTTTCACGCTTAGCTTGTTGTCAGTGACTATATATTTTCTAAATACAGTCCTTACAAACCATAAATCACCAGTCCTGCTTATGTGCCCTACAAATTTCCTGCCTATATGTAATACTTATATTTCTGCCTATTGTTCCTGTCTATCACAGATTTTCAATCTGATCAAATTAGATTGCAATCTCATCCTCTACGATGGCCAGTTTTGGGTCATCTGCAAATATATTAAGAATTAAATTATCCAGATCATCAACTGTGACCACTTCATCTCACCCCTCAGCTTCATTAAATGGTTATACCAATTAAATTGTTATATACTAATACACGAATATTTTGCTTTATCTTTTTTCCTCCAAATTTAAAAAACCCAAAGTCCTATGTGATCCTTTGATTGCAGTTTTCTATTCAGTACAGCTTCCACTATCTTAATATCCCTTTTGAGATGTGGCAATTAATTGGCACAAACTATTATTCTGTGCCAAGAAAGAAAGAAAGAAAGAAAGGAAGGAAGGAAGGAAGGAAGGAAGGAAGGAAGGAAGGAAGGAAGGAAGGTAGGTAGGTAGATAGATAGATAGATAGATAGATAGATAGATAGATAGATAGATAGATAGATAGATAGATAGATAGATAGATAGTGTGGGGATACTGATAATTTTATTTTCAAGTCCTTAGCTAATGGTCTCAGGCATAAATTTATTTATTTCATGGACATCATATTACAAGAAAAATTTTACAAGCTCAAGTCCATTTTCTCATTAGACATATATAAGAAAAATAACTTTTACAGTATCTTTTAAACAACAGAGAATAAAGTTTCCTCACTTGACCTTAAGTCATTCCCAGTAGTAACACTAACTGGTAGTAGGAAAACTAAATTTCCTGCTTTAAGCAAATAACAGGAAGCAGGCGAAGATACTCATTCTGACAAAACTCAGCAAGGACAGTAAACTGGGAGAATTTGAAAGAGGACTCTATCACAGAGTTGGAAATATTTGACACTATCACTTTGGAGGAATAGTTGGTGAAGTTGACACAGGCCGTTATCTACATTTATTGGTGACTAAAAGCTTCTAATGGACTTTTTGGGTAAAAATGACAAGAAATGAAGTTGAGAATTATGGCTTTGATTATTAGACAGGATAAGTTATGAAAGGAATGCTATTATGATGCAATTTCAGAGAGGGAGAGACAGAAAGAGAGAGAGAAAGAGGTTAAGGTATACAATTATATGTATACCTGCTGTGAAAAATATGGAAAGCTACTACTTTTTTTCTTTTCTTTTTTTTAACTGTTTTCCTTTTTTTGCACTTTTTGCTTTTTCTTTCATTGAGAGGGGGAGAGAGAGAGAGGGAGGGAGGGAGAGGGAGAAGGGAGAAGAAGGAGGGAGAGAGAGAAAATAGTTTGGGCCCTGTTTAATCATGATCAGTTTTCAGTTCAAGTCACTTTAATTTTAAGAAAAGCTTTGCCCACATGAAAGACACCAAAAACACTGAGGTTTGAAGAATTACCAGTCATTATTTTGCACTCTCCTATTTGCAATGATTTGCTTATTTTCTTCATTTTTTTGTTGGACATAAGCTTTAAATCACAAAACATGGTTGCAGCCTGTGGGTGCTTGCTTGCTGAATCATCTAATGATCACATCTGCAATAACTACAGCCAGCTCAGGGCCAAAAAAACAAAATGCTTCTACAGCTCTAGAGTTTATGCATCCTTAAACAAGAGGTTGGTTTCAAGATGCTGTTCTCCATTTTAAAAAGATGCATTATTACCTAAACCTTTTATGGATCATGGAAAAACTTGTGAAAATTCCTCCACCAGGAGAGCAATTACAAACTATTAAAATGACTATGGATGTACTGTACTTAGGGAAAGAAGGGAAATAGTTTTCTTTGAAAACTTTTCCATGGGGTGAGGGACATGCTTAAAATTGGCTCTCCTTAAAGAAATTGTTATTTCCTAAGCTTGCAATGAAGTCACCACCATCCCAAAATACAGCTAGTCCTCAACTTATGACCACAATTCAGCCCAAAATTTCTCATTGCTAAGTGAGACATTTCTTAAGTGAATTTTGTCCCAGTTTACAACCTGTCTTACTGCAGTTGTTAAGTGAATCACTGCACTTGTTAGGTCAATCTAGATTCTCCTTTAGCTTGTCAGAAATAAATATCTGAATTTTGGTCACATGACCATGGGGATGGTTGTAAGTGTGAAAAAATGGGCATAAATCACTTTTTTAACTTGGTCACTAAACAAACTGTTGCAAGTTGAGGGCTACCTGTATACATCTGAATTAAGGAAATATCAACAACCCGCTTGCCTCTTAACTCAAATATATTTTCTGCTACCTATGAGCCCAAAACCAGACACGGGACTTAATTTTCCATTTTCCTAGTTTTAAATAAGCTGAATTAAATATTAATATTTGTAATAGTACAGCATTACAATTTATACATAAAATCTATCTATCATCAATCAGCATATAAGAGCTATATTTGTCTGGGGATTTTCTTCTCTTTCTACTTTATCATTTTAAATCTTGTATTAAAAAAAGAATCCAAGTAAGTTTAGTTTCCCTGAAATTCAAATTTTGTCATTTGTACTGTTGTAATGAAATCCAAACAGATTTGTGAAAGCTATTGTCACAATTAATCAGTTGCTTTACTTAAGAGTACTACTATTTACTTTTGATGTTCACACTGCATCAGCCATTAAAATGTGTTACTTTGGAGAATTATGTCAGCTAGGTCTGTTAATGAAGAATGATTATGGAATATTCTCTTCCCTCCATCTCCCAAAGATTCCCACATCCCTAGCAGATTCTGCAGACTAACTTGATTTTCATGTAGAAACCTACTTTAAATGTAGTCAGAAATGCATTGCTTAGAAGCGTCATCTGTCATGATCTTCAAAATTAACTTCTCGGATTTTCATTGCACCAAAATAGCAATAGCAATAGCACTTAGACTTATATACCGCTTTACAGTGCTTTACAGCCCCCTCAAAGAGGTTTACAGAGTCGGCCTATCGCCCCCAACAATCTGGATCCTCATTTTACCCACCTTGGAAGGATGGAAGGCTGAGTCAATCTTGAGCCTGGTGAGATTCAATCTGCAGTAGGAATAGCTTTCAGTACTGCACTCTAACCACTGCGCCATTGAGGCTCTTTAAATCCTATCCCTTGAATTATTTTTCTTTTTATAGAAGATATGATTAACTCTAATTAATCAACACAAATAAAAAAAACCTTAGTGCAGGTAGACCACAATTGAGCCCAAAATTTCTGTTGTTAAGCAAGACAGTTGTTAAGTGAATTTTGTCCCATTTTACAACCTTTCCTGCTACATTTCTTAAATGAATCACTGCAGTTGTTAAATGAATCTGACTTCCCCATTGACCTTGCTAGTCATAAGGTTGCAAAACATGAGCCAAATGCGAAACGTCTGAATTTTGGTCACACGACCATAGGTGTGAAAAACGGACATAACCCATTTTTGTCAGTGCCGTTTTAACTTTGAATGGTCACTAAATGAACTGTTGTAAGTCAAGGACTATCTGTAAATAGCTACAATCACCTCCAGGGACACAAGCAGCTGGTAGACTTTCTTTTATTTTTACAGAGATACCCTATATTATAGCATCAGCTTTTGGGGGCAAAGTTAACCTATCACAGAGTTTCTCATGCTGGTTGGGAAATTCTGGGAGTTGAAGTTCACACAGCTTCAAGTTGCTGAGGTTCATAAACACTGACCCATTCTCTAACCTCATAGGAGGAATTATACATTTTTGTTCTCATAGAGATAACCTAAATTTCAGCAGGTCTTTAAAGAAATTCTATGCTATGATGTGGTCCTCTAGAAGTCTACTAATCACTTCTGTAATATGCATTCATTTCTTCCACCAGTTCCAATATGAAAACTTCAATGTGAATTTCTATGTAGCTAAATTGATGTTATTTACACAAAGGAATGCTATTTATCCAAAGATTTCAGATCTCCAAAAATCTGCAGCGTTGAAAAAAAGAAACAGACCTACAAGAATTGGGTTTGTCAGTAGCCAAAGTACTGGTTGACTTTTGAATGGGGGACAGAACAGAGGTGGTGTTCAACAGGTTCTGACCAGTTCTGGAGAACCAGTAGCGGACATTTTGAATTGTTCAGAGAACTGGAAAATAACCACCTCTGACTGGCCTTGCCCCCATCTATTCTCTGCCTCCCGAATCTCAACTGATAAGCTGGGACTTCTTTTGTTGCCCAGCACAGGAGAATGGAGCTGGAAAGCAGGTTAGCGGAGTGGGGAAGGAATGGAGATTTTGCAGCAACCTTCCCCTGCCATGCTCACCAAGCCACGCCCACCAAGCCACGCCCATAGAACCAGTAGTAAAAAATTTGGAATCTCACTACTGGAACGGAAGGCTACATTAAAAATTTTGGCTGCTATTCCCACATTTATTTTAATTGTGCACAAGTTATTATGCACAATAAGTATGAGTAATACAATATGTATGCTATTATTCACTAGTAAATAACATTATAAATAATGCATGTGGATCAAATAAATGCAGGCTGTACAACAGCAGAATTGCCTAGTGGATTGTTCCCTGCTGTTATTTATTTATGTACATATATACAGCATTCCAGCATTAATGTACTGACTAGAGTCCTGAATTACATTATTTTTCTTTGCAAATAAGACACTGTATTCTAAGAAGGAGATTGTGAGGTAATTATTTTCTAAGATCGACTGCTATGTCCAACTATTCAGTTCCTATCTATCTTCAGGATGTATAATTTTATGCTACAGAGACATTCAGGCTACACATATATTTCAACCCTGAGGAAAAAAATGTTGTGTTTCCAATGCTTTTGGACAGCTAAAACCTAGTTTTTTTTCCCTGGCAATTTAGGTAGCCAAGATAGCATTGTTGCAGTGATGATAACTCAAGACATTTGTTTTGGAGAATTAAATCTTATCCTCCCGAATGAAGGAACCAAGACATACAGGATACCATGAAATACAATGATGTAAAGTGAAAGCATTGTTCCTCTAAAAAAAAAAGACTTGATAACAAACAAAACTATTCTGCCAAAACCCAGACTGAATATGTTTCAGGAAATGGCTTTTTCCACAACAAGCTTTGGAAAAAGACAATGCATTTCTATTCCCCATAATAATAACACTTCTCTGGAAAATTTAAAAAAAAAAAAACCAAAACAAAACACCTCAGAAGTTCTGGAAAATAACTGAACTTCCTTTAAGGCAAAGTCCAGAAAGTCATGCAATCATTCCTATAAGGTGTAATGCGGTGATGTTTATTTCACTAATGATCAGTTAAATTTAAAATCAAATGGATGAGACAAAATATTAATATAATAAAAAATCTTTATTTCAGACTTGTGCACTTGACTGTCCAAGTGAGGGCCATGGTGGCATTGGGGGGCTAGGGATGCCCTTCCCACCACAGTCCCAATTTCTCATATGGCCCTCTAGGAAAATTAACTGCCCAGTTCTAATTTAGCACTACATATGAACATGATTATATCCTTGAAATATCATAGAATCCTTCCCTCATCACTGTATGAATGGGCCCTGAGACCTGTACTTAATGTTCTGGAAATAGTAATCATTAGAGTCATCTAGAAGTAGGGGAAAAAATACAAATTGGAAAGGCCAGATAGCAATGTTCCTTGAGTATCAGTTCTAATCAACAACCAAAGGAAAATAACAAGCAAAACTAGCAAGAAACATCAATACATGAAGAGAAATGAAATGAAAGGGCCAAATTTATTTATAGGACTTATTTCAAAGGTGCTTCACCAGGCCTAGCACAACTTGTCAGATTCAGCAACTGAACCCTTGCTTCTTTAGATTGAATTCATAAAGAAAACAGCAAGCAAAGCCTGCTGCCAGTACAATTTTCCTGCCACTGGCTTAGCCATAACTACACTGCTCAAAAAAATAAAGGGAACACTTAAACAACACAATGTAACTCCAAATCAATCACACTTTTGTGAAATCAAACTGTCCACTTAGGTAGCAACACTGATTGACAATCAATTTCACATGCTGTTGTGCAAATGGAATAGACAACAGGTGGAAAGCATAGGCAGTTAGCAAGACATCCCCAATAAAGGAGTGGTTCTGCAGGTGGTGACCATAGACCACTTCTCAGTTCCTATGCTTTCTGGCTGATGGTTTGGTCACTTCTGAATGCTGGCGGTGCTTTCAGCCTAGTGGTAGCATGAGACGGAGTCTACAACCCACACAAGTGGCTCAGGTAGTACAGCTCATCCAGGATGGCACATCAGTGTGAGCAGTGGCAAGGTTTGCTGTGTCTGTCAGCGTAGTGTCCAGAGCATGGAGGCGCTACCAGGAGACAGGCCAGTACATCAGGAGACATGGAGGCCGTAGAAGGGCAACAATCCAGCATCAGGACCACTACCTCTGCCTTTGTGCAAGGAGGGATAGGAGGAACACTCCCAGAGCCCTGGAAAATGACCCCCAGCAGGCCACAAATGTGCATGTGGCTGCTCAAACAGTCAGAAACAGACTCCATGAGGGTGGTATGAAGGCCCGACGTCCACAGGTGGGGGTTGTGCTTACAGCCCAACACCATGCAGGACGTTTGGCATTTGACAGAGAACATGAAGGTTGGCAAATTCGCCACTGGCGCCCTGTGCTCTTCACAGATGAAAGCAGGTTCACACTGAGCACATGTGAGACGTGACAGGGTCTGGAGACGCTGTGAAGAATGTTCTGCTGCCTGCAACATCCTCCAGCATGACTGGTTTGGTAGTGGGTCAGTAATGGTGTGGGGTGCCATTTATTTAGGGGGGTGCACAGCGCTCCATGTGCTCACCAGAGGTAGCCTGACTGCCATTAGGTACCGAGATGAGATCATCAGACCCCTTGTGAGACCATATGCTGGTGCGGTTGGCCCTGGGTTCCTCCTAATACAAGACAATGCTAGACCTCATGTGGATGGAGTGTGTCAGTAGTCCCTGCAAGACGAAGGCATTGATGCCATGGACTGGCCCGCCCGTTCCCCAGACCAGAATCCAATTGAGTACATCTGGGACATCATGTCTCGCTCCATCCACCAACGCCATGTTGCACCAGACTGTCCAGAAGTTGGGGCATGCTTTACTCCAGGTGTGGGAGGAGATCCCTCAGGAGACCATCCACCACCTCATCAGGAGCATGCCCAGGCATTGTAGGGAGGTCATACAGGCACATGGAGGCCACACACACTACTGAGTCTCATTTTGACTTGTTTTAAGGACATTACATCAAAGTTGGATCAGCCTGTAGTATTTTTTTCCACCTTAATTTTGAGTGTAACTCCAAATCCAGACCTCCATGGGTTGCTAAATTTGATTTCCATTGATAATTTTTGTGTGATTTTGTTGTCAGCACATTCAACTATGTAATGAACGAAGTATTTAATAAGAATATTTCATTCATTCAGATCTAGGATGTCTTATTTTTGTGTTCCCTTTATTTTTTTGAGCAGTGTATTTGTTTTCACTTCAAGCAGCACGTTCTAGAAAACAATACTAATGGTTCTTCTAGACCTAGAGAAAATTTCTAAGAAAAGGAAAATTCCATAAAATATGTTATTTTATCCCATATAGAAAAAAGGAAGAACATCAACAAATTTTAGGAATAGAAGGAAAAATTCATTATTGAAATTGTGATGAAACAGACAACAAATTGTGATGAAGTGGAAAAAAATCGTGAATCTATAGGTTCAACCCATCTGTGTTTTAGTTCTATGTTCCTCTACTTAAAGCCTGGTCGGAAGTGACACATGGTTAGATCTAAGGCTCTTGAAGGAAGGAAGGGATTCCTTGAAGGAAATAGATTATCTGAACCTTTTTAGAGGTTTTAGATCTGGTTATAATCCTGACAACCTTGTTGATAAGCTTTGGTTGAATCAAGATGAAGGCAAAGCATCCATCCTAGTCTTTCATAATCATGGTTATAACATCCTTTTGGGTCACTTCAGGGGAGTGGGAGGTGTGGTGTTACTCACATTCTCCTCCTTCCTCTAGATGTCTAGCTCTAGATCTGTGGTGGAATGTAGCAGGATGGATTCTCAAGAAGGATGGGGTACATTTGAGAGAAATAAGACACAACTCAATCTGGATATTTTGTGTGTAAGAAAGAGGTGAAGACAGACCCTCCCAAATAGTTCTTGGGTATATGATAGGTACAGATGCAGTAGGGTGCTTCAATTTAGCAAAATTCTGTCTTATAGTTGTGGAAACAATAAAGAATTCAATATGGAAGAATCACCATTTCACATGTGACTTTTGGGCAAGACAAAGACATTGTTTTTACAGGATATATCTGGATTCTACTCTCTCCCCTTCCTGTTTAACATCAATGTCAAATCACTGGCTGAGGTCATTTGCCAACAAGAGGTGAGGTAATGTATAATTCAGTGTCATCAACTTATTGATGACACTGAATTGTACATTACTGGTCTGGTTCACCCAAGAGATGCTGTCAAGGTTCTTTCTCAGTGTCTGTAGGCTCTGGAAGTCTATCTGGGGAAGAGCAAGCTTTGATTGGCCATAGGTTTCTAAGCCTTCCTGCTATGGAGACTTCCTGACTTTAATTCTGAATGGAGTTGCACTCCCCCAGAGTTGGGTGCAATTTGCTGGTTCTCAAATATACACTAATGACATGGCTTTTGTCTCAAAAATTACATCCAGGAATAATAGTTAAGTTACTGGTACTTATCTGCCAGTATGCAAAATTTTATTTGAAACTCCAAAGCTCTGTAAATTGATTGCTATTGTACCAGTTCTAAATTGTTTGGGATTGCTATGTTTTTTGCTGTACTAGATTATTAGACACCCTAATAACCCTAACTATTAGAGAATCAGATTTGCCTGAATTGCAAGATGAATGGCAAATAAATTTGATAAATATACAAATTAGGCATTCAGAGTCACAGTAATGAGATAGGCAGCTGTACATTATGTTTAAATAAATAAAGTTGAAAAAAGCCATGCATACGCATTCCAGAAATCATCACAAAATGGAATTTGTCCCATCATCATATGTTTTCACCTAATTCAGGTGGCTCGTCATCTGTTGTCTCATTAATTATCATTTGACAAATCTATGATTAATACAGACCAAATCATAGTATAAGCATAAAGGATTTTGCACACCTGCAACTTTTGCCCTTTTTTTTGTTACTTTATACAGTTATCAACTGTTAATGTTTTTGCACATATTTTTAAGAGTTTAGTCATCTGCAACATACTTGCATTTGTTCCTCTTTTTCTTTACTGAGCCACCCTGGTTCGGTCCCAACCGAGAAACCCCTCTATTGAGGTTGTGAAAGGGCCACATGCAAATAGATAAGGCAACGTGAGCAATGTGGTATACAAAGAGTAAGTCCTTTGTTTGTTGAGCAAGATACTCCAAAGAAAGTCACACCTATACTATAAGAAAATCACACTGCAGCTGAAAAAGGATGAAGAAAGAGACATGGACAGCAAGGTGATTTCTCTGACAACATGAGAATTAAATACATGACTGTTTTAAAATATGTAACTTATTTACTTACTTATTCCAAAATATGTTTCCTGAAAGAATACTGACCATCAGTTCTACCATCAAGAAACACAACTTATATTTTATTAAAGGAACCAGCCTGCCTGAACAAAATGCCAGGACTTTTTTTGACTACAATTTCAAGAATTCTGAGCATGAGTCATCTAAACTCAAGATAGACCTTTTGACATGAACCATTTCCCTTGCATGAACATTCATCCCTAAATCCTTTTCATATTGTTACGATCAGAAGTATTAATGGTAGGTGTAATTATTTCCATGTTATATCAATATGTGATCATGACAAAGTGAAAATTTCTCTGATTGTAACGATATTTTATTGCTTTTAGAAATATTTATGTGTTATAGCTTTTAACAGTGTAAGCTACCCAGAGTTACCCCAAGATGGGCAGCAAAGTTAATACAATGCAATGCAATAAATACAATACAACACAATACATAATTAAATAAAATGGTTTGATTTCTTTCCCAATTACAAACTTACCAATGGCATGAAGTTTTATACAAAATCCTGCTAATTCTGTTCTGGTTGCAGGGGATGGCAAATATCTTTTAGATTTTCCTTCCACTTTCCATTTAAACAAGAAATCATGAGTTGTCTGATGTGTATGGGAGAGACTTTCACCTATTAAACTTCTTTTTCAATTTCCTGCCATTACTTTCATTAATGCTTAACTTCCGTCTGTAAGCAGATTACAAAGATTTGGCAGTAATAATTAAATAGTCGCTTCTTACCAGAGAATGCTATTATATTTTCACTCAGAAAAGGAGGTCTGAATAAAAAAGAAGAGAATAGCATCATGCAATAATTATAAGGAATATCTATGATGGTGAGTGGTGGACCATGAAAATGGCAGGACCAACCGGATCTTTTCAACATATTTTGTGTACACTGCACTCTCACAAGAAGGGTACACTCAGCTTAGAGCAGAGATGTATAAATGGATACAATACATTGATAATACTTAACCATGTGCCGTGAAAGACCTCATTCTATAGCAGGTGTGTCAAACTCAAGGCCCGTGGGCTGGATGTGGCCTGCAGGGTGCTTAGATCTGGCCCACAGGGCCAGCTGGAAATAGCAAAGAACTGGCCCATGGTGCCTCTGCTAACAAAAACGGAGCACGCGGGGCTGTCCACTGCCCCTTGTGCCCCATTTCAGCCAGCAGGAAGCATGCATCCCATCTTTCCACTCCCCTGGCCAGTCCACAGAGGACAACTACAATGAAATCTAATTTGACACCCCCTCTCTATAGCTTCATTCAATAACTTCATGTTGTAGAGAGACAGCTAAGTCCTGAGCCATTCTGCAACGCAATGATCTAGGATTGGATTTCTTCTGCCAATATGGACTGCAATCAGAACTTATCCTTCCTGTTCCCCTCTAAGCTGTTAATACCACAGTCAATGGTACAGAAAGTCTCTGAAAAAATCAAGGAGGATCAGAACCAGTACACTTCCCCATTGTGAGCCCACCAAAGTATCAAGAAATGTGACCAACTTATTATAAGCTATCCTAAAACTGGCCTGAATGAGATTTAAATAACCTCTTTTCACCAGGACATTTTGGAACTACAAGCCTACCTAGAAGGGTAAGGTTGAAAATCAGCAAAAAGTTTCCAGTTCTATCAGATCTAACAACAGTTTCTTGAGAAGAGAACAAATCATTGGCTGTACCCTCCCTCAAAAAAGTACAGTATTTACCACCACTTGGACTCAACTAGATGTCATCTTCTTGAATGCCTTAACTGGTCAGGATGGATATAGATTTAAACTACAGATGGAAGAACCCAAAGCTTCAAGATCTCTGTCCATTTCTTTTTTCAGGGCCAAGAGTTTCCCAAAACAAATCTCAGATTAATAGACCCACCCTGCGCTTCAAATCAATCTCACAGGACCTGCCCACTCAGAGTCCAATTTCAAGCACTTCTGAGACACTACATATGCCTGGGACAATCCTTATAGTAATTCTGCAAAGGTATCTTCAGTATTTGTTTAGGACTGACTGGGTCACCCTAAACGGTGCCATTGTCCAGATATACAATTTTCGCTGCTCTTCTTGATGCAAATTTATTTATTTATATTTCATATTTCTAAATCCCCATCTTCCTCAAAGAAGGGCTCTTATAATCCTTAATAAAAATTCTTACCTGTGCTCAGTCATTATAGACCTCCTATGGTTAAAAAGGGAAGCAGTCAAATCAGCTCATAAATAATGCAGTTGTGCTAAAACTCCATTTGACGATACAAGAGTGAGAGAAAATACAACATAACCGTTAGTTGTAATTAGTTGTAATTCTAAAGGCTAGAAATATGTTTTTAAAGAGGGGTAGGATTTTTATAGTTTGTCAGATCTGTACCAGATGCCCTGATATACCATATGTTTCTGCTTTGAATCTTTTCAGCTTCTAGAATATCTCCACTAAGCACATCATGCCTTAATATGTGTTCAAACTGTTTTCCTGTCAACTATTGTCAAAGAATGACAATAGTTAACAAGAGTAGTGTTACTCAGACAAAGAATAATGAAATAAATTTCTGCCTTCTCACTGTTTCTTGCATTACATTTAGGGTGTTCCAAATGGAGAGAAAAATATTTATATTATTAAAAGTCAACAAAATCCAATAGGGAACATCTTTCTTACCAAATGTTCACAGCCACAACTTTCTAAATTCAGAATACTGTCACATAAGACACATAATCTACGAATATAAATATACTGGTTTGTGAATTTATTTAAAAAACTAAATAGACTATTAGAAGTATGCTGCAATGGTAAAACAAATAAATTGTATAAGCCTCGAAGAAAATTTTTCTTTCGTTCTGCAATGGCTTTAAATTGATTTGTTTTATTTGTTTTGTTGACAGGTTGTTATTTTTTTGCAATCTGTAATTAGTTAAGAAATATACACTATTGATGGATATTTTTCTAGATTTCTATAGTATTACCTGTATACAGCATATTGCATAAATTCAAAAAAATGCATAAAATTGCTTTCAAAAAAGGGAACTGTGCAGCAAAATAACTAATTGATTCCAAATTGCTGAACTGATTTTATTCCTGATTTTTGCATGAATTTAACATGTGTGGGCCTTTTTTAAAATCAAATAGTACCAAATATTTCTTCACTGCCTACAAGCCATTATGATTCATTCAGATAGAAAAGTTCAAGTGAGAGCTTTAATATTTAATTTATATCTACCATTTCTATTCTGAAATTCTTCCTCTTTTTAGTGTTAGAATTTTTTAATTGTATAATGATATATACACACACTATTAAATATGGGCAGAGTTGGCATTATATGCAGTCATAATAGCCAAAAATGTTCAGTGCCTTTCTTTCCAACTTGAATTTCACTGTAACACTCACTAAGCCAGAAATGACAAAGTTCTCTCTCCCATAACATTTCTAGCTGCCTTTTTAAGGCCATAAAAGGTAGATTTGGTAAATAAATATTTTAATATTTTTAAATGGAATCCAAGATTAGAACACTCAAGAAAAGCTGTGAATTTCTCTTAACGTTAAGTTCCCAGCCATTCTGAATCTCCCATAAAGCTTTTATCTTAGCAGCCACCACAAAAATCAATCAACCATTTAAAAAAGAATATTCTATGCTATTAGAACCTGCAAGGCAGGGGAAGAAATTTACAAAGTCAATATATCACAATAAAATCTGCATGTTCTAGTATGTTCATAAATACCAGATCTAATAACTAAATGGAAAAAAATACATTACTTCTCATTCTAGTAGAAAGTTCTCTGATCATATGAACAATTTATTTCTTCTCCAAAAGCTAAGGAATCATTTTATGGACAAGATCAAGGTCTCGGCTTTTCTTTATCTTTAAATTGGATTTAGATCAGAAATCCAATCAAAGGGGGGATAGAAGAACACTGTCTTCTAACCACCATTCCCTTTAAAAAAAGAAAAGGGACATGCAGCTACTTTGCAGAAAGGGGGAAAATCTCAATAAATATTCTCAGAAAAATATATTTCAATAATGTTCAGCTCAGCTGCAGAGAAAACAGAGAAAGCAGCACTTAAGGCACCATAGCTACACATGCCTCCCATTTGATGGTATGCAGGCTGCTAAACAATGGAACATTTCATATATTATACAGAAGGATCCATTGTCCGTTGCAAATTAACATTCCTTTGCAAGACAAAAATCGCCTTAGCAACAAAACTGCAGATTTCATACAAGCTGAACATCTTTCCATGCACTTTGATGCCAATAAACCTGTCTGCATTTTCACAAGTAAAAATTAGGATCAGAAGTTATCGGTGAGAGTTTCATTTCACTCTTTGCAAAAGACAGATATTATTTTACCTTTCAGGAGGATTTAGACTCTCAAACATATATTTCAACAGACATTATTTTAAGATTTTGTAATGTTATTCTTATGAATGCCAAAGGGAGGGAATTTTCAAAGCCACTTTAACAAAAATGGGAATATGCGTTTTTAAGCCAAAAATAAGCAGTGTGCCAGAATGAAAATGGATATGTGATGTTTCTTAGTGGAACAGAGGTTAGTTATTTTAAACATTTTCTCAACTACTTTATTTGTTCCTCTTAGATTTCATTTGTGCTCTTGCATTTTTCATTTGTCAATTATTCAGAGAGAATCTCAATTAATCCATCAGATAAACCATCACTGTTTGCCTGTGCTTAAAATTAAAAAACATGTTGCTGGAAGCACATGACTTGATATAATGATACCGTTCTTTTAAAACCACTGCTAACATTGCCAATGACATAGAAGTAATACAGTATTAGCTGCTATATTTGAACCATAACACATCGTGATAATAACAATGGTAGGCAGGAGAGCGGTTGAAAAACATGCTTTCACTGGCTACGTGCATCTTGCAGTCAAACTCATCTCTGTTCTAAAATTTTGCCAGTTAAAAACATGGATAATTCTTCTCCAAGTCTGTCCCAATAGATTTTTTTTCTCTTGCAAAACAGACTTAACCTTTCTGAGTTGGGGAATTTGCCAGTAACCCACAGAGTGATGGTCTTCACAGAGTATTGGGATTTATGGAGCAATTTATTATTTCCTGAAATCATTCAGTAGCTGGGGGGGGTACCCTACCTCTCCAACTCCAACTGAGAACTCTGCAAGCAGCGGGGGAAAGAGAAGGAGCTTTCAGATCTATCTTTTATTATGCCTTGGTCTCACAGACAGGATGTTTATGGAGGTCCAGAAAGCATCTTTCCTTAGTAAACCTCCTAAGCTTCCCCATTATTTGCTTTTTGCTAGCTGTAAATAAATAAAAAGAGAAAGAGAGATGGAACAGTTGTGCAATGTCTTTTGAGAGGAACAGCTAATGGAATTGCTTGTCTGGAAGCAATTCAAGCTGGAGACAGCTTTATGACAAATTCTAGAATATCCAACTGGATGCACAATTGCTGATCAATGTGCCCAAAATATGCATGTGAGAACACCAACATCATATAAACCATGTTGTTTCAGATGGTACCAAATTACAACTTACTAATTTTGTTTGTTTGTTTTCATCATCATCACAAAGATGCCAAGAATTTTAATCCTGCAGCATTTATTAACCAAAGATGCCATCCCAAATGTATTTGTGGAAACCCAAGTGCAAACCATTGAATAAATCCTGTGTTATGCATTAAAATGTTAACTAATTCTTGTCACATGTGTGTGTGTGTGTGTGTGTGTGTGTGTGCGCGCGTGCGCCTTTTTCTCCTCTGATGTCTCAGCTTCTGGGCCCTCAAGCCATTAGCAAAATGTGGGACATCTTGAGAGGATATGCAAGGATATGCACTTCTGGTCAGCTGTAGTCCCAGTGAAATGTCAAACATATTCTAAGATGAACTGCAAAGATTTGAATGGGCTTCTATGCCCACAATAGTAAGCCATTGCTATATTAACACCAGATGGCATTATATCAATTTTTCCCATGATTTAGCTCTATGAACAACCCCAAACGTTATATTCAAATCCAAATTAACATCTGAGAAGTAATTCAAAGTAACTGCTTAGGATAAATGTTTCTGACATATATTACAGGAAGTGAGACCGCACCAATTAGCAATCTTAATTAAATGCATTTATCTGTGTTGTTACTATACAGAACCTATTTTTTATCAGAATAACATCAACCAGGTCTTATCATAGTCCACCCAAGTGTACTGAATTAGAATTAATTGTTATAGTTTGCCAACTCACACTTTCAGATTAAAAAATGCACTAAGATTTTGAGATAACATAAAGTGTGAAACTATGTCTTTATTCTAAAGAAGATGAAATGGTACTGAACTGTAGTGGAGAGGAAGACACCAATGTTAATGTCAAGAATGGTGCAATGCGTTGTAATCATGGACAAATTGCTGTGGATTTCACCCTTGTGCTCACTTAGCAGTGGTATTGGCAGAAGGATAGCTAGGAGTTGCCAATTAATATTCTACTGTGTCCCATAAAATATGATCTAGTGTCTCTCCAGAGAGTTGGGAAAATTAAAAGGGTGATTCTTGAGAATCAAATTTTAATGTAAAAAGCAGAACAGAGCAGTGATTCTTGGACCACAACATATATACCCAAGAACATTAGAGTAGTTGATGCCAAGCATGGTCATTTCTCATTAATAATCAGTAATATTGAAGTAAAATTTCTAAAAGCACAGGTGCTTTAAGACTTGATGGACAGACAAGAAAAGACAGGTCCATTTCACTCTAACCAGGTTTGCTAATCATTAGATATGTTCCTCAACTGTATTATGAGATTCTGAAAAAAGCAAGAATGGAGCAAGCATAATACACTTGGTGTGCCAACTTTGAGTGGACTTAGAGTGTATCTCAAAATGAATAAATCCCATCAATGTCAAGAAAGATGCAATATACTGTTATTCTAACTTTAAATTCTGATATATTCTGGATATAAAAATTTTCACAAATGCCGGAACTAATTAAGATCTACCAGTATGATTAAAAATAGAAACATTATAACTGTGATTTGTTCTGCAAACACCAAGAATTCCACATGGGAAAAATTTCTATATACATTAAATGCATGTTTGTTTTATATTTTAAAAACAACAATTCCGATTTTCAGACAAAATGTGGATATAAATAGTAAGTTTTTCTTTTTGGTGCTTTCATACATACTCTGAGTGCAAAATAACTGCTTTAAATTTATGATTGCCAAGGCACAAATTTTGATAATCTGACCCTGAGGATTCTGTGAGTCGTAAGCGCGATGACCGGTTGTAAGTCCCTTTTTTTCAGTGCTGTTACAACTTTGCTTATACAATTTGCCATCAGAAGTTGTACGTGCTTCATCAATGGAGGTTTTTAAGAAGAGACTGGACAGTCTCTTATAGAGCTGGAAGGGATTGGAGGTCTTCTAGTCCAGGGGTCTCCAACTTTGGCCACTTTAAGCCTGGAGGACTTCAATTCTCAGATTTCCCCAGCCAGCTTTGCTTGCATAGCTTGTATAGCTATATAGTATAGCTTTGCTGGCTGGGGAATTCTGGGAGTTGAAGTCTTCTAGGCTTAAAGTGGTCAAGGTTGGAGACCCCTGTTCTAGTCCAACTCTCTGTTCAAGCAGAAGACCCTATACCGGTAGATGGCAAACCTATAGCATGCATGCCAGGCATACAGAGCTCTCTCTGTGGGCACACTTGCCATCGCCCCAGCCCAGTTCCATCGTGTTCCTCCATCGTGTTTCTCGCCATTGTTTGCAGGGAAACGAAAGTTTGTGAGACTTTCTTGCGAAGTTGGAATTGATTGAGTGAACTTTTTCACTCACACACTTCCTGCAAAGCTGCCGGTGTTGGGCCTCTCCACTGGCCAGCTGGTCTTTGGTGCACTGCTTCTGGGCTCATTGGGCTCTGGACATCAGATTCCCACCACCCAGCACCAGTTCAGGGGTTCCTTACCCACTCTACCCCCCGGGGAAGAGAGAGGAGGGAGGGAGGGAAAGAGAGAAACAGAGAGAGAGAAAGGGAAGGAAGAAAAGAGAGGGGGGGTGGGGAGAGAAAAAGGGAGAGGGAGGGAAAGAGAAAGAGGGGGAAAGAGAGAAATGATCTTACAAAAGTTTTTCTTTTTTTTATTGTTGCTAAATTTAGTATTTCAAAAGCAGGGGAAAAATGAAGGGGCATAAAAGTACATTTATCACATTTTTCTTAGAACAATTAACTGAACTCTGCCTTGTTTATCATTATTTTAGATAGTAAAACCTCAGTATTCAAGATAAACTGCTGTTTTGGTACTTTGTGATAAATAAGTGGATTTTGGGTGCAGTTTCGGCATTTGGTCTCTAAAAAGGTTCACTATCGTTGCCTTATACCATTTCAGACAAGAGACTGGTCTCTTCTGCTTGAGCAGGGGGTTGGACTAGAAGACCTCCAAAGTCCCTTCCAGCTCTATTCTGATTGATTTCAGCAGTCGACAAATAGTTTTAAGTCACTGCCTGCATGTATATATTCAGTGAATTTTAAAAATAAGTTTCTTTAAAAAAAGCACCCTGTATTACAGAGTGCTTTTTAAGTGATCCATATAAAGAAAAATTAATCCAGAAAAGCTTGCCACATACATATATGGTTTGCTGCCCTTTTGAGCAGTCTCTACCTCATGATATAAATCAGCATTTCTTAAACCTGAGTAAATAACCAAAATTGGGTAAAAAGTTATTTTTCTTTGCATAACAACGTATAAACCCATCAATGGTTTTGCAAAGCAAATGACTGAGCTTGGGTCAAGCAGTTAATGCAAAACGTTATCTGAAGAAAAGAAGGACCATTTTGGAGTCTCCCTGGTTAACAATTCACAATGAATATCCTGTGATAGCTGGGAAGGCCATAGTGCAATTATTTCCTGTGCTTCCTGTGCTTCGCACTTATATATGTGTGAAGTCAGATTTTCCACTCTTGCCTTCCTAAAGAACACAAAATGAACAGTTTGATGAATCTGGAAATGTTTGGGGTAATGAAGGAAAAAGTTTGGGAAGCATTGATACAGAGTAGTGTTCCCCAACCATGGCAACTTTAAGATGTGTGGACTTCAATTCCAAGAATTCACCAGCCAGCCAATTCTCCATGTTGGCTGGGGAATTCTGGAAATTGAAGTCCACCTATCTTAAAGTTGTCAAGATTGGGACATTAATATAGAGGGCGTCAGCACACTGATTAGATCTCTCCAATCATAATCCAGCAATTGCAAAGCAAAATTGGAATCCATGCAAAATATTTCTGGTCCATCTTCTATGTCACTTTAAGAGTGGTCAATGTAGATTAAAAAGAAGAACAAAAAAGTCTAAGTGACAAAATTTCTCTCCAAATGAACTGTTTCAAGTTCATCATACCTAAGACAACTTAATGGATTAGTACTCCTGGGGAAGCAAACAAGCTTCAAATTTGAATGAGCTTTGAGCCAAGTGACAGACAGAAGGATTGATTCAATGTCAAAGCCCCTTTCAATTAAAACAATGATCCTGAACAACCTTGGAAGACAATATCTCTGTCCCTTGCAGGAACTGTGGATCTCAAAAATATTTTATTCAACTTCATGCTGCTGCTTCATGTTGCAAAAGAAAATGATCACTACCAATGTAAATAAATACACATACTTGCAGCTTTTGCCAGGGTATCTGGCAAATGTTCCATCCACGTAATTTGGCTTGGTATTTTCTTTAGCTTTGTTGATAGCATTCACATTTTTAAAGTGTGATTCAAAGCCTTGATCAAACACTAGAACTAATCTGGCTCAAAATGGGCTGTTTTTAGTGAACATGATGCAACCTAAAGCAAGAATTTTGAAATTGTCAGAAAGCCCAGCAATGACCTCAATACATGGAAAAGAAGAGACAAACTTCAGCAATACGTGTGAACAATTATGGGATGAGAAATCCACCAACTCCATGAAGACTTTCCTAATAAGAATGCTTCTCGACTAGACTTCTTTTCTGTAAACTGCAAAATAATTCAAAAGTTTCCAAAATGGGAGCTGACGATCAGGAATGAAATAGAGTTGTATGCAGATTACTGAGTAGGGTTTACTTGGATGTAAAATAGTTAAGAGCCAGAGATCCTAGAGGCCATCTAATTCAGGGTGTCATCTTCATTTCATTGAGGACCATGTCAGGTTATGTTTGAACACAGGAGGGCCAGGGGGCATGGCCAGAATGGGCATGGTCAGCTCGCCGTCACTCATCAAGGCTCCGTTTTCAGCCGCAATAGCCTCCTGCAGTCCTCTGCCAGAGAAAACGGAGCTCAGGGAGGCCTGCCTGGGCTCCGTTTTCAGCTGTGATGGACTCCTGCAGCCCTCTGCCAGCGAAAACAGAGTTCTGTTTTCGCTGGCAGAGGCACTGCGGGCCGGTCCTTCATTGTTTCCAGGGTGGCTCCACGGGCCAGCTCAAATGAAATACGGAAAAATTCTGAGTCTTTTTGCATTTGGGGCTTTTAAGAAACAAAATCTTAACCTTTAAAAATTCTTAAGGTACTCATTTTATCTCTTAAAATTCCTGAAAACCTTCCAAAGTAAGTTCCAGAGCAGTGCTGTTTAACTCACAGCCCGCGGGCTGGATGCATCATGGGCTGGCCATGCCCATGCCCAGTTTAGTGAAGGGGGGAAAAGTCACAATATGTCACATGACGCCACCGTGATGATGTGAGTTTGACACCACTGTTCTAGAGAGTGGCCCTTGACATAGTGTGCAGTTTGATTCCAACTTCATGTAAGTAGAAGTTGCATAGTCAAACTTAAGGGTAAAACTATCAAAATAAAAGACTAACCTGAAAATATCCAATGTGCAGATCAAATTTAAAATGTAAATGTAATTACTCACTTATATTATAAAATATCCAGTGCATTTTGAAGTAGGGGAAAAAAAGCTGGTAACCATATCTGTTAAATTTCTTCCAATAATAATAGTTTCAATAATTCTTGCATTTATGATGTCTACAAGATAATTAACTTCATTTTATTACTTGGTGGTGTTCTATGTTAAGTGATTATTTTTAGTTTGGGTCTTATCCATGTAAATATGGGTGCATATACATGTAGTCCTTGTCTTACAATACATCACAATTGAGTTCAAATTTTGTTGCTAAGCAATACAGTTGTTAAATGAGTTTTATAACCTTTATAACCTTTTTATAACCTTTTATAATCCCATTTTATAACCTTTTTTGTTAAGTGAATTATTGTTAAATGAATCACTACAGTTGTTAACTTGGTTGTTAAATTAATCTGGATTCCCATTGACTTTGCTTGCCAAAGAGTCGCAAAGGTAACCCCATAACCCCATACTGCAAATATGAACAACCTGAGTTTTGATCATGTTAACTACAGGGATACTACATGGTTGTAATTGTGAAAAACAGTCACTTCTTTCAATGTGGTTTTTTATTTTAAAGAGTCACTAAACATATAGTTGTGAGTTGGGGCCTATCTGTAGTCTGTGATCCCCCAAAATTGTAAGATTCCTCAATTATTGATTTTTAGAAAAAAATAATTTGCTGAATTTAAGAATAGATCCACTGAGGAAGATAACAGAACATGGACAGAATTTAAGTTCTTTCTTGGGATAGATATGCTTTCTACCCTGAGCACAAATACTATTCCACTCAATGAACTAACCACTTATTGTCAATATACTGTAAACAAAACATGTAGAAGTATTGAGAAAAAAATTCACAATGTAGTAAGAAAAAGCACAGTACATTTTAAGGTAACATAAAGGATGGATGATTCTGTGAAAAATTCATATATAGGAATATAAATACAGTTGACGGGACTCTGATTATTTGTGATTTATGCAGAGTAGAATTGCACAGCTGCATCTTCTATAGAAACTCTGCTTCTTCAAATAAGAAAAAAAGAAATGTATGCTTAAAGAATTCATGTTTATTCCCATTTATATCTTGAAATGCAAATATTCATTACAAACGTATAGACACACTGCATGTTCCATGGTAAAAAGGAGAATATTATCTTTATAAACTATTAAATCGCCATTGTGAATCTGTCTGAATATGCTAGCTCTTAATTTCTTACTTGTATCATACTTAACAAAGCTATGAACTGAAGAAGGAAAACATTTAACTTTCAAGATTACTCAGAACTCAAAAGAATACTTCAATTGAGAATTTTTCGAAGTACGTGAAGAAAGTTCAAAATTCCATATATATTTGAGTTCTCTATTTCAACTTGTTACATCACAGCCATAATATCAACAGTTTGTCACATATTATTAGTTTATTACTCATATTTCTCACAGTGACCTGCATTTTTTTCCTCTCCCTCATTATCACTAAGAAAAATTATCCACATCGTTAGGACTTTAACATGTTTATAGAAGGTGGTAGAATTCTTATTTCATGCAAACCGATTAGAAACCAAGTCAAAATTTAACCACGGTTCTTACTAATAAGCCTCCTAGAGCCTCTAAGTGAAATGGGCAGCATATAAATATGCCACATAAATAAATAAAGGAAAGACAAAAGTCTGCATGTCAGCCTAGAATTTTTCCATATTATCAGAAAACTTTTTCCTAGTATCTGTCAAGCATGGGAAAATCAGGAGATTCACGCAGTTCAAATGAATGTAAAGATTTATTGCAAGCTTAATTCTCTACAAGAATCTGACCAACTAATGGTCAAGGGAAATGAGTGGGAAATAAGAGAGTTATTCAAGGTGGGCTGGATTTAGATCTCTTGCGGGCACGCAGGGACTCATGACTTATGACACATTTGACCCCCTTTCTGAGGCTCACCCTGGTCATCTCCTATGGTATCAAAAGCAACTCAATTAATATTCAAGACTAATTAACAATAAGTAGCATTATGCAAAATCACTTTTACCAATAAAGTAAAATATTTGTGGCTCAAGGATGAAACAAAGGGTCCTTGGTGCTTTCTGAGCTTTGAGTTTCTTGAAGACATTTCATTACCCCAACTAGGTAACATCATCAGTGCTAGTAAGGAGTGTTATTTGCTGTCAGTTTATATTCTGGTGGCTTGCCTGTCAGTGTTGGTGGGGGTGATCTTAGAGATTTTTTTGGTTGGAGTATTTACTAAATATTTACTAAAGTCTGAAGTTAACCTTGAAGTTAATCTATGCTGATCTGAGTACTGATTACTGCTGAAAAGGTGCTGGATAAATCAATTCTATTCAAATCTTTAGTCAATATTCTCCATAGCAATTCAACTCTAGGCAATTGCAGAAATGTATCCTTAGTATTTAAAAATGCTTAAATTGATCATTTTTATTTATTTATTTCTTCTATCCTCCCTTTTCAGCTTGATAAACCAAGGCACAGAACAAGAGATAGGAGTTTTCTGTACCAATTACATAGCAGCTGCTTTCATAAATATTCAGATGTGATTGAAAGCTATTTCATAATCTGGATTATATTGCTGAACAATGAAATAGCTGTTGACATGCAGATACAAATGTGAAATCTGAAACAGAATTTGTTTTTAGTATTGCCTCTACAGAGATGCAAGTCCCTAAAACTAATGTTTAATGTATACCTGTTCAGTCAATACCAATAAAAATCAGAATTGTGCGAGTGCTAGTATTCATTATCCTACCTAATGTTGACGAAAAAGCAAGTTTAAATCTAAATATCACAACCCTCAGAAATCTATAAGAAATAAGATTGTAAGTGGTTTTACTTAATAACCTCTTCACTTAACAAACATGATTCCAGACTCAAAGGATCATTAAATAAATATTACTTGCACTTTATTCTGAGAATAATAGGCTTTTTTAAATAAGCATCTTGGAAATCCTTATTTAAACTGAACCATGCTGGATCATAAATTTAGCAATTTCATCTATTCCTAAAACAGCCTAGTGTCAGTCTTGCAAAGAAGATCAATAAGAAACCTGCAGATGAGCGAAGACTACAGTAATCCTCAATTTATGACCACAATTGAGCCCAAAATGTAAATTGCTAAATGAGAAATTTGTTAAGTGAGTTTTGCCCCATTTTACGACTTTTCTTGCCATATTTGTTAAGTGAATTGCTGCAGTTGTTAAATTAGTAGCCCAATTGTTAAGTGAATCTGGCTTCCCCATTGACTTTGCTTGTCAGAGGTCACAAAAGGGGATCATGTGACCCCAGGACACTGCAACAGTCATAAATGTGAGTCAAGCATACAAATGAAAATCATATGACCTTGAGGATGCAGCAAAGGTCATAAATGTGAACAGTGGCCATAACTTACTTTTTTCAGTGCCTTTGTAACGTTGAATGGTCACCAAGTCAAGGACTACCTGCATGTTGTTGTAAGGCTATATTAACAGAATCTTGAAAGTCTGAAAGCACAAATATCATTTTTACAATCCAAAAATTAGGGAAGTTCCTTCTGAGTCTCTTTTCCTTCTTATTATGCAAGAGTATAGTCAAGAGCTAACCCTTATCTTATTTCTTATCTGATCGTTCCCTGAACTACATCGCTTCTCTCCCTATCTCCCAAGGTCTTTTGCACATGTCATTACACCTAGAAACTTCAATTTCTTTAACCTCAAACATTTGCAAAACATACAATGTAGGTGTGTCTGTTTACACACCAAGAGATCATTTAAGATATTATGATGTGGCAAAACAAATTGTGAAAGCCCTTGTTAAGAGTCAGCTACCTTCTACAAAGCTTTACTTAAAATCTAGGAGGGGGAGGAACCTCAGCCAGTTGTGATTTACTCCACAAATCATGATGAACCAAGCCAGGGATTAATCTGATTTGTGAAAATGGTCACGATCTCACCAATTTAAGTCATTCTGCTCGGTGACTAATCTGTTTGTAAACTGCAGCTTTTCTTGGATCATAGAGACCACAACTCAACCCTCAATCAGTTAATGTACATCAGGCCATATCACCGAAGGGTGGGACTATCACCAGAAGGTTTGGAGCTAAATGTTGAACCCTTCATCATTTTTAAGATGAATTTAAGTATAGGTAGTCCTCAATTTAACAATAATTCATTTAGTGACCACTTGAAGTTACAACAGCACTGAAAAAAATGACTAATGACCAGTGGTGGGATTCAAAAAACTTTACTACCAGTTCTATGGGTGTGGCTTTGTGGGCATAGCATGGCGGGCATGGCAGGGGAAGGATACTATAAAATCTCCATTCCCATCCCACTCCAGGGGAAGGATACTGCAAAATCCCTTCCCTCCCCACCCCACTAACCTGGCTCTGTTCTCCTGTGCAGGGCAACAAAAGAAGACCCAGCCAATCAGCTGGGACTCGGGAGGCAGAGAATAGATGGGGGCGGGGCCAGTCAGAGGTGGGATTTGCCGGTTCTACGAACTACTCAAAATTTCCACTACCGGTTCTCCAGAACTGGTCAGAACCTGCCGAATACCACCTCTGTTTATACCACCTCATTTTTCACATTTACAACCATTACAGCATCCCCATGGTCACACGATCAAAACTGGGGCACTTGGCAACTGGCCTATATTTATGACAGTGGCACTATCCTGGAGTCATGTGATCACCATTTGTAACCTTCCCAGCTGGCTTCCAACATGCAAAACCCATGGGAGAACAAGGTTTGTTTAACAACTGCATGATTCATTTAATTGCAGTAATTTGTTTAACAACTGTGATAAAAAGGGCCGTGAAATTACTTACTTAACAACTGCCTTGCTTAGCAACAGATATTTTGGTCTCAATCGTAAGTCAAGGACTATCTGTAGTAAGAATGAAAGCTGGGGACAGAATAGCTGCACTTCGTTTACATTTTTGCAGAACTGAGACAGAGATTTTAATGGATGTAACGACGATTTGCTTCTCAGAGGGCTTCTACTAAGGATACCACAAATGTACTGAAGAAGTCTATTCTGGAATAGAATATAGGAGAATTCTACCTTAAATAAAGAATTCTAACTATCTGCTGCCACTTTGTGACTGTGTTTTTTTCCAGCGGAGGTTTTGTAGCTCTATTGCCATATGGATTGGGGTGGGGCTGAGGGGTAGGGCATACTGAATTTTGTCAATGCAATCTCATAGATTGTCCATCATTATGCTGCACTGTATGATAAATATCTCACAAATTGCTGCAGAGAAAAACATGACGAGAATGCTGGTGACAAGGACAAGCACAATAATCTATATGCAGAGAAAGGATTACAGAAGAAGGGATGATAAATTTGGATTAATTGCCAGAGGCAGAACGTCTAAATCAGTGTTCGTTAACCTCAGGGATTTTAAAATGTATGGATTTCATTTCCCGGCTAGGAATTCTGGGAGTTTAATCTTACATTTTCTTTGGTTGAGAAACACTGTTTTAGATACAAACTTAGGCCCAACCAGTTCAGAAAATGAACTAGGGTGGCATTATGCCATGTACAGATAAAGCATCCTGGGAAAGATCCAAAAATGGGGAAGGGCAGATGGTTTCAGGCGAAGCCACACTAAAGAGGAATAGCAAAAATGTGGCATGTTTTCATATTTGAGAAACAGTTAAATCTCAAATAAAGGCTAAAGCAAAATTCACTTAGGAGGAGGGAAACCGCAAAGAGATTTTTTTGGTGGAACAGCAAAGAGCTTTTGTTCCCCAGGGAGACATTTATTAATATAAAAGTATGCAAATAAATTAAATAGATATCAAACTGCATACACATTAGGGTCAATGGGTTGTATGAAAATTTACATAATCATCTATAAATTGGTCATCTGGTTTTAGAACAGAAAACAGAGAACCTGTATAACTACAGTGAGAAAAAAAGCCGCTAAATAACTGCTATCATTAGAGAAAACAGTACTCAAGAAAATTAATAACCCTATTAGCCATGGATATCAGAATCTGCCAAAGACTTCCAAATCAACCGGGTCCGCAAATTATAGCATAACTGATATGGATGTGTTCTAGAAGCAAAAACAAAACAGAAATCTCCCAGTTAGATTGTGGGAAGAAATATCCATCTGATTCAATTCTAACCCAGGAGAAAGACACTGGAAACATAGAGGCTGATTGGAAAGATGGTTTATTGATGAAGCAGAACCACCATAGTTCTGGCCAGCTGACCACATGGACTTGAGAGCGGTATGTGTGTGTGTGTTATACCTTCTTTAAGCTTTGCACTTCTTGTTCCTGTGCAAGAACACTGAATTCTATTGGCTGCTGTCAGATTCCCATGGGACCATGTAGGGGTTATGTAAGGGTCATAGCTGGCTCTATAGGCAAAGTACAAATCCTAGAAGTTTGTCCAAGCTAAGTTTGGTTGAAGTTTCTGACGATGATGCAGTGAAGGGGCTGTTCTTAAAGGGTGTTGGAAAATTCCTATTGTGGCTTAATGGCTTTGCCCTGTATTAGAGCTTGAGTGAGGGTATTTGCTTATGAATACAGCTATCTTTCAATGAGCTGTTGGTCAGTATTACTTGGTCTGTTGTATGGATATTTATGTTTTTAGAAGGCGGGGGATTTTCGCGGGTGGAGAGGTGTTTCGGGATTATCATGTGTGTGTGCATGTTGAGTCTGGTCTCTGGGTGCTATGTGAATTTCGTTGTATGTATACTGTATATATACATACAATGGCAATAAAGAATTCAATATCTAGTTCTCAATCATTTATTTATCTCTTAAGGACTGATATCTGCTGAGGGCTATTAAGAAAGGTGGGGGCTGCTTTCTGTTCCCAAGAGCATGTTTCTTCATTTCTCCCTTTAGGGAAATAAAATATTTGGCCTTTTTAATATTCCTCAAAATATTTCATTCTTCTAGGAGAGTGGGTGCTGACTTTTAAAATGAGCATTTTCATTGCAAAGATAAATATAGGAATTCCTCAACATATGATCACAATTGGGCCCAGAACTGTTAAGTGAGTCATGCCTGACTTTATGACCTTTTATGTTAAGTGAATCACTGCAATTGTTAAAGGGAAGCTGGCTTCTTGCGTTGATTTTCCTTATCAGAAGCCGGCTAGGAAGGATACAAGCAACTGAATTTTGATCACATGACCCTGGAGATGCTGTGATGAATAGTTGCAAATTGAGTCATTGAGGAAAGATTTTTATAAGACAGGCCTGTAAGGTTCAGTGATTTATACTATTTCTTCTATTGGATTAGTAAGAACAGATTTTATGCCCACAAAGATGGCCAAAATACATTTTAAGACATATTATGTAAATGTATGCAGGAGTCACAATATTAGTTATCCCTCTAATTATCTGTTTTTTACAGAGTTGCTTCGTTATGCTCAAGCTACTTACCAATTACTAATTCTGTATTTCTTACTTCAACTAATGAGGAAAGACCACTTCAAAGAACCCATAGCATTTTGGTTTACCAGATAATTCAATCACCAGTTCGTAGGGTTGCTCAGAGCAAGCCAAGAGTTTTCACATGACAAAATATGCATGATGAGATCTCATCATCAACTCTGTCCCAAACCATGTCATCAGGCATATTCATCATTTGCTATCACCTCTAACCTTAACCCTTGAAAGTGCAGGTGCCTCTATGTATGGCACAAACCGTCTGGAAATCCTAATGTTCAGAAAGAGAAAGTATTAACAAAAAAAAGCACATTTAAACATTCTTAACTCAATTCAGAACTGCCTTCAGACTTGGTAAGTGACATGCCTTCCACAGAATCCCAGCTGGTTCAGCTAAAACTTAAGAGGAACATTGTATCATAAAAATCCTCAATATATTATAGTATAAAACGAATCTGTTCTTTTGTGTTTTGGTATTTATATACTCATATATGCTTCTCACCTGGCACCTTCCAAATGCATTGTGATCAAAATTCCCTTCCTCACCAAAGAGCCAGAAAGTCTGAAAACGAGTAGTTTTCAACATATTTGTGACATTTCAAAAGAAGACTATGAATACATTTATTGATTGATTGGTTTGTTTGTTTGCTTGTTTGTTTGTTTATTATTTATTTATTTATTTGATGTAACCTTGCTACATATAAAGACAATTCCCAGGAATAGCTTACCCAAGAGCTCATATATAATGGACCACCTAATTTTTGGAATTCCACCATGTTTTCTTTCCATGGGAACATTCCAAAATAATAAATTGACATTTTGCTGATTTATATGGACTACGGTCCAAAATAAAAGTGTTGTACTTTTAACCAACATTTTATTAGCACTCTCTGTCCATGAATGTCCCAATTAATTGCCAGCAGCCTCATTTACAAGATCAAATTTCTCAATCTTGTACCTTCCAGAACTAATGAAAACTTACAAAAGTCTCAACCACATTAGTCATAGGTCCTATAGGTTGGAGCCATTGAGTATATTTTACTGGATAAAGATCTGTCAGTTGTCGATATTTTGTTATCAGATCAGTAGTAAATGTGAGAAATATCTTAGTGTCCTAGTGGACTTTCACTTAAATATGAGCCTGCAGCGTGTTGCAGCTACCAAAAAAGCCAATGCAATCCTAGGCTGCTTTAATAAATGGATATAATCAAGATCATATGAACAGTTAGTATTACTTTATAATTTGCAAGTACTACTTACTTGCTAACAGTAAGATCACACTTAGAATACTGGTTCCAGTTTTGGTCACCATGATATAAAAAAGATGATGAGACTCTAGAAATGAGCACAGAGATAAGCAACAATAATGATTAAGGGACTGAAGGTTAAAACATATGAAGAAAGGTTGCAGGAATTGGGTGTCAACTCATAAAACATTTTCTATGCCCATTTTATAGTTGTCAACAGAAAGAAGTGGGAGGGAAGGAGTTTGAAAGAGCAGTGCAGCAGTTTGGAATCAAAAGTGCATTTAATTCATATTTTCTTCAGAGATTGTAACTAGGCAACTGAAGTTTCTGCCTTGCAAAAATCTAATTGGAGAATATGATTGATGACTCTTGGTTATAGAAGTGTTTCATTGGATAATATGAATTATGATACACCCAGAGGGGTGGGAGAAAACCAGGGTCAAGGGTGACAGTTAATTACATGTCTCAGAGTCGGCTACACCCAGGTCATGCCGACATGTTAATTCCCAATAAATCCTTCATAGTTTTGGAAGCTTGGCTCGAGACTCATGATTTAATTGGGGTAACTGCCGGCGGGTATGTCCAGGAGTTTAATTTCCTGGGTGATGTGATAGCTGTATTCCAATGTCTAAGGGGCTGCCACAAAGGACAGGGGATCAAAGTACCTGAGGGCAGGACAAGAAGCAATGGGTGGAAACTAATCAAGGAGAGAAGCAACTTAGAATAAAGGATAAATTTCCTGAGAGTGGAAACAATTAATCAATGGAAAAGCTTGACTCCAGAAATTGTGGGTGCTCCATCACTGGAGGTTTTTAAGAAAAGATTGGACAATAATTGGTTTGAAATGGTACAAGGTCTCCTGCTGAGCATGAGGTTAGACCAGAAGACCTCTAAAGTTCTTTACAACTCTGTTATTCTATTATCTTATTATCCCATGATCTCATTTATACTATAAGAATCATATGGAAGCATCCTAGAAGCTTCCATATCAAATTCAATTGGCAGTTCCAAATGTCATTTAAAAAAAGATAAATTTTACCAAAAAAAATCTGAGAAAAACTACTTTTTATCCTCTTATTTGGAGAGAGAAAGAAACCCTCCAGCTTCTTAGATTCTTTTGTATAGTACAGAAAAGATAGAAATAGGGCCAAAATCTGATAAAAATATAACTATTTGATTTCTTTTTAATTAGAGACAGAAACTACACAGAACTCTTAATATAACATATAATATGTGGCAACTTCTGGGTGAAAGTCACTTAAAAACTGCATTGCTTAGAAGCAGAAGTTCTGGTCCCCTAATATGGCTGTAAGTCAAGGACTAATTATATGCACAGGCAAAGTTGATATTAAAAGCTACGAAGAAGGAAGCAAAAAATTGCAGGCCAGTGAGTGATACTTGGTGGAACCTATTTTTGGATGAAACCAAAGATTTTGGACTCCACAATTTTCAACATATGAACCCAATCTGTTTATATTGTACATCCTATAAAACAAAAAGCTTTGAAACATCAATATGGTATTTAAACAGCTACAATTCCAAGGGTGGGCTGCTGGGGTCTCTCAGGGACTCAGGAGAGCCCCTAGCTAAGACTGTGCGGGGCTGAGAGAGCTCCCAGTAACTTCAGAAAGACAAGCAGCAAGGGAGAGCTCTTAATAGGCTTAATTGAACTTCTGGGCGTTCAGCCAACAGCATTTCACATCTTGCAAAAGTGTTTCAAGCTAGATAAACAATCCACTCAGTGCTTGTAAGGGAGAGCCATTGAGAAAATCAGATAACATAGCCAATAGCCTCCGGGGGATTAATTCCCAAATAATAAGAATCACGTAACTCACCAGAAACTCCACTAAGACTCCAAGATCCCTCTCACAGTGACTGCTATTATGCCTGGTTTCACCCAGTCTTTTATTTAAGTATTAAATGCATGAAATAATAAACAACTTTTTGGAATATATCTTTTTTTAGGTAATTAGGGCAAAGAAGTGACACTGAATTAGTCACATCCACCCAGTCACATGCCCACCCAGCCAGCCATTAGGGCAGAGAGCCCCTTACTAAAAAATTTGAAGCCCACCCCTGTACAATTCTAGGTACAAACGCCTCTGAGCAGATTCCATTGAACCAATCATGTTTACCTTGTAGTTTCAGAATGAAATAGCAAGCACTCTTTGTTAAGACTTTAAACAAATGTGCTTTCCAAGCAAAACAGTTTTGGGACCCCAAGTACAATGTCTTTCCAAATTAGAACAGGGGCCCTCCTGTTGGTTTACTACACACAACCGATGGTGCCTGTTTGCATTGGCAAACAGATAACAAATTGTTTTGGGGGGAGAGGGAAGAATGCATGGAGTTCTCATCTAAACTGGAAGTTTCCGCAACTGTGGCTCCCGCCCAATAAAAGTGGCTAGGTTAAGCATCCACGACTTAACATTGTATCAGATTTCATCATGGAAGTTGTCTACATCCCTGATTTCTGAAGGAAAAAGAAAAAGAGATCTTTGTATATAGTTTCACGGAGTTCAAAAGCCTTTCTTTCATGCCCCCTTATGTCCGAGGGCAACGTTTTCTCCAGGAGATCCAATTATCTTGCCTTCTAGTTACTGCAGAATTAATGTACAAACATTAAATCAGAAAATAATACTGATCATTAATCTTTTCCTTGGTGTTTACTTTAGAGAAAGACAAGCAAGAAAAAAAGGAATGAAGTGCAGCTGGCCCAGCTGTCAAACTAGAAGAAATACTGCACCTCTGAGTTATGAATTCAAGTACACACAAACACACATAAACAGATTTATTCACACACATACACACACAGAGAGAGAGAAATAGTTTATTATGAAAACCTATGAGGCCTAAAATACATTTTGGGATGTATAGCTGCTTTTCTATAACATCCTGTTGATACAGATTGCGGTGATGTAACACAATAGTGTGGTTGGAAGTTATCCATGACACTCTTTTCAATGGTCCTTAAGGGAGACATTTACCACTGGTCTTCTTTGCCTGACTAAGAGGTATTTTAAATTGCCAGGCCTCATCTGGAAACACCAATAAATATAAAAAAACATTTTAATATGTACTGCTGTATACACTGTTTAGACCTGCTTTCCAACTTAGAAATGAAGTCAAATTATTTCCATTTGATCAGTTTTAATTAATAGGTCAAATCCCAATTATTACAACAGTGAAAAAGGACCTTTACAGGCCAGTTTTAGCATATTTTAATTTATCACTTAGAATACAAAGCTAATTTTATTTGAATAGTGTATCCCAATGATATTACAACTGAGCAGAAGGATGGCACCGAGTTCTGTAAATATGCGATTATGTTGTAATTCTAAAAGGTGAGCAATAAATAACTGATTTACAAGGAATACCAATAACCCTAATTACAGGTGGTCTTCAATTTACAACTGTAATTGGGACCAGAATTTCCATTACTAAGCGAGGCAATACTTATGCTAGTCACACCTAATTTGGTATGACTAGACTAATAATGGTCAATGCCTGGAATACTCTACCTGACTCTGTGGTTTCTTCCACTAACCCCAAACACTTTAACCTCAGACTGTCTACTGATCATCTCACCCCATTCCTAAGAGGTCTGTAAGGGGCACGCCAACATGCCTACCATTCCTGTCTTAATGTTCCCTTTTATTCATTTCTATTTCATGTATTAATAATCATGTTTTTACTTATATAAATTATAAAATGCATGCTTGACAAAACTATAAATAAACAAACAAACAAATAAATAAATTTACAACCTTTTTGCTATGGATAAGCAAATCACGTGCCCATAAGGTAAATCTAGATTCTCTCAACAGCTTATTGGATGGGAACAACGCTGCTTATTGCAAGTGACAAACACTGCAAGCAATTTAAATACATGCCAGAAGTCAAGCATTTGAATTTTACTCAATGTGATTGTGGAGATACTGCAACAACGGTCATAAGTGCGAGGACAGGTTATAGGTTGCTTTTTCAGCACCATCATAACTTTAAACAGTTGCTAAACAAATGATTTTAAGTTGAGGATGACATGAACATGCCATCCTCAACTGATAATGATAATGATATTCATATTATTTCATGATAATATAACATGAAAAATAATATATGTTCATACAACATCACAAAATGGACCCAATTGCGTCAAAACAAAGAGACTATATTTCTCAAGATATTTAAAAGATTAAAGACCCCTTGGAACCCAAAGTTTTTGGCAAAGCTTTCACCAAATCCAACATGCTAGAATTGCCTTTCTCCAAATTTTCATTCAGCATGGTTGATGAGACGGAAACTTGTGAGCCCTAACACATCTAGAGGGCACCCCCTTGGGGAATATGGTGCTAAAACGAATCTTAACAAATCTAAATCTAGCTCGCTATATTTGATATTCCCAAAAGCTTTGGATAATTTCAACTATCGCTAACATGTTTTTTTTAAATGCATCTATGCTGGTAAACCAATTTTTCCAGGCTAAAATAGTTTGGATGATAAGTGGCAGATGAAAATAATAATGGATAAGACGGAAAGCTGGCAGTCTGATTTGAGACCCAACTGCTGCCCTCCAATTCGAAAGCATGCAAATGCGAGTAGATAAACTAGGTACCATTTCAGTGGGAAGATAAGAGTGTTCTGTGCGTCTCGGTATAGAGCCGTGCTGGCCACATGACCACAGAAGCATCTTCACATAATGCTGGCTCCCTCAGCCAAGAATGGAGATAAGCACTGCCCACTAGGGTAGGATATGACTGGAAAGAGAAAACTTTTTACCTTTAAGTTAGCTTAGACCAATTATCATAATGTCCTTTTATCTTAAGGCACTTGAACTTTTTTGAATAACCATGCAAAACAGATATAATTCCTAGAAACTTAGTCATAACCCTTTTATTGATGCCTTGCAGTACTGACAGATCATTAAGAAGTTCTGAGATATCTGAACAAATTCTTTAAGACAGTTTATTTCCAAACATGACAATCAATCACAATTTTTTAAAAAAACCTATGTACTGTATAGACAGGTATCTCTTGCATATGCAGCTATTACCAGATGTAGTAACTTTTTCCTGTCTTCCAACAGGAAGTCTAGATCAGGAATGGGGAACTATGGCCCTTTTATGACTTGTGGACTTCAACTCCCAGAGTTCCTAAGGCAGCATAAAGGAATTCTGGGAGATGAAATCTGCAAGTCATAAAGGGCCATAGTTCCCTACCTCTGGTTTAAATGATACCATTTCAGCACACACATGCCTTTCATTAATAATACCATTATGTGAAAAATAGATTTTTCATCTCCATGTTTTTTTTTAGTGAATAGGAAGCAGCAAGCCTCTTTCATCTAGCGGATCTACTTTCCATATAAATTATTCAAGTACTTTTATTCTTCACATTGTGCTTAAAGGATATCTGATTAAGCATTCAGGTTTAATGAACAGGCTGATTTCTTTCTTTAATGGTTGAGAACCTCTTATCAAGTCTAGTAAAATCTGTAGGATTTGCTAAAGCAAAAAGTTGGATGCCCAATATTTATTTCTGTGAACACTCCCTCCTCAACTAATACACACACATGATCTACCCACATGCATTCCTTCACCACTATTCATGACTATTCGTGATAATATTCAAAGACATAACTACTATAATACCTGTTAGCTAAGTAAAGCCTCCACCTTGGACTTGTTAATACATCCAAGCATGTGGATTGGGTCTCTTCCTACATATATAAATGGAATAATGCCAGCCATATTTTTTTCTGGACAGCTCTCTAATTTTTGCTGACAGAACTAATTTTGGTGCATTGAGAATGTACTTTCCTCACCGCTGAAGGAATCACAAGTTCTGACATGTAACAAATAGAAGAGGAACGGAGAGGAAGTGAAAACTGCCAAACCAACCTGGAGCAATTCAGGACTCCAAAAGAAAATGATTCTCTGTAGAGAAGCTAAAAGATGTCATTCAGACATCATGGCCCTGAAAGTACATTTGGAAAGTGTTAAAACTATATGCAGGTAGTCCTCGGTTCGTTTGTGACAGTTCAAAGTTTCAATGGCATTGGAAAATGTGACTTATCATAGTTTTTTGCAATTATGATATTTACTGCATGTCCATCACCATGTGAACAAATCACTTGGCAAATTGGTTCATATTTATGACCGTTGCTGTGTCCCAGAGTCACGTCATCCGCTTTTGTGACCTTCTGAAAAGCAAAGTCAATGGGGAAGCCAGATTCACTTAACAACCAGATAAGTAACTTATCAACTGCAGCGATTCACTTAACAGCTGGGGTAAGAAAAGTTGTAAAACGGGGTTGTTAAGTGAATCACATTAAGTGAATCTGGCTTCCCCCACAAATTTGTTATTGGAAGCCATCTGGGGAAGTCGCAAATGGAGATGACATGACCCTAAGATGCTGCAGCTGTGCTAAACACATGCCAATTGCCAAGCATCCAAATTTTGATCACATGATCATGGGGATGGTTAGAAGTTCAAGGACCAATCATAACCCACTTTTTCTGCACTGTTATAAGTTTGAATGGCTGCTAAACAAGTGGTTGTATGTGAAGGACTCTGTGCGTGTATGTGTGCATACCCATGTTTCCCTGAAAATAAGACCACGTCTTATTTTTGGGGAGGCCCCAAAATAAGCACTAAGACTTATTTTCAGAGGGTGTCTTTTTTTTCCCATGTACAGTAGGCCCACTTCTGCTTGCTCACAGAAGGGCAGGAGGTTGCATGGTGTACCAGTGCCGCTGCTATGAAGCAGGAAGTGGAGCTACCCAACTTGCCCTGTACTTACTCACTTCAGGGACTCTGCAGCCAGACCAGCCACGCCCAGAGACCTGCCTCGTCTCATCACCGCAGCTCCAGAAACTCCATCCAGCAGGAGCCCGCATGGCTGCCGGCCACTTCTTCTGCTTGTTTGCAGCCGCTACAGAGCAGGAGGCAAGTGCCGCAGCCATGAGGTGAGGTGGGAGGGGTGGGGTGCCCCACATACCTTGCACAACTTACCTCAGGGCCCCCACAGCCAGGCCATAACCCAACACTTGCCTCACCTCACAGCTGCTGCACCACTGCACCACTTGGCCTCCTGCTCCATTGTGGCTGCAAGCAAGCAGAAGTGCACCGGCAGCCACATGAGCTTCTGCTGCGCATGGCTGCTAGTGCTGCCATTGTGAGGCAGTGTTGGAGCATGGATGGCCCGGCTGCAGTTAAGCCGGTCAGGTAAGCCGGTTATCCTTAGGTAAGCCGGTTAGGTTTAGGCACATGGAGCAGCTCTACTGCCACCCTGCCTCGCCTTGTGGCCATGGCACTGCGAGCAACCAGATGGAATGGGCAGCCAGCTGGCTACACAGGCTCTTAAGTAGGGCTTATTTGAGGGGTAAGGCTTATATTAGGTACAAATGTAAAAAAACACACTAGGGCTTAGTTTCAGGATAGGTCTTATTTTCAGAAAAAAAGAGTACTCCCCACAAGCTAAAGAACAGACTAGCTACAGCTTCAAAAAGAAGGAATGTGGTTATAGACTTAGTTCCTTAAAACTACTGAAATATATTTATTAGAAAACAAGCCTCATGATATACATGATTCAGGATTCTAACTGAAACTAGACGGGAGGCATTACATTAACCTAGCATTTGCACAAAATCCTTGACCACTGTAAGTGCAAACTTGGGCCTTATCACTCTCACAGGTTACAACTTTCTGCTGTATTATCAGCAAGACTATGTAATTCTTCAGATTCCATGATCAAATAACATTCAGAGCAGGAATATTAGCACCCATGTGCAACACCTTAGAAACAGATGCACCTTTTTCTTCTTCTGCTACACCATGTCTGGAAAATACACAGCTACTATAAGGTGTTGTAGAAAAATGCTATAGTCATACCGAAAAATACTTTTCAGAAAGTGTATACTAAGCAATACATAACCCTGATTAGAAGTGTCCACATACATAAGGCAAACAGGTATAATGTCATGCCAAGTGGAGTTCTGGCTTATTCAATGATACTTTTCAATCATACTTGTTCTATTAAATTCAGGTATAGTTAAATGCCAAGGAAATATCAGATTGTAAATCTCACGTATTACAAGTCAGACTTGGCACATAATTTTGTGCAATGTACACTCCACAAAAAAAAACCAAGTAAGAGGAAATGAGGTACACTGAATTATATATATATGGGTGGAATTAGGCTCATATGTCACATTAATTCATAATATAATTTTGTTTTAGTGTCTTGTTGAAATCTACCCAACTGTGACTTATGCAATGAGACATAATTAAAAATTGTGGTTTAATTCAATGGGCAAAGCCAACCACTGAATGTAATAATGCTGCAGCAGATATTTTGTTGCACAAACCACCCTACATGGCCATGCTATGCTAATTCATATATTTAGAAAATCTTCACTCTGGGAATGATACAAGACCAAATTTAGTCCAGGTTTTAATCATAATCACAATTGGTCAAATTCTTTAGGGGGGAAAAAAAAGACAGACTTTCCAGATATTCACTGTAAAGCTTGATGTAATCCATGTACTTGAATTTGTAGGATAACCCGGGGACATAATAGGCTATAAACCCATGGTGGCTAATCTTTTTCGGCTCCCGTGCCAAAAATTGTGTGTGCACTTGTGCTCACATGCCAGCACCCAGAAGGCAATGTGTGCTGCCCCCCCCACACCCCCTGCGCATGCACACACGCCCCCCCCTTTGTGCGCCACTCATCTCTGTGCATGTGTGCGCAATCCCCTCGCGCCATGCATCTCTGCACATGAATGCACAATCCCCCCGCACGTTGCATGACTCTGAGCATGTATGCAAGAACACCCGCATTCTGCGCACGTGTGCCAGATACCTGACAATCAGCTGTCAGGCAGCAGCACATGTGCGCATGCGCAGTGGGGCTCTTCCAGGCAATCTCTCGCATGCCGGCAGAAGTGGCTCTGCACTTCTGGCACACGAGCCATAGGTTTGCCGTTATGGCTATAGACACTCAAAATATAAACTAAAAATAGAATTACAACATCTGCACAACAGTGAGGTTTCCTCCTTCAGCAAGTGTCAAATCCAGCTAGCCTGACCCAACATTTTATAGTGTCCTTTCCCAACCCGATATTACTTAGATGGGGTGGCAAAGAGCCAAAAATATCACAACTGGGCTTTTGATTCCAAAGTGTCTAGAAATGCTGGCTGGACAATTCTGGAAACTGAAGTCCAAAAAACTTTATAGGTTGCCAATTTGGGGAAACATTGATCCAGACAGTATCAAGATAAAGCTGTCTTAATTAGGACAAAATACTTTAATCTTCCTAATATTTTTTTATAGCATCAGGCAGAAAATACGCCTGTATTTTCCTTAATTGGTACTTCTTAATCCAATTTCACTGTGGAAACTTTGCTGTTAGAAATTCTTTCTAATGGGAATTGTGGTGATACCAGCATAGGTGGAGTATGATGTTCTTACACTTATTTAATTATATGATGGACAAAGGATGTACAAGAATGTCCTGTTTTAAAGCATCTCTCTCACAGTCTACAGCTTTCCAGCTTCCCACACTTCAATTAATTCCCAACAGAAGATCTGACTTGTTTTCAAGTGACTGTGCCACCGCTCCCACTAATGGGAAGTCTTGGCTTTAGGAAATGGCTCAAGAAGTTTCTCCTTTGGTAGGACAGCATTTCTCAACCTTGGCAATTTTAAGATATGTGGACTTCAACTCCCACAAGTCCCCAGCCATCCATAGGTGAGGAAGATTGAGAACACTGGCCTAGAGAAATTCAATTTCTCTATCCACGAATTTAATGGAGAATTGCCAAATACGATTTTATGACCAGTTCTATGTTTGATAAACTGGCTGGCCTGTTTTTCTCACTGCTGTTGTCTTTTGGGATTCAAGAGAGTGAGTGCATTCCAAGTGTTGAATATTTTATATTAAAAGACCCAAGAACACGACTGAAGGACAACAGAGATTTCTGTAACAAATGAACTGAAAGAAAAATCTAAACTGTGTAACACACATAGGTAATGATTTCTGATTCTGTCCTCTGCTTACACAAATGTCATTTTTTTAAAAAAGCTACTCCTTTCCTAAAAGTCACCCCAAAAGCTTATGTAAAACAAAACACTGAAAAAACTGTGACATAAAACAGAACCTAAAACAATAACAGCGGCACTGGGGGGGAAATTGAGTAACAAATTTAAATGGAAATGTTCTATTCAATTTTATATTAAATATAAAGAGCTCAAGGACAGTTGCATCTCATTTTCATTACTACCATAATTTTAATAACAGTGGCCCAATTTCATGTATTGTAATCTTCAAATAAGGGGGAAAACCAAATACAGTATGATAGTTACATTAGTTCTAAAAAAATACAAAGGATAAGAGGTTATTCTTCCTGGATTAATTTATGCTGGTTCAAAGATACTTCATCTTGAACTGAAATTGCATTCTGTGGCTCTTAGAATGGTGGTGAAGTAACTTTCTTCATTCCAGATTGATCTTCCTACCCAACATGGCTAATCCAACTGGTAACTCTAAAAACACCAACAGGACTTCAAAAGATTCACCAAACCAGCCTATAAAAGTAGAACTTTTCCAGCTATTCTGTCAGATTCCTAATCTCTAGGTAAACAACATTTTCTCTCCCAGATAATGAATTAAATTACATACTGCTTCAAATCAAGAATTCTAAGGTGTTCTAAAAATGGAATGAGAATTTATTTTGATTACTTTTAAGGGAACATCTCAAGGATGAATCTCGCAAAACCAGCACAGCTTAAAACCTATTCCTAAGGCAGTCTTTTGTTTATAAATGTGATGACACTATCACATTTGTTTTATATACTATATCTAGTTCTCCTGATTATAAAGATTTACTTTGTTTGAGATTGAGAGGGCAGAACATTCATTTGTGGAATACAAACTATTTGTAATCCATACCACAATATTGCCCTTTTCTTTAGGCTTAATATAAAACTCAATTGTCTGACAAATTGCCATTAACAAATATTAGGCAAAACCTGCTTTTTGCAATCTGCAGAACAATTTGCATAGTTTCCCAGGAAGTTTGTCTAGGTTCCGGTGATGCATCAGTTACAACCATACCTGAATCAGGAAGTGTACCTCTATCACCATACACAATTTTGCCAGTCACATCCACCCAATCCACTGGAGCAGAGAGGCAATTCAGGTTCCCTAAGGCAGCATATCTGGCAGGACCCAGAAGAGGGGCCTTCTCCATGGTGGCTCCTTCTCTTTGGTATCTCATCATTCAGAAATTAGACTGGCCCTCACCTTGACACTCTTTCGTAATGGTCTGAAAACTTGGTTTTGAGTTTTCAGAGTGGGATGGAGCTCATCAATGACTCAGTTGACTATGTGTTGTCACCAGTGGTATTATTTTTTTCCCTATACTGTGTCTTTATTGCTTGTAAGCCGACTAGAGTCTCTGTGAGCAAGGAGGTGGCCATATAAATTTCAAAAACAAACAAACACACCAAGATGGTTTACTGCAACCTTTGAAAATGATCATAAAGCTTCAGTTGGTACAAAATGTGACAGAGTTGGTTTGTCAAAAACCTACTGCAGAATGGCATCTGTTTTGCACCTGTTTCCATAAACTTCTACGCCCAATTCATTTAGCCAAAGTCATTTACAACATGGCAATGGGTTACATTATCCAATACCTTATCCTTTATTTATTCAGTTATCTGATTTGCATCACTACAATCTAGGCAAACTTTCAGTGGTTTACATACATTAAAAAAATATAAAATTGTGTCTCCATGGTATGTGTGTGTGCATATAAAAAAAATCAATAAAAATCACACGTAAATGAATCAATAATTGATGGCATCAATCATGCTCACAAAGGTTCACAAAAAGTAATGTTTTTAATAGCTTATGAAAAACCCTTAGTGAGGGGGCTGACTAAATTTCTGGAAAAAGGCTATTCCCAAGCATAGCACAGAAACAGAAAACAATTCCACTTGTACCAATGGCTATATTGGGTCTATTGAATACCCAGTTTCTACAGGAGATAAGAGGGATATGGACAGTGGTGGGATTCAATTTTTTTTTACTATCGGTTCTGTGGTGGGGCAGGGCTTGATGGGTCATGGCTTGGTGGGCGTTGCAGGGGAAGGATACTGTAAAATCTCCATTCCCACCCCACTCCTGGGGAAGGTTAATGCAAAATCCCATTCCCTAAACTGTTTTCCAGTTCCGTTCTCCTGTGCAGGGCAACCAAAGAAGACCCAGCCAATAAGCTGGGACTCAGGAGGCAGAGAATAGATTAGGGTGGGGCCAGCCAGATGCAGGGCCAGCCAGAAGTTTTCCAAACTAATCAAAATTTCACTACTGGTTCTCTAGAAATGGTCAGAACCTGCTGAATGCCACCTGTGGATATGGATCAGAAATCAGGTTTTCTTAGTAGAAGGCACAACACCACACTGCCTTGGTGATAGGCACCACACTGGTGCCCTCACAAATGCACCTGTCATCCTTACTTCTGATATTTAAAAAAAATAGAAAAAGTACTCTTCAATAGTCTTTTCTTCTTATCAAACAATATCTGGCATCTTATTTCTTTTTATTTATTATGTCAACTTAATTAAATGTGGTTATTAAGGGATTTCTAGGTTATCTGTTCTAAATATGGTTTTATGGCTTGTTGACTGATGTTGCTATAAAAGGGTAGTACAGTAGGCAAAAGAGCAAAAGAGCTAAACTAAATAAAAGATACTGACGTCAGATGGCTGAACAGAACCATTCCTTCCAGCTTCTTATACTCACACACAGGTAAAAACATAAAATTAAACTCCACTATAATCATAAGAGCTAACTTTCATGTAATGCGATTAAAATACCACTTTTTCTTCAAAGATCATAATGCTACTGCTGTACTATAATCCAAGGTTTTACAGATCTTCCTTCTTCTCAAAATAGATGACAAACTCCTGTGAAGTTTACAGCCATGTCATAAAATTATGCCTCAGTGCTTTCCCGAAGAAGGAGCATTTAGCATATCTAATGCATTTTCTCCTTCCCCTGAGCAATTAGATTTGGGGACACAGGTTGGTTGCCAAGTAATGTAGGGTAGGCTATGCCTTGTATTCAATTCAATGTCTATCTTTTATTAAGGATATGATGTAACTAAATGAAGTTTAGTAGACATAAAGGAGTATTTGGGATTAGAATTAGCCATATTTAGGCAGAGTGTGCTTTCTCAAGATGGCTGCCACAACAATTGTGGTCAGTCAGAACTAGGAGACAAACAGCTGAGGGTTGCCCTGGACACTCACTGTAATCTCCTGAGATACTCCCTATCTACATTAATTTATCTATGAACTCTTCTAGATAGGAAGGGTAGAAACCAAACACAAATTGGACTACCTATTATGTCTGGGAAGTGACAAAAATGCAGGTGACCACAAGATGGCAGTGAAGAGCAAAGGATGATGAATTGTCTATTTCTTGTTGCCAGTAGTAAAAAATGGAGGAGATGAAGAAACAGAAAGCTTACAAGACATATCTACACACACATTGAGTGCAATGTTGGGATCTCAGATTTAGCAGGTTTTTGAATACAGTTTTTTTAAATGCACTCCACCTACCTCCAAAGTCAGACAGAAGAATCACACAAGTGTCTGTTTTATTACAGTCTTCCCCAATTGGGTTATAGACTACAATTCTGAGCCTTTCACACTGGCTATCCATAGTTATAGAAATCTAGTTTGTTAATCAAGCAAAAATGGCTGTTTCATACATAAGCCCAATTGATAAATCATGTTCAACAAATAATAATGGTTGAGTTCACATAACATGCTAAGAGAAAGTCAAACAAGCTATATAACTATAGTAAATAAAACCTGCCAATGATTTTATTCCTTCCATCATATTCCTTTAAGGACACTGTTTGGGTTGCTTATAACAAAATACAGCTGAACAATTTTTCACCAAAAAGAATATAAGGGTCCAAAATACTTACAGCTTTTATTTTTGTCCCCTGGAACAAAACAACATATT